>NC_092712.1:287511989-287819350 GCF_047496885.1 Scyliorhinus torazame
CCTGAACTGGGATGATGCCAATTTTATGAGGCGTATGCTAGGACGCATCCCGGACCTAGAGGTGGGAAAGTTGGTAATGGGGGGAGATTTCAATACGGTGTTGGAACCAGGGCTGGACAGGTCGAGGTCCAGGACTGGAAGGAGGCCGGCAGCAGCCAAGGTGCTTAAAGATTTTATGGAGCAGATGGGAGGAGTAGACCCGTGGAGATTTAGCAGACCTAGGAGGAAGGAGCTTTCGTTTTTCTCCTATGTCCACAAAGTCTATTCGCGAATAGACTTTTTTTTGTTTTGGGAAGGGCGTTGATCCCGAAGGTGAGGGGAACGGAGTATACGGCTATAGCCATTTCGGATCACGCTACACATTGGGTGGACTTGGAGATAGGGGAGGAAACAGAAGGGCGCCCACCCTGGAGAATGGACATGGGACTAATGGCAGATGAGGGGGTGTGTCTAAGGGTGAGGGGGTGCATTGAAAAGTACTTGGAACTCAATGAGAATGAGGAGGTCCTGGTGGGAGTGGTCTGGGAGGCGCTGAAGGCAGTGGTTAGAGGGGAGCTGATATCAATAAGGGCACATAAAGGAAAGCAGGAGAGTAGGGAACGGGAGCGGTTGCTGCAAGAACTTCTGAGGGTGGACAGGTAATATGTGGAGGCACCGGAGGAGGGTCTGTACAGGGAAAGGCAAAGGCTACACGTAGAATTTGACTTGCTGACAACGGGTACTGCAGAGGCACAGTGGAGGAAGGCACAGGGTGTACAGTACGAATATGGGGAGAAGGCGAGCAGGTTGCTGGCCCACCAATTGAGGAAAAGGGGAGTAGTGAGGGAAATAGGGGGAGTGAGGGATGAGGAAGGAGAGATGGAGTGGGGAGCGGAGAGAGTGAATGGAGTGTTCAAGGCATTTTATAAAAAATTATACGAAGCTCAACCCCCGGATGGGAGGGAGAGAATGATGGGCTTTCTGGACCGGCTGGAATTTCCCAAGGTGGGGGAGCAGGAAAGGGTGGGACTGGGAGCACAGATTGAAATAGAGGAAGTAGTGAAAGGAATTAGGAGCATGCAGGCGGGGAAGGCTCCGGGACCGGATGGATTCCCAGTTAAATTTTACAGGATATATGTGGACTTGCTCGCCCCGCTATTGATGAGGACCTTTAATGAGGCAAAGGAAAGGGGTCAGCTTCCCCCGACTATGTCAGAGGCAACGATATCGCTTCTAAAGAAGGAAAAGGACCCGCTGCAATGCGGGTCCTATAGACCTATTTCCCTCCTAAATGTAGACGCTAAGATTCTGGCCAAGGTAATGGCAATGAGGATAGAGGATTGTGTCCCGAGGGTGGTCCATGAGGACCAAACTGGGTTTGTGAAGGGGAGACAGCTGAATACGAATATACGGAGGCTGCTAGGGGTAATGATGATGCCCCCACCAGAGGGGGAAGCGGAGATAGTGGTGGCGATGGATGCCGAGAAAGCATTTGATAGAGTGGAGTGGGATTATCTGTGGGAGGTGCTGAGGAGATTTGGTTTTGGAGATGAGTATGTTGGATGAGTGCAGCTGTTGTATAGGGCCCCAGTGGCGAGTGTGGTCACGAATGGACGGGGATCTGCATACTTTCGGCTCCATAGAGGGACAAGGCAGGGATGCCCTCTGTCCCCATTATTGTTTGCACTGGCGATTTGAGCCCCTGGCAATAGCATTGAGGGGTTCCAAGAAGTGGAGGGGAGTACTTAGAGGAGGAGAAGAACACCGGGTATCTCTGTATGCGGATGATTTGTTGTTATATGTAGCGGACCCGGCGGAGGGGATGCCAGAGATAATGCGGACACTTCGGGAGTTTGGAGAATTCTCAGGATATAAACTGAATATGGGGAAAAGTGAGTTGTTTGTGGTGCATCCAGGGGAGCAGAGCAGAGAAATAGAGGACTTTCCGCTGAGGAAGGTAACAAGGGACTTTCGTTACTTGGGGATCCAGATAGCCAAGAATTGGGGTACATTGCATAGGTTAAATTTAACGCGATTGGTGGAACAAATGGAGGAGGACTTCAAGAGATGGGACATGGTATCCCTGTCACTGGCAGGGAGGGTGCAGGCGGTTAAAATGGTAGTCCTCCCGAGATTCCTCTTTGTGTTTCAGTGCCTCCCGGTGGTGATCACGAAGGCTTTTTTCAAAAGGATCGAAAAGAGTATCATGAGTTTTGTGTGGGCCGGGAAGACCCCGAGAGTGAGGACGGGATTCTTACAGCGTAGTAGGGATGGGGGGGGGGGGGGGGGGGGCTGGCACTACCGAGCCTAAGTGAGTACTACTGGGCCGCCAATATCTCAATGGTGAGTAAGTGGATGGGAGAAGAGGAGGGAGCGGCGTGGAAGAGATTGGAGAGGGTGTCCTGTAGGGGGACTAGCCTACAAGCTATGGTGACGGCCCCATTGCCGTTCTCACCGAAGAAATACACCACAAGCCCGGTGGTGGTGGCGACTTTGAAAATTTGGGGACAGTGGAGACGGCATAGGGGAAAGACGGGAGCCTTGGTGGGGTCCCCGCTAAGAGAAAACCATAGGTTTGCCCCGGGGAGAATGGATGGGGGATTTGGAATATGGCAAAGAGCAGGAGTTACGCAACTGAAAGATCTGTTTGTGGATGGGAAGTTCGCAAGTCTGGGAGCGCTGACCGAGAAATATGGGTTGCCCCAAGGGAATGCATTCCGGTATATGTAACTGAGGGCTTTTGCGAGGCAACAGGTGAGGGAATTCCCGCAGCTCCCGACGCATGAGGTGCAGGACAGAGTGATCTCAAAGACATGGGTGGGGGACGGTAAGGTGTCAGATATATATAGGGAAATGAGGGACGAGGGGGAGATTATGGTAGATGAGCTGAAAGGGAAATGGGAAGAGCTGGGGGAGGAGATTGAGGAGGGGCTGTGGGCGGATGCCCTAAGTAGGGTAAACTCATCGTCCTCGTGTGCCAGGCTAAGCCTGATTCAATTTAAGGTGTTACACAGGGCGCATATGACTGGAGCACGGCTCAGTAAATTTTTTGGGGTAGAGGATAGGTGTGCGAGATGCTCGAAGCCCAGCGAATCACACCCACATGTTCTGGTCATGTCCGGCACTACAGGGGTTCTGGATGGGGTGACAAAGGTCCTTTCGAAAGTAGTGGGGGTCCAGGTCGAACCAAGCTGGGGGTTGGCTATATTTGGGGTTGCACAAGAGCCGGGAGTGCAGGAGGCGAGAGAGGCCGATGTTTTGGCCTTTGCGTCCCTAGTAGCCCGGCGCAGGATACTGTTGATGTGGAAGGAAGCCAAGCCCCCGGGGGTGGAGACCTGGATAAATGACATGGCAGGGTTTATAAAGCTGGAACGGATTAAGTTCGTCCTAAGGGGATCGGCTCAAGGGTTCACCAGGCGGTGGCAACCGTTCGTCGAACACCTTACAGAAAGATAGAGGGAATGGAAAAGAAGAAGGTAGCAGCAGCAGCCGGGGGGGGGAGGAACCAGAAGGACACTCGGGGTTGTTAATATATATGTATAATATGTATAGGTCATTGCTATAAATAATTGTATATTGGACTGTTAAATCATATTTTTGGGGAGTGTTTATCTGAGACAAGGCAGTTGCCATTTAGTTTTCGTTTTTGTTATATATTATTTATTCTTTGTTTATAAAACAGGTCATTGTTATTTATACTGTTATATTATTGTGTAAAGGATACACAATGTACTGTGATGGTTGACCAAAAATTTTCAATAAAATATTTTTTTTTTTAAATAATAAAATCCAGTAATGTTTCACTTTGTGTGAGAGAGACCAGAACGAGGATGCACAGTTTGAACAATGGAGATGAAGAGGAACTTCTTTGCTGAGGATAGTTTGTTTCTTGAATTCTGTTCCCAGGGAGTGGAAGAGTCTGGGATGTCCAATGTTGAGTTCGACAGATTATGGGAACAAGCAGGAAAATGGAATTAAAGCTACAGTCAGATCAGCCAATATTGCTGGGATTCAGTGTTCCATTAGACTGCATATTTTAAGATGAATTGTGCTTTTGAATGAGTTTCTTTGTAGCTCGCATGCTTAAAGAAAGCAGTTGCATGGATAAAACTTTTATTATGTGCTGTTTAGTAGTGAGAAAATACTTTTCTACGGTTTGTGCAGTATATGGTGTCTGATATGGTGTCTGTGATGCAAATATTTGTGTGGGCATTACACATATTTTTTGTAATGTCTGTATATTGTGGATACATAGTGTGTATTCTACACAACACGCACCTAAACAAAACTTTTTTTTATACTCCCCTGTATAGGGTGTGTTATTGCAGAGCTTTTCACCGAGGGAGTGCCTATGTTTGATCTATCCCAATTGCTGGCTTATAGGAACGGACATTTTTCCCATGAGCAAGTGCTGAATAAGATTGAGGACTTGAACATAAGAGGTCTGGTAAGCATAATCAAGTGAATCAAATTGCTTATTATTACCAAAAGTATTATGATATGCTGAAGTAAATATGTAGAATATACAACTTTTGAAACCACTTTTTAAATATAACACTCAAGTGGTGTGTTGAGGAGAGGGGTTATAACATCTCAGAAATATGTACATAGAGTTTGTAACATTGGCACATCTCATCACAATATTACACTGCACTCAGCCATTATGCATATTATGTGTTATAGTTTATAAAACATGGAATCCATTAACTGCAGCTGGTGGAACTTTTGGCGGTAATTTACGTAACTAAGCTAGCACATGTTAGTGTACTGAGATGTGTTCTTCCATCGGTCGCATAGTATTCTGTGCAAAAGGTGTACCATTTTGCAATAATCATATTCTATTAATATTCAAGAAATGGTAAGGTACATGCTGTGTTGCACTCCATTATGTGCTTATTTTTAAAAATTATTTTCAGGATGAGTGTTTTTGCCCTTTATAGCTCATCTGTAGTTGCCCAGACAACTAAATGGTTTTCTTTTGTGCCTCAAGTCTCAATAAGAGCCGAGCGAGTGACCAGTTCCTTCCCTGATATGAACTAGTTATTTTTATACCTAGGGCTAGTCCTTAAATATCCAGATTTATTGAATCTACTTTTACAACATGTCATAGTGGGATTTAAGCGTACAAACTATAGGCTGTGAGTATAGTACAATAAGCATTGCACTACAGTAACCACTATTGGGTTTCCATAATGTAACAATAAACTCCCTCGATTGTTTTGCACTTCCAAAAGATTTTGTAATTCTATCTCGTCTAAAATTTGAACTTTCCACCCACTTTTCACCACTTTGGTCTCAAAAGTTGTTGATTTACAATTCCACGGGTCATTGGCAGCCCTCATTGCACAGTGGAGTGGCCATTCTTTATATACACGTGGTTAGTGCATGTTAACAGACTATTTTACTGTGGAGAGCATTTTAAATTAGCTCCATCTCACACTTGTATTCATGCTGTTTTCAAGTCAAGCACAAGATAGAAATCCGAGAGCAATAACCATGGCGTCTTTTAAAAAAAATTACTTATCCACACTGCCTTCCATTCTTAGTACAAAGGATTGAGGCTGATTCCACTGTCTGAAATCGAATTACTCCACACTGACTGAAATTAATTTAGAATCATCAGATATGTGTAGTGTAGTGCTACAGTTGGCAATGCTTTCCCCCAGAGAGCCATTGCAGGACCTAAGTTGTACTTCCTGGATTACTGATCTTGTAATCCTTTGACCACTGCATCAAAGCACCAGCTTTGAAAGGCCGTAGTCACATAGTACGTCAATATTTAAAACTTAATAACTGATCACAGTTGGAGCACTATGAAGTTTATCATAGTTTTTCAAGGTATTGATTACCGTTTCTATTGCGACCCTAGCACATTGGGAACCATAAAAGCATTTCCTATAATTAGAATTGGTTTAGCTCTATCTGTTATGCTCCAGTAATAGCTATTCATTCCTAGATCTTTTATCTTTGTCTTTTTAAAGATTTGATAATACCTCCTTTTGTATTGCAGGTCAGCCAGATGATTCAACGTGACCCAGATACACGTTTAATAGCAGATGAATATCTTAAACAACAGAGGGGCAGAGCTTTCCCAGAATTATTTTACACGTTTCTGCAGCCATACATGGCACAGTTTGCAAAAGAGACTTTCCAGTCCGCTGATGAACGCATCCTGGTAATACGGAAAGATCTAGAAAATATTTTGCAAAATGTTTGTGGAGAAGAGCAGACTGATAAAAATGATGGAGAAACCAAAGAGCATGGGTTGGTTATTTTGGTGTCTGTTATTACTTCTTGCTTGCAGACACTCAAGTACTGTGATTCGAAGCTAGCTGCTTTGGAACTGATTCTCCATTTGGCACCGCGACTAAGTGGCGAGATTTTGCTTGATCGTATAACACCTTATCTCTTGCATTTTGCCAATGACCTCATACCTAGGGTGCGAGCTGAGGCAGTCAGAACACTGACAAAAGTCTTGGCTCTTGTCAAAGAAGTACCACGCAATGATGTCAATATTTACCCTGAATATATTTTACCAGGTATTGCCCACTTAGCTCAAGATGAAGCAACTCTTGTCAGATTGGCATATGCAGGTAAGGATTGGAGTCTGAAAATGTCAGTTTTATTCTATAGTGGGTTCCTCGTATGCACCAATTGTATATGGTATGTGCCCAATGGACTTGCTTCATCTAATATGAGTGACAACCTTTGTATTTAAAATGCATCAGGTAAAGTAAGGAAGAAGTGCATTTGAGAAACTCAACAGAAACAACATATTTGATATATTTTTGAGTTACCTCACTTAGGGAAATGATTAATTTCTCATTGCTGTCTACTGCATCTTGTCTACTAAGACAGAACTTAAGAAACACTAAATATACCAATATATTGATATTCCAAACCGAATAATTTTGGCTCAGAAAATGATTCAATTAACTTTTGTTTACATATTGCTAAAAAGAGAGACATGTTGCCTACACTTTTGCCTTGTACACATCAGGACAAATTCAAGCTTGTGAAATTTCAAATGATCACTGCAAATTTATATTACAGGAGAAAAGGGCACTGATTGAATTAGAGTTGGCCCGTTAACCAACAAGGTGTTGCTATAGCGAAAGCAATGAGTAACTAAGGCTCCCCAAGCTCCCTGGTAATTAAAAAAAAAAGGTACAAGATTTTAACATATTCCTTTTGTTTGCAGAGTGGGTCCCTGCCTATGTCACTTTAAAGCAAATCACATTGTGAGCTTGAGTGATTGTTACATTTGTTGTCAGTATAGCTATTAGCATACTCTGGATTGTATAGACCTTACTCAACCAGCCTGCATCGGCAAAACCCAAAACAAAATGCCTACTATTAGATGAGATCAGTAAGAAGTCTTACAACACCAGGTTAAAGTCCAGCAGGTTTGTTTCAAACACTAACTTTCTGAGCACTGCTCCTTCCTCAGGTGAATGAAGAGGTATGTTCCAGAAACATATATAGACAAAGTCAAAGATGCAAGACAATGCTTTGAATGCGAGCATTTGGACTTCTAGCTGTCCTTACCCCAGTCCAACGCTGGCATCTCCACATCTTAGATGAGATTGGTAGCACTGGCTGAACAATTCTTTGCATGCAAATAGCTACGTAAAAAACAATTGAAGATAATCAGTTGAGCTTGTAACAGCTCATTTACTCTTGTGAGAATTGACATACATTCCTATACAGGGACCCATTCTTTGCAAACATCGGGAATATGCTCAAGTCTTGTGTCTTTCTGAATTATCTGGGAGCTTGGGTAACCTATAGTTGCCCATTGCTTTTTCCAAAGCAATGTCTCGACCAATCAGAGTCGACTTGCCAACTAATCAGCTACATTTTCTCCAGTAATAAAAATTGTTGTGATGGTTTAAAATTTGGTATTGGTGCAAGATGGACAGCTTTGGCAACATTCTTTTCAGCAATATTCTAGTTCTGTATTATAACTTATGGTATTATTTAAACTTAAAATATATTGGGTTAACATACTTTGATTGTGGGTAATGTTATGATCCCTGTTGGTGTTAAAATTGGATGGGGAAGATTCCAGAATGGACCTTGGCTCAAAAGAGCGTAACATTTTTTAGAAAATGTGTAGCAACACAGTCACAGAACCGCTAATTAGTTTTAACTACAAAAAAATCATTTGCGAAACATGAAAGTGTAATTATGATATAATACTCCTGAACTCTCCCTTAACTTCACACATATACACAGATTTGAAGGTTAACATGGGCTACAAAGTATATCTTAAGGTTAAACACACACACTGGCTGTGTGGTAAAACACACACTGAACTCACATGAGTGCATTTGGATTTCTCCTCTGAATCCTCCCCCAGATGATCTTTATACCATAAACACAACTGAGCCGATGCATGCAAGGAAGGCCCCGGGCCCAGAGGGGTTCCCAGTAGAATTTCATAAAATGTTTGGTGCAGAGCTGGGGCCGCTGTTGGTGAGGGCGTACAACGAGGTGAGGCACAGGGGAATCTCCCCCCTACATTGTCCCCTGATTTTAAAGAAAGATGAGGACCCGGAGAAGTGTGGATCGTACTTCCCGATATTGCTACTGAACATTGATGCAAAGCTGATGGTGCTAACATCGTGAATTGCGGACTGCGTGCCGAGGGTGATGAGATGACCAGATGGGATTTGTGATGGCAGTTGTTGGCAAATGTGTGGAGGCTACTTAATGTAATTCTGATGCACTCTGAGGGGCTGAAGGTGGATGTAGTGGTGGCAGCGGACTTGGAGAAGGCTTTTGATCGGGCGGAGTGGATGTACTTGTTCGAGGTGCTGGGGTGGTTTGGGTTTGGACATGGGTTTGTGGATTGGGTTCGGCTGCTGTACAGGACGTCCACCAGTGGGGAGTGTTCGGACAAATCGGATGAGTTTGGGGTACTTTGGGTTACATCGTGGGACGAGACGGGTGCCCGCTTTCCCAGTTGCTTTTCATTTTGGTGGTAGAGCCATTGACAATGCCACTTAGGGCATTGAGGGATTGGAAATGGATCGAGCGAGGCGGTGCTGAGCAGAAGATTTTGCTATATGTGGATGATTTGTTATCGGGTCTGGTGGGCCGCATTGGAGGGATTGTTGAATTTTTCAGGGAATTTGGCCTGTTTTCGGGGAAAAGAGCGAGGTGTTCCCGATCAATGCTAGAGGGCAAGAGAAGAGGCTTAGGGAGTTTACGTTCAGGGTGGTGGGAGCGGGTTTTAGGTATATAAGAATCCAGATGGCACTGAGTGGACCCAGTTACACAAATTGAACTTTGCATGATTGGTGGAGGGAATGAAGACTGAGAGGTGGGATGTGTTGCTGCTGTCGCTGGCTGGGCGCATGCAAACAGTGACATTGACAGTGCATCCCAGATTTCAAAATCTCCCTATCTTTGTCCCCCATGTCCTTTTTCAGGAAGGTTAATGGATAATTTTGGTGTTTGTGTGTGCTGGGAAGAGCAGGCAGGTGCTCTTAGAGATGGGAGTGGGGCGCTGGCTTTGCTGAATCCAATAAATTACTATTGGGCAGCGAATATTGCAACGGTGAGGAAATGTGCTTTGGAGGAGTGGTTGGTTTGGGGGAAGATGGAGGCGGTGTCATGTACGGGAATGAGTTTGAAGGCTCTGTTGTTGGCAGGTCTTCCGTTCTCACAGGTCAGATACTCCGTGAGCCCAGTGGTGGTGTCGGCGTTACGGGTGTGGAGCGAATGCAGGCAACGTTTTGGGCTGGAGAGCATGTTGTGGGAGCTGATATGCGACAACCATAGGTTTGTGCCAGCGGGGCTGGATATGAGGTTCCGGGGGTGGTGACAGGTGGGGATTGAGTACTTTAGGGACTTGTTTATACGGGGAAATTTGCAGGGCTGGAGGAATGGTTGGAGGAATTGTATTGAGTTGCCCAAAGGGAATGGCTTTAGGTACCTGCAGGTGAGGGATTTTGTGAGGAGAGAGGTGTCGTTCTTCCCGAGGCTGCTGCCTCCGTTGTTGCATGACAAGTTGTCAGAGGATGAAAGAGGGGAGAGGAGGTGTCGAAAATATGCAAGAAATTGATGGAGCGGGAGGGCGCTCCAGTGGAGGAGATTAAGCGCAAGGGGAGGAGTAGCTGGGAGAGGAGGTGCGGGCCAGGACGTGTCCTCGTCGTGTGCGAGGTTAAGCCTCATCCAGTTTAAAGTGGTGCATAGAGCCCACATGATGGTGGCGAGGATGAGCAGGTTCTTTACGGGGGTGGAGCAGGTTCTTTACGGGGGTGGAAGTTTGATGTGGGGGCGTGAATCACGTTCACGTGTTCAAGACTCAGATGGTTCTGGCAGGGATTCTCGGATGTTATGACCAAGGTTCTGGGTGTGGCGGTCGGTGGCCCTGAGTCCGAAGGTGGTGGTATTTCGTGTGTCGCAAGGTCCAGGGGTCTGGGGTGGCGGTGAAGGGGGGAGAGGCTGTTGTTTTGGCCTTTGTCCCCCTGATAGCCCAGAGACGGATTTTTTTGTGTTGGTGGGACACAGAGCCGCTAAAGGCAGTGGTGTGCATGAGCAACCTGGCAGAATTCCTGAGGTTGGAGAAAGTCAAATTTGCTTTGCGGGAGTCAGTAGCGGGGTTCACCCGGAGGTGGAAACCATTCATTGATTTTTTTCACGAAGAATTGAGGGGTTAGCAAGGGGGGAGGGGTGTGGGGGGGGGGGGGGGGGGGGGGGAGACAACGGGATAAAAATTGGGGAGGCGGGATGTGTTGGGGTGTTGGTATCAGGGGAGGTTGAGGAATATGTGGCTGTTTGTTTAGGTTGATGTGTTGCTCTAAATTGCGGAGGCGGGATGTGTTGGGACATTGGTATCTGGGGAGGTTGGGGAATTTGTGACTGTTTAGATTGATGTGTTGCTCTTCTGATATTTTGTGTATTATATATATAGCCTTGAATAAAAGTACAACTGAGCCAACACCCACACTAAACACCTTTGCGCATAAATCTAATTCATAGGTTTACCCTTCCATACACAGAGACAGTAAATTAAACCTATACCTTATTTCTAATGTTTACCAATATAAATCCCTCAACTACCTGTGTTTTCCAAACAGTAAACTAAACTGAATCTAATCATTAAACACCAATTTCCCTACTGTACTACCAACAACTTTATACACAATTGAAAATTAGTTTACATGGATTTTCTATCTCATTTTTTGAATGTTGTCATACATTTTCTATCAAATTGTTTTTGTATGTTGTCACGCAATGTTAAAATAACCAACAAATTGGGGGTAATATTGATCTTTGAAGCCACGTGCGCATACAAGGTCAGCTTTGAGTATTGTGTACGAACAGTAATAGAAAAATTAGATTACAAAATTGCAATGTCAAATTAAAAACAAAGTGCTGGAAATACTCTGCAGGTGAGGTAACTTTCTGTGTCGAGGGAAATAGTTACTGATTTCTACTTCCTGATTTTCTGAGCCAAGATTTGTTTTCACTGTTGTCCTTCGTTACACTTAGGGCTATGTTAGACGTTTAGCTGCTGTATAAAGAGCCAAAGGTTCTGCTCCTTTTCACAAACACCTTTACTTGACTTTAACAGACTGCACAAAACTCTCTCATCACATCACCTGACACAAAGGCCACCTGAAGCCCCTTTACATATGTGTCAATTATTGGATACTTAACATAAATGGGACAACTAATTGGAATGTTTCTTAATCCATTACTTAACAGGCTACACCTCCTGCCTTTGCCATTCTGCCTGTCTTTTTGATACATTGTTTTCCCTGGCATATTTAGTTCCCAACCCAAGTCACCTTATAACTGTGTCTCTGTAATAGTAATTAGATTTAAACTAAGATGTAAACATCAGTTGATCTTTTATTACTGCCGATGCTCTGCATTCAGATAGTTATTTTTAATTTACTTTTAAAGAGGTATGCTATTACTGTTAAGTTCTGTTCCTTCCTGTCACACTCACCTTGTCATTGCCCACATTGATGTGCTTTTCTATTGTCTCAATTTTTATTGGATTTCTAAATCTCTCTGCCTGAGACCTCCTCCCTCCTCTTCGTTTAAAATAATTTTCCCTACACTGGCCATATTCACTGTTCATTCTCTTATGTTTGTATGCTTGTCCCTTCCTGTCACACTCTGGCTACCATTACTGTTATTGTTACTCAGCTCTTTTGTCTCATAACCCCAATCCTCAATCTTGAAACCCTATTTCTACTGAATAACTCTTCAGCTTTGGCTCCTGCTACATTTCTACTCTTGCCCTCTAACCAGGCAGCTAATCTGGCTAGGCATCAGGGAGGCATCAGTGCAGAGTTAAATGAGGCACTATCATTGAAATTTGGCATGTCTGCACTTCCCTGAGTGTACCTGGTTCACCACCTCCCAGTAGATTTCCTGCATTTTCTACCTTCCTCTTAATATCGAGGCCTAAGTCTTGACACTGAAATGAGGCTTATCAAACATTAGAAGATTAAATTATGGTATATGAATGAGACTGTTGGAACCTCTTATGAGGTTTATCACTGCTCCCAATATCAATGAAGATTATTTTGTTTTAGACTTTTATAATCAAGAAAGCTGTTCATTCAATTTTGATACTTGTTCGACACCATTATTTTCAATATTCCTTTGGCACAGTATTGATCCCCAATAGTCTGCTACTTGAATTTTATCAATTTTAGTATTTGTTCTAAATGGGCAAAACACAAACCGTAATAGTACAGGAAACATAGTATCTGTTTAAGTGAAAGTTACTTGCTGAACTGTCTTTCACTAATTCTTGTTCTTGTATTTGAACAGAAAACATAGCACTTTTGGCTGAGACTGCCCTCCGCTTTTTAGAAATAGTCCAATTAAATAATTTGAATGTGGAAAGTGAGCTAAATGGTGAAGAAACCGAGGAAATGCTACACCCCAATGAAAATTATGACTCTGGTAATCTTTTTGTGCTAAAAGTTCATTAAAAAAATTTCTGTGCAATTTGTGACACGGTGGTTGAAACATCTGGCTTAATTTTTTGAAGCCTACAGTTGAATGCTAATACAGAACTGAATCCTATGTTTCTAGAATTACAAGCTCTCCATGAGATGGTTCAGCAAAAAGTGGTGACTCTGTTGAGTGACCCAGAAAATATAGTGAAACAGACTTTAATGGAGAATGGTATAACCCGGCTTTGTGTGTTCTTTGGACGTCAAAAAGCGAATGATGTTCTCTTGTCGCACATGATCACCTTTTTGAATGACAAAAATGATTGGCACCTTCGAGGTGCTTTCTTTGATAGTATTGTTGGTAAGTACATAGAATTATAATAGATGGATATCAGTTTATGTCTTTGCCTATATAATGGAAACATAAATGTCCTTTCATGTTGCTTTTACAAAATGGAAAAAACTAATGTACGAACTCTTTTTAAAAGAAAAATAACTATTTTCTATAATATTTGGATTAAATAGCAGGAGTTAATTTGTGACATTTGAATTCTTAACGTACAGAGGAATTGTCTGTCCTGAAAAACGTACTTGAAATTCTTGAGATACTGATGCTGAAGCACAACATCTTGTGTGTGTGTAGAATTAATAATGGATGCCTGAAGTGTTGAGACTTCCCTCTGCACTTTATGTTCTGATTCTTTGTAACCAATCACAGCGAATATGAATTTCTTAATTTCCTGTTCCCATTTTGTCTGATGTCATTCTCCAAATTCTTTCAGTAATGGTTGCCCTTTCCCACATTGTGAAATTTTACCCATCATGTCTGGTGTTTTGATCAGTCTGAGGCATTCCAAGCCGACTTATCTGTTACGTCTGTAACTGCTCTGTTAAAACTTATAAGGGCAAAAAAGCCCAGAAGAATGCTTCTGTTGGTCTTTTTTCTAACAGCGACTTGCAGTTTCTCTGGATTCTACTTTCTATGCCTCTTCCATTCTAATGCTATAGCCATGCATCCTTTTCGTCGCAAACTATAATCTTTATCCTGGATGGGCAGCTGAGACCTGTTGCTTGCAATTCCTATGCCCTGGATTCCATCACCAGATTTGGTGCTGGGATTGAGTTGAACCAAATGGACCATGTGACTGCCTGAGAACACTTGGTAAGAATGATCATTGTATCATAAATTTTAGATTTGTAATGGAAAAGAATAAAGTGTAACTTCTAAATTGGAAGAGGGCTAAAGAGGAAATCTAGCCACACTACAATGGAAGCAAAGATAGACTAATAACTTAACAGGTCATGAGTGGTCTTTAAAGCGGAAATGTTTCGGGTACAGGATAGGCACATTTCAAAAAGACGGAAAGGCAGAGAAACCAGAGCCACGGCTTCCTGGATGGTGAGGAAGATAAACTAAAACAATCTTTTTGTTTCTCATCATATTTTATGATAGATGTTGGGTGAATTTCTCAATCGAGATCCAGGCCAAATAAGCTGAGAGGGGAAGTGAAAAGGGAAATAAGACTAATAAAGAGATAATAAAATATCTTCTATTGGCTTGTGGATAGTACGCTAGTAATAAGAGGTGGGATGGATCCTGTTCAGGACAAATAGAGGGTGAAATATGCATGGATGCACAGAGTGAAACTAGAATACTTAAATGAATCATTTATGCTGTGTTTACTAAGGAAAATTAAGTAGACAAAATATCGGTAAAGGTAACAGATGGGTGGAAAATTGGGAGAATTTATTGGAAATGGAGTGCATAAGAAACCTGGACTGGGTGGCTTGCATCCCAGGATATTAAAGAAAGTGGGAGTGGAAATGGTGCAAGGACTTGCCATTTTCTTCCCTGGATATAGAGGAATTGCTAGATTGGGAAGTGGTAAATGTGTTACCCTTATTCAAGAGAGAGTGTAAAGACATTCCAGTAACTATAGACCTGTCGGTTTAACATCAGCAGTGGATAGGGAAATATCAGCAGGTTGCAGGATAGGTTTGAGCTAATTAGAGAGCCAGCACAGATGTGTGAAAAACAGATAATACTTGGTTAATAGTTTTTCAATGAAGTAACAGAAGGCTGATGGAGGAAATGCAATTTATGTTGTCTGTGAATGTGTCTATGCATGCGACCCATCAGGGAGTGGGAGAGTTACCTAGATGCTGTGTTTCAGGAGGCAGTCATACCCCTTAGATTAACTACCTTGAATTCCGTCAGTGTTCAGGGACAGGTAGGTGGAAAGATCCAAGAGGTAGCACTGCAGGAGCCTCAGCCCCTGTCCTTGTCCAACAGATTTGAGATTTTTGACCCCTTTGTGGACGAGGGGGGACGGTAGGGAGGATGAACAAACGGACCATAGCACCATGGTAAGGGAGTCATTCAAGTGGGAGCAGCTGTTTAAGGGTAAATCCACATTTGAAATGTGGGAGTCTTTTAAGGCAAGGTTGATTAGAGTGCAGGGAAAATGAGGGATAGAAATGGCAAGATTAGGGAACCATGGATGACTGGTGGAATTGTGAGACTAGCTAAGATGAAAAAGGAAGCATACATAAGATCTTGGCGACTTAAAACTGATGAAGCTTTGGAGGAATATCGGGAAAGTAGGACAAATCTCAAACGCGCAATAAGGAGGGCTAAAAGGAGTCATGAAATATCTTTGGCTAACAGAGTTAAGGAAAATCCCAAAGCCTTTTATTCGTATATAAGGAGCAAGGAGGTAAATAGAGAGAGGATTGGCCCATTCAAAGACAAAAGAGGGAATTTATGCGTGGAGTCATAGGAAATGGGTGATTCTTAATGAGTACTTTGCATCGGTATTCACCAAGGAGAGGGACATGACGGATGTTGAGGCTAGGGATGGATGTTTAAACAATCTAGGTAAAGTCGGCATAAGGAAGGGGGACGTTTTGGGTATTCTAAAAGGCATTAAGGTGGACAAGTCCCCAGGTCCGGATGGGATCTATCCCAGGTTACTGAGGGAAGTGAGTAACCTGGGATAGATCCCATCCGGACCTGGGGACTTGTCCACCTTAATGCTCTTTGAGGGAAGAAATAGCTGGGGCCTTAACAGATATCTTTGCAGCATCCTGGAGCACGGGTGAGGTCCCGGAGGACTGGAGAATTGCTAATGTTGTCCCTTTGTTTAAGTAGGGTAGCAAGGATAATCCAGGGAATTATAGACCTGTGAGCTTGACGTCAGTGGTAGGCAAACTGTTGGAGAAGATACTGAGGGATAGGATCTATTCACATTTGGAAGAAAATAGACTTATCAATGATAGGCAGCATGGTTTTGTGCAGGGAAGGTCATGTCTTACAAACCTAGTAGAATTCTTTGAGTAAGTGTCAACGGTAATTGATGAGGGAAGGGCTGTAGATGTCATATCCATGGACTTCAATAAGGCGTTTGATAAAGTTTCCCATGGCAGGTTGATGGGAAAAGTGAAGTCGTATGGGGTTCAGGGTGTCACTAGCTAGATGGATAAAGAACTGCCTGGGCAACAGGAGAGAGAGAGTAGTGGTGGAAGGGAGTGTCTCATAATGGAGTAAGGTGATTAGTGGTGTTCTACAGGGATCCGTGCTTGGACCACTGTTTGTGATATGCATAAATGATCTGGATGAAGGTATAGGTGGTCTGATTAGCAAGTTTGCAGATGATACTAAGATTGGTGGAGTTGCAGATAGTGAGGGGGACTGTCGGAGAATAGAGCAAAATATTGATAGATTGGAGAGTTGGGTAGAGAAATGGCAGATGGAGTTCAATCCATGCAAATGCGAGGTGATGCATTTTGGAAGATCTAATTCAAGAGCGGACTATACGGTCAACGGAAGAGTCCTGGGGAAAATTGATGTACAGAAAGATCTGGGAGTTCAGGTCCATTGTACCCTGAAGGTGGCAACGCAGGTCGATAGTGGCCAAGAAGGCATACAGCATGCTTGCCTTCATCAGATGGAGTATTGAGTACAAGAGTCAGCAGGTCATGTTACAGTTGTATAGGACTTTGGTTAGGCCACATTTGGAATACTGCGTGCAGTTCTGGTCGCCACATTACCAGAAGGATGTGGATGCTTCAGAGAGGGTGCAGAGGAGGTTCATCAGGATGTTGCCTGGTATGTAGGGTGCTAGCTATGACGAAAGGTTAAGTAGATTAGGATTGTTTTCGTTGGAAAGATGGAGGTTGAGGGAGGACCTGATTGAGGACTACAAAATTGAGGTATGGACAGGGTGGATAGCAACAAGCTTTTTCCAAGAATGGGGGTGTCAATTACAAGGGGTCACTATTTCAAGCTGAGAGGGGGAAAGTTTAAGGGAGATGTGCGTGGAAAGTTTTTTACGCAGAGGGTGGTGGGTGCCTGGAACGCTTTGCCAGCGGACGTGGTAGAGGCGGGCACAATAGCATCATTCAAGATGCATCTAGACAGATATATGAACGGGCGTGGAACAGAGGGAAGTTGATCCTTGGAATATAGGCGACAGGTTTAGATAAAGGATCTGGATCGGCGCAGGCTGGGAGGGCCTGTTGCTGTGCTGTAATTTTCTTTGTATACAAGGTGGATCGTATATACCCGAATCGAAATGGGGCCAGCATCCTTGCAGGCAGTTTTGCTAGTGGTTTTGGGGAGTTCTTGAACTAACTTGGCAGAGGGGTGGGATCCTGAGAGAAGGTTCTGTAAGGGGAGATGCACAGCCAACATTAGAAGAGACAGCAAATGAGCCAGGAAGGCATAGAATTTATAGACCAGCTAGGGGAGTTTGGCAAGATTGGATGGTATTTATTTCAGTGCAAGGAGTCTTACGAACAAGGCAGATGAGTTGAGGGCACAAATTAAAACATGAGTCATTGCTGTCACTGAGACAAGCTTGAGAGAGGGGCAGGATTAGCAGCTCAATATTCCAGGATAGAGGATCTTTAGGCGAGATGGAAGGAGCTGGAAGAGTAATCAGTTACATCAGTAACCTCTTAGAACCCTCTTCAAATGAAACCATGTGGGTACAACTTTATAAACCAAAAAGGAGCAATCACACTGCTGTAGGCCCCCTAATAATTTGAGAGAAATAGAAGAGCAGATATGTAGGCCAATTTCAG
This sequence comes from Scyliorhinus torazame, assembly GCF_047496885.1. NCBI lineage: Eukaryota > Metazoa > Chordata > Chondrichthyes > Carcharhiniformes > Scyliorhinidae > Scyliorhinus > Scyliorhinus torazame. The sequence goes on from NC_092712.1 coordinate 287,529,986, forward strand.
AGAGGTGAGAGCAATAGGGTAGTGATAGTGGGGGATTTCAACTTTGCCAAAATTTCCTGGGGTAGTCAAGGTTTAAAGGAGGTGGAATTCTGAATGCGTCCAGTAAAATATTTTAAGCTAGAGCATAGAGAGTCCTACAAGAGAGCGGTGGTCCCGGACTTAATTTTGGGTGACAAAGCTGGGTAAGTGGTTGCGGTATCAGTGGAGAGCATTTTGCAGATGGTGATTGCAACTCCATTAGATTCTAGATTATTATGGAAAAGGACAGGGATGGACCTGAAATAAAGTTCAAAGCTGGGGGAAGGCCGATTTTAATAAGATCAGACATGATTTGGCGAGAGTGGACTGGGAACAGACCTTTTTTAAATGTTAATCATTGTCAGAACAGTGGGACGCATTCAGGAAGTAAATAGGAAGAGTACAGAGCCAACATGATTGTCAGAACAGTGGGGCGCATTCAGGAAGGAAATATGTTCCAACCAATTCAGTGAACCCTGGTTATCGAACGATATACTGAATTGGATGAAGAGAAAAAAGGAGGCTTCCAGCTGATATCGAGGGCTCAAAACAACAGAACCCCAAGAGGAATATAGAATGTGCAAGCGGGAACTTAAAAAGGAAATTAGGAGAGCAAAAAGTAACATGAAAGAATACTGGCAGGTAGAATAAATGAAATTTCTAAGTTTTATAAGCAGATTAAGGGGCTAAGGATAACTAGGGAAAGAGTAGGGCCCATTAAGGACCACAGTGATAATTGTGGAGCCAGAGGACTTAGTAGGGTTCCAAGTGAACATTTTGTGTTGGTGTTCAAGAGTGAGAGGGTCGATTATGGATATAGAAATCGAGGAGAAGGACTGTGGAAAAAATTGAATAAATTAACATAGGTGTGATGAAGAGAGTTAGTGGTCTGGCAGGCTTAAAGTAAAAAAATCTCTAGGGCCAGATGAAATGTATCCCAGGCTGTTGAGTGAGGCAAGGGAGGAAATAGGGCAATCATTTTCAATTCCTCTCTGGCCACAGGAGAGGTGCTGGAGGATTGGATGTGGAACCATTATTCAAGAAGGGAGAAAGGGAAAAACAGAAAAATACAGGCCAGTCAGTCTAACCTCCATGGTGGGGAAACTATTGGAAGCAATTCAAATTAATCTGCATTTGGAGAGGCAGGGATTAATCAAGAACAGTCAGCATAGTTTTGTTAATGGAGGTAATCTCTGATTAACTTTCGAGGAGGTGACCATGTGTGTAGATGAGGCAATGCATTTGACTTAGTCTACTTGGACATCCAAGGCTTTTGATAAGGTCCCACATGGGAGGCTAATGGCAAAGGTAAGAGACCATGGGATCCAAGTAAATCTGGCAAATTGTACCCAGAATTGGCTGAGTGGCAGGAAGGGTAATGGTCGAGGGGTGCTTTTCTGACTGGAAGCCAGTGTCCAGTGGGATCCCACAGGGATCAGTGTTGGGGCCCTGGCTGTTTGTGGTTTATATAAACAATTTCAACTCTACTGTAGGAGGATTGATCAGTAAGTTTGCGGATGACACTAAAATTGGAGGGGTGGTAAATAGTGGACAGTATAGCCTTAAATTGCAGGATGAGGTAGACTGGCTGATCAGTGGCAAATTAAATTCAATCTGGATAAGTGTGAGGTGATGCACTTGGGGGCAGGACAAACAAGGCAAGGGAATACATGATGAACAGCAGAACTCTGAGGAGCACTGAGGATCAAAGGGACCTTAGTGCGCATGTACACCGGCCCCTTGAGGTAGTAGGGCAGATGGATAAAGTGGTTAAGAAGGCATGTTATACTTGCCTTTATTATCCGAGTAATAAGGGAGGCTATTCTGAAACTGTACAAAAGGTTGGTTAGGCCATAGCTAGAGTATTGTGCAGTTCTCAAATCCACATTATAGGAAGGATGTGATAGCACTGGAAAGTGTGCAGAGGAGATTTACCAGGATGTTGCCTGGGCTGGAGAGTTTTAGGTGTGAAGAGAGATTGGATAGATTGAGGTTGCTTTCCTTGGAGTAGAGGAGATGTGTAGAGGGGGAGCATGATTGAGATTAATACAATTATGAGGGGCATAGATAGAGTGAACAGGAAGAAACCTTTCCACTTGGTGGGGGATCAGGAGAATAGATTTAAGGTAAGGGCCAGAGGGTTTACAGGAGATGTGAGGAAAAACTTTGAAGGTGGTGGGAATCTGGAGCTTGCTGCCTGAAAGGGTGGTGCAGGCAGAGATCCTCAACTTTTTGTAAGTATTTAGTTGTGCATTTGCGATGCCAAGGGATATAAGGCTATGGACCAAGTACTGGAAAATGGAATTAAAATAGTTGGATGTTTTTTGATCAGTGCAGACTCAATGAGCCAAAGGGCCTTTTCTGTGAAGTGACCTCCATGACTCTATCTCTTTCAATTCTGCAAAAGTTCCAGAGGATTGGAAAGCTGCCCATGTGGCACCTTTTATTCAAATAAGGGGGGAGACAAAAAACAAGTAACTTTAGGCCAGTTAGCTTAACATCTGTCATCATAAAGGATGTATTGCAGAGCATTTAGAAATGCACAATACAACCCAAAAGTCAGCATGGCTTCATGAAGGGGAAATAATGCCTGGCAAATTTATTAGAATTCTTTGAGGCGGTAACAAGCAGGATAGATGAAGGGGAAATCAGTGGAAGCAATATACTTAGATTTTACAGAAATATTCACTAAGATACTTTTGTAAGGGCCACGAAGAATCCAGCACGAGTTTTAAGGATACAAGTAATAACATTTATTTACTATAACATATATACATAACAGTAGCAGTAACTTCCCTTGCTACATACTCCTTCCTGCTGGTTCCTGAACTGGCCAGCTTTATTTATACTAGGAGTTTACTAGTGGTTTCTCCGCCCCCCCCCTCATTGGGGAAGCTCATACTCCCACAGGATTGTGGGATAGTCATTAGTCCCCAGCCAATGGTAAGTAGGCAGGTTATAACAGCTACCACACAAAAGGCTGCTTAATAAGATGAGCCCATGGTGTTGGTGGATAGTATGTTACCATGGATAGAGGATTGACAAACTGACAGAGCCAGATCGTTGGGATACGAGGAGCCTTTGCAGAATGGCAACCTGTAACTAGTGGAGTGCCAGAGGAATTTGTGCTGGTACTACAATTATTTATATATAATATATATATATATATATTAATGACTTGGATGTGAATGCAATATTATCAAGTTTGCAAATTACACAAAAATAGGCGAGGAATTTGTGCTAGTGCCACAATTATTTATATATAATATATATATATATATATTAATGACTTGGACGTGAATGCAATATTATCAAGTTTGCAAATTACACAAAAATAGATGAGAAGGCAGGTGGTGAGAATAGGTCTACAGAGGGATATAGACCGGTTAAGTGAGTAGGCAAAAACTTGGATGGAATATTATGTTGGAAAATGTGAGGTTATGCACTTTGGTAGGAAGAATAATTGAGCTAAATATTATTTAAATGGAGAAAGACTGCAAAAAGCTGCAGCACAGAGGGATTTGGGGGTCCTCATACATAAGTCACAAAAGCTAGCAAGCAAGTTCAGGTAATTTGGGAAGGCAAATGGAATGTTGACCTTTATTTCAAAGGGAATGGAGTATAAAAATAGGTGAGTCCTGCTGAAACTATACGAGGCACTAGTTAGACTGCAGCTGGAATACTGTGAACAGCTTTGGTCGCCTTATCTAAAGAAAGGTATACTGGTATTGGAGGCAGTCCAGAGAAGTTTCAATAGGTTGATCCTGGGTATGGAAGGATTTGATTATGAGGAGAGGTTGCGTGGGTTGGGCTTGTACTCATTGGAATTTAGAAGAATGAGGGGTGACCTTATTGAGGCATATAGGATTCTCCGGGGATGGTGGTGGTGGTGTTGATATGGTAGATGCTGAGAGGATGCCTCTTGTGGGAGGGTCTAGGACCAGAGGGCATAACCTCAGCGTAATGGGTTGCCCATTTAAGACCGATGAGGAGTATTACAATCCCAGACCAAACCCTGACAGTTGCTAGGATACTGGACGGAACCTCCCATTTCGTTTAATTTTGTAATACTGGGGAAAAGTTACTTCGCTCCAGGAGTGATTGCACGAAGAAATAGCGATATGGTATTTTAAAACAAAGCTTTATTAGTAACACAGTATTAAAATCTTTTAATGTCACACTCGGAAATAACTTACTATTCAACATAGTGAATATTTGAGAAGTGAGGAACTGCTGTGTGCTGTGTTTCACTGAGACAAAGCTCACTCTGGCCACACCAGACTGCGCCATCCAACCTGAAGGCTTCTCGACCTATCGGATGGACCACATGATGGCCTCGGGCAAGTTGAAGGGTGGGGTTGTTTGCCTCCTCATCAACACCTCCTGGTGAGTGGATGCAGTGTCCTTAGTGTGCCACTGCTCCCAGACCTGGAATACCTGACCGTGAAGTGCTGCCCTTTCTACCTACCACGTGAATTTACCTCTGTACTTATCACAGCAGTCTACATCCCATCCTAGGCATAAGTGAAGAAAGCACTTGATGAACTACACACCACCATGAACAACCAAGAAACAAATCACCCAGAAGCCCTGACAATCGTGGCTGGCGACTTCAACCAGGCCAACCTCGGGACAGTTCTATCCAAACTCCATCTCCTGCCCCACCAGAGGTGCAAACACCCTGGACCACTGCTACACAAGCATCAAAGGTGCCTACTGCTCCATTCCCTGACCACACTTTGGCAAATCCGACCAAAAGTCTACTTTGGCTTACAAACAGGACCTCAAGTGTGTTGTGCCAGTCAAGAAAACCGTGCAGTGCTCGTCCGAGGCTTCAGAGGACATCTTCTTCGACTGCTTGGAGTCTGTAGACTGGTCCATATTCAAGGCCGCGGCAGCTAACTTCGACGTGTACGCAACCACCGTCACAGATTTTATCAGTAAGTGTGTCGAGGTCTGTGTACCAAAGAAGACAATACGGGTGTTCTCCAGTCGGAAACCCTGGCTTAACCGGAGGATTAATTCCCTGCTGAAGTTCCGAATGGAGACGTTCAAGTCTGATGACCCTGACCTATATAAGAAATCCAGGCATGACGTACGGATAGCCATCAGGGACACCAAAAGTCAATACCGGATCAAACTAGAGTCGCAGACCAACGAGACAAACCCACTATGATCACAGGCTACAAAGCAAGGCCAGGCAGAATCTCTGGGGCTGGAGCATCCCTCCTGATGAACTGAACAAGTTCTATGCCTGCTTTGAACAGTCAACTAATACATCAGTGCCACCCGCCCCAACAACCCTGGACACGCCAGTACCCACTATTACAGCCTCAAGAGGTGAGAGCTGCCTTCTTGAAAATGAACCTGGACAACAAGTCAGACTGCTGTTCACAGACTACAGCTCCGCCTTCAACACCATTATCCCGATGTTATAACCTGCCTGCTTACCATTGGCTGGGGACTAATGACAATCCCACAATCCTGTGGGAGTATGAGCTTCCCCAATGAGGGGGGCGGAGAAATCATTAGCAGACTCCCTGTATAAATAAAGCTGGCCAGTTTGGAACTAGCAGGAAGGAGTAAGCAGCAAATGAGGTTGCTGCTGTATACATATGTTATTGTAAATAAATGTTGTTTCTTGTATCCTTGAAACTCGTGCGGATTCTTCGTGGCCCTCACAAAACCCGACAAGACTAATAATCAAACTCTGCAATCTTGGACTTGACCCCTCCCTGTGCAGCTGGATCCTTGACTTCCTCACCAACAGACATCAATCTGTCACAATAGGTAACAGCGCCTCCTCCACAATAGTTCTCAACACTGGGCCCCTGCAAGAATGTGTGCTCAGTCCTCTACTGTACTCCCTATACACACACTACTGTGTGACAAGATTTAACTCCAATTCGATCTATAGGTTTGCGGATGATACAACTGTGGTGGGTCGTATCGCAAACAACGATGAATGAGACTACAGAAGGGAGATAGATCACTTGGTTGCATGGTGTACCAAAAGAAAAAGCCCTCCTAAATGTTGGCAAGATCAAGGAACTGATCATCGACTTCAGGAAGCGGAGCACGACCCCCCCCCCCCCCCCCCCCCCCCGCATCACAGCTTGGTATGGCAACTGCTCGACCCAAGATCGCAAGAAACTGAAGTGTGGTGAACTCAGCCCAACGCATCACGCAAGCTTGCCACCTCCCATTGATTATGTCTACAGCTCCCTCTGCTTCAGCAAGGCAGACAGCATTGTCAGAGATTCCTCCCACCCAGGCTTTGCCTCTTCCAGTCCCTTCCATCAGATGATACAGAACTTCTAGACCACAGAACTTCTTCCCCACAGCTATTAGACTCCTCAACAACTCTCCTTCGGACTGATCTGTTTCCTGTAAGAACACTATTCACGATGCCCCATGCTGCTCTTGCTCATGTATTTGCTTTGTTTGGCCCTTGTTCTGCACTGTAACCGATGTACTATTTGTCAATGCGCTCTTGCGATTATTCATTTTGTCTACGATTGCATTAGCCCAAGCTTTTACGATGGCTTTGCACCCCGGCTCCTAAGAACTTTGTTTCAAACCAAGATTCCTTTAAAAACATGAGTTCAGCAATCAAACACACTCTAACCCAAGCTTATAAAGCTTACTTCACCAAATACTTATAATCCAACATATCTGAAATTTCCACATTAATCACAGGAGGAATTTCTTAGATACTTAGAAAATAGGAGCAGCGAGCCTGCACTGCCATTTTTTTATGATCATCCAACTCACTTCTTTCAGAGGGTAGTGAATCTGTGGAATTGTTTACCACAGAGAGCTGTCGAGGCTGGCCTATTAAATATGTTTGAGGCTGAGATGGACAGATTTTTAATCAGTAAGGGAATCTAGGCTTCATAGAAAGCCCGCAGTGCAGAAAGAGGCTATTTGTACCATGAATATGCACCGACTGAAAGAGCACCCTACCCATGTCCACTCCACCCTACCCTATCCCCATAACCGAACCTGCACATGTTTGGACTGATTTGGAGATGCCAGCGCTGGACTGGGGTGGGCACAGTAAGAAATCTCACGACACCAGGTTTATTTCAAATCACAAGCTTTCGGAGCGCTGCTCCTTCATCAGGTGAAGTGGAGGTAGATTCACAATCACAGCATGAATAGGAGAGATACAATTGCAAGATAATTACTGATTGGAATGTGAGTCTTTACAGGTAAACAAATCTTTTACAGGAACAGACTGAGTGGAGTGAGTAATAATCACAGATAATCGAGATGTGAATTGTCTCTAGCCAGAACAAGTTAGTCGGATTCTGCAAACCCGGCGGTATGGTGGAGATTATATGTAATTTGACAGGTACCCGAGATCGCGGTTGAGGCTGTCCTCAAACGTGCGGAACTTGGCTACCAGTATTTGCTTGGCGGTTCTGCGTTGTCCTGTGTCTCGCAAGCCGCCTTGGAGAATGTTTACCCAAAGATCGGAGGCTAAATGTCCTTGACTGCTGAAGTGTTCCCTGACTGGGAGGGAACACACCTGTCTGGCGATTGCTGCGCGGTGTCTGTTCATTCATTGTTGTGGCTTCTGCATGGTCTCACTGATGCACCATGCCTCGGGCCATCCTTTCCTGCAGAGTATGAGGGAGACAACATTGGCCGAGTCGGATGAATATGTACCGTGTACCAGGTGACCTCGTAAGACAAACCCGGGACATGACTGACAAGAGTACCCTTCGTCATCCAGTACTTCACCGGAGCAGGGAAACTACGAAACCTTCAACATGTCATCGATAACGATGAACATCTCGCCAAGGCCATCCCCACACCTCCACTACCTGCCTTCAAACAACCTCCTAACCTCAAATAGACCATTGCTCGCAGCAAACTACCTTCACAAGAACAGTGTCCAGGAGACCACACAACCCTACCATGGCAACCTCTGCAAGTCATGCCGAGTCATCGTCATAGATACGACCATCACACATGAGATCACCACCCACCAGGTACGTGGTACATACTCGTGCGTCTCGGCCGAAGTCCTGAGGCGTAGTACAGCGGCGAATGTGCCCACATTCCTTTTGAAGCTACTTCCCAGCCCCACCTCCATTCAGTAATGTTCACTGCACTCACCTCTGCCTCCTGGAGCTCTGGCATCCCCCTGGTGTCTTCCACCGTGAAGACTGATGCAAAGTAACTAGTTCATCTGCCATTTCTTTGTTTCCTATTATCACTTCTCCAGCCACATTTTCGAGTGGTTCAGTATCTATTTTTGCCTCTCTCTTACCTTTTATATATTGAAAAAATATTTTCCTATCTTCCTTTATATTACTAGCTAGATTGCACTGATACTTCATCTTCTCCCCCTTATTGCTTTTTTAGTTGTCTTCTGCTCGCTTTTAAAGGCTTCCCAATCCTCTGGTTTCCCACTAATCCTCGCCACTTCGTATGCTTTTTCTTTAGCCTTTATGAGGTCCTTAACATCTCTTGTCAGCCATGGATGCCTTGTCCGCCCCTTAGCATGTTTCCTCCTCCTTGGGATGAATTTCTGTTAAGCCTCCCTAATAACCCCCAGAAACTCCAGTCATTGCTGTTCCACTGTCTTCCCTGCTAGGCTCCTTTTCCAATCAACTCTGGCCAGCTCCTCCCTCATGTCTTTGTAGTTACTCTTATTTAATTGTAATACCATTACATCTGATTGCAGCTTCTCCCTCTCAAACTGCAGGGTAAGTTCTATCATATTGTGGTCACTGCTCCCTAAGGGTTCCTTCACCTTGAGTTCCCTAATCAAGTCTGCCTCATTACACATCACCAAATCCAGAATTGCCTGTTCACTAGTAGGCTCTGCCACAAACTGCTCCAAAAAACCCATCTCTTAGACATTCCACAAATTTCTTTTCTTGGGATCCACTACCAACCTGATTTTCCCAGTCCACCTGCATATTGAAGTCCCCCATGATTATTGTAATATTTCCTTTTTTACATGCCTTTTCTATCTCCTGATTTATTTTCTGCCCCACATCCTGACTACTGATAGGGGGCCTGTACATAACTCCAATCAGGGTCTTTTTACCATTGCGATTCCTCAATTCTACCCACAGAGATTCTATGCCTTCTGATCCAATATCGCTCCTTGCTGTTGCTTTGCGATTCCTCAATTCTACCCACAGATTCTATGCCTTCTGATCCTATATCGCTCCTTGCTATTGATTTAACTTCATTCCTTACTAACAATGCAACCCCTTGCCCTTTGCCTGTCCTTTCGATAGGGCATATATCCTTGGATATTTCAATCCCAGCCCTGATCCCCTTGCAGCCACGTCTCTGTGATGCCCACAACATCGCACTGGCCAATTTCAATGTGCGCAACAAGCTCATTTACCTTGTTCAGTATACTGTGCACATTTCGGTACAACACCCTCAGTCCTGCATTGGCCACCTCCCTTTTCACACTCTCCTCAGTCACTGTACCCTGTACTGTGGCCCTTTTTGAGTTTTGACTATGGCTTCTCTGCCTTACACTTTTCCCCCTTACTGCATCGGCTCCCACCCCCCTGCCACATTAGTTTAAACCCTGCCCAACAGCACTAGCAAACCCTCCCCCCGGACATTGGTTCCGGTCCTGCCCAGGTGCAGACCGTCCGGTTTGTACTGGTCCCACCTCCCCCAGAACCGGTTCCAATGCCCCAAGTATTTGAATCCCTCCCTCTTGCACCATCTCTTGAGCCACACATTCATCCTATCTATCCTGACATTCCTACTCTGACTAGCTCATGGCACTGGTAGCAATCCTGAGATTACTACCTTTGAGGTCCTACTTTTTAGTTTAACTCCTAACTCCCTAAATTCAGCTTATAGGACCTCATCCAGTTTTTTTTACCTATTTCGTTGGTGCCTATGTGCACCACGACAGCTAGCTGTGTCCGTCTCTCCCCCCCCCCCCCCCCCCCGTCCAGAATGTCCTGCAGCCGCTCCGAGACATCCTTGCACCAAGGAGACAACATACCATCCTGGAGTCTGGATTGCGTCTGCAGAACCACCTGTCTATTCCCCTTACAATTGAGTCCCCTATCACTATAGCCCTGCCATTCTTCTTCCTGCCCTCCTGCGCAGCAGAGCCAGCCACGGTGCCATGAACCTGGCTGCTGCTACCTTCCCTGGTGAACCAACTCCCTCAAAAGTATGCAAAGCGGTATATCTGTTTTGCAGGGAGATCACCGCAGGGGACACCTGCACTGCCTTCCTACTCTTACTCTGTCTTTTGGTCACCCATTTTCTATCTCCCTCAGTAATTTTCACCTGGGGTGTGACCAACTTGCTAAACGTGCTATCCACGACGTCCTCCGCATCGCGGATGCTCCAAAGTGAGTCCATCCGCAGCTCCAGAGCCATCAAGTGGTTTAACAGGAGCTGCAGCTGGACACACCACTTGCACGTGAAGGAGCCAGGGTCAGTGGACGTGTCCCTGAACTCCCACATCGCACACGAGGAGCATGACACGGGTCTGGGATCTCCTGCCATGTCTTAAACCTTAGATTAACTTATACAACTGCAATACCAAAACACAAAATAAATAAATAAATAAATAAGTAGCAAATGAAAAGAAAATCATTTAATAATATTTATGACTGTTTGGAGAAACAAATACAGTCAGTGCAGGCAAGAAAATTTGTTTTTGTCTTTGGTATCTGTTTACCTAATAGTAAGAAGCTGATCAAGAGATTCCTCAAAGTTAGAAGTTGAGAGATTGTGTTTTTTTTAAAATGCCGAGTGCTATTGTACTATGTACGCATTTCAACAACAAGCACCACGTGCTAAAACCTGTGTGCAGTCCTTTGATTCTCACCAAGTTAGTACTGTACAATTAGTATACCAACAAATAACAAACTGAATGCATGATTCTTCTAATTTCCTTGGTAACGAAGTTTGGGAGTAAACATTGAGTTTCATAGAATCCCTACAGTGCAGAAAGAGTCCATTTGGCCATCTAGTCTGCACCGACCCTCTGAAAGAGCACCATACCATGTCCCACACCCCCACCCTATCCCCGTAACCCCACCTAACCTTTGGACACTAAGGGGCAATTTAGCATGGCCCATCCACCTAACTTGCATATCTTTTGATTATGGGAGGAAACCAGTGCACCTGGAGGAAACGCGTGCAGACATGCAGAAATTGCAACTTCCACATCGACAGTCCCACAAGGCTGTAATTAAACCCCGGTCATTGGCGCTGTGATGCAGCGGTGCTAACCACTGTGCCTCCGTGCTTCCCTTTTTTATCTAACTAAAACTGTTGAAGGTTTAAATTCTTGCTGCATTTCAATGTATGTCTCTTGCTTGTTTGTGTAACTTTGTTATGTGATAGGTATCCACAGGGATTATCTAATACACCCTCAAACACATTTAAACCTTTTGGTAGCCTTCCAATAAATGGGACACCGGCAAATCAAGCTTGGTTTGAAATTTAAATTCACACTTTGTTAGTCGTCAAATTGGGACGAGTTCGGATTGCCAGAAGAATATTCTGTTTATAAAATGATTGTCTGCTGTTCTGTTGCAGCCTCTTAGTTATTTAGTTTTATATTGTAGAATTGTCTAATTTTGACTTTTCAGGGCTTCTGGTTGGAGGAGAAAACTGGATGCGATGAACCAACCCTTTTCTTGGGAAAATTGTACCTGATCCAAGTTCAATCTTTTTGAGATTTTGTTCAGAAGATTGACGGTGCTCTTAATTTTCAACCTGTTATATTTTCAGGTGTTGCAGCCTATGTTGGATGGCAGAGCTCATCAATCCTTAAACCTCTTCTTCAGCAAGGACTCAGTGATGCCGAGGAGTTTGTGATTTATAAAGCCCTCAATGCCCTGACCTGCATGTGTCAATTGGGACTTCTGCAAAAGCCTCACATCTATGAATTTGCCAGTGACATTGGTGAGATTGATTGTCGCAAAAAGGTTTTCCTTTTTTTAAGATGAGCGCTGGTCACCTAGTGCAGCCTCCACCAAGCTATTACTCATTGAGTACAGACAGGGTGTCCACAGGCTGTGCAAACATGCTGCACAGCAGAGGACACTTCTGTGAACACAGATGAGCTTTCTGATTGGGGATGGAGGGGGGCGGCGGTGTGGGAGGTGGGTTGGAGAGAGGGTGTAATAAGGAAGAGGCGATCCGTGTCCCCAGATCGTGATTTTTAAAAAAAATTACCCAATTCATTTTTTCCAATTAAGGGACAATTTTGTGTGGCCAATCCACCTAACCTGCACATCTTTTTTGGGTTGTGGGGGCGAAACCCACGCAAACATGGGGAGAATGTGCAAACTCCACACGGACAGTGACCCAGAGCCGGGATTGAACCTGGGACCTCGGCGCCGTGAGGCATCAGGGCTAACCCAATGCACCACCGTGCTGCCCTTCCCAGATAATGATCTGGTGATTGGCAGCAAGAATTCTGATTTCTGCGTACAGTGGGTTTTTGATTTTGTTTTTTTTATAAAATCAATCATGGGATGGTGAGCGTCACTGGCTAGGATAGCATTTATTGCCCATCCCTATTGGGGATTAGATTCCGGGGTAAGATTATGCTTTGCAGGATCATGAGGAAGTCTGAAAATTGAGTTCTTATGTTCTTGAGTAAATTCTCTCTCTGCTGTACACACCTGGCATTTATCCATCTAGATTTGAATTAAATTTGGTTAATTTGTTTGAATTAACTTGTATGAAGTGAGAAGATGCTATCTTGCTGCCTTTCTCTGTAGCTACTGTGTTATCTTGATATTTGTTTCTTTTTAAGATGACCCTTTTTGTTTACATTAGCACCTTTTTTGTGCCACCCAAATCTCTGGATACGTTATGGAGCTGTAGGATTCATAACAGTGGTAGCACAACATCTGAATATTGCTGATGTCTACTGTAAACTGATGCCATATCTTAGTCCATTCATCTCCCAACCAATAATACAGGTACAGTAAAAATAATTTGTTTTGTTCTATAATTGGTTGCTTTGTAACAAGCTCTTGCAGTTTTTATTCTTCTCAGCGTTTAATTTCACATATGATGGAAATTTTAATCCGTTACCTATGTCAGCCAAATGAGATTGATGTTACAGCATCATTGGATTGTGCTCACAATGATGCTGGGACTTATTTTAACATATCCCAAGTACTGAGAAATGTCTTATCCTGGGTTTTTCTCAACTGGAAATTGTTTTGTCTGCCTTGAATGTCTACTGACTAGCCACAGAATGACAGTTGTAAATGTCTGGGAGTAAATTACCTGTCTGTTTTCTTGATCATGATTGAACTCAAGTGCACCTGATTATTAAATTGGGGGATTTTGCAGACTCATTGGTTCATTCACAAATGCAGAATTGCTTGAGTAGATTAAGTTTCTGTTATGGTTTTATGTTTTATAGGTAAATGCTTCTGTAGTTCCAACTATAGTCAGCCACACTTCAGCAAGTTTTATAGATGAACAGTCTAAAATATCTTTGATATATTTTACTGCACCTTATTTGCATGTATTCCATACATTTGTATTGTTTTATCGGAATGATTGTTGAAATGTTAAATGGAAAGCCAGTTGAATTATTTTGCTTGTTGCCTCTGCCATTGAGGGTGAGCGGTGGTAGTATTTCCACTCATTGTTAATCTGTTTGTAAACACTATATCCTTAAACTAATGGACAGATTTTAACAGAGCTTGCTACACAGATAGGATATGGCCCAAAGCAGAACTGATCAGTTTTTTGTCGAAAATCTATATCCTGCAATTTTTTCAAGGATCTGATAACATTGGATATTAGGGCATATCGACTTAAGAATATTGAGAGTTTTATCGAGTTTTATTTAGAATGTTGTTGATTGTCTCTGCTTTGGAATTAATCTAGTCTGTCAAAATTAAATGGAGTTTTCAGAGCAACTTGTTGAATGTGGATTGGCTTGAAACCTCCTCTGAGTTGGAAGCTCTGAATAAATTTTTTTCCAGCTTTGTTAGAGTAACAAACAGGCAGGGTAAAGCTTTCAGGCAGAGCTATGTAATTGTAATAACGTAGAGTTAGAACGGCATGGCAGACAGAGTTATGTCCTCTTCACTTGCTAATGAATGTTTTTCAGACTTGGAAGTTTTTTGGGCAAACAGAACAACAGTGCATTAAAAAGAATACAGATAGGAGTATTGCAACTCATGATTGAATCTGTAATTTCCTCAATTGGCTAGCTTAGGAATTTTTAATTGGCAACATGAATTGCTTTTGTTCTTGAATGCTTTTTATAGCCTGAGCTTGAGAGTAAAGCATCAATAAACACTATTTTAGGCCATGTAGTGACATAAATAAGGGGAGGAAAAACTTATCCAAATTCTTTAAATGTTCTGACACCATAGTGACTTTGCTAAAGACTAATTTGATTTTTTTTTAGCGATGATGCTAGTCAAGGTCTGATTTACAATGTAGACATTGTGTTTCAATTGTATTTGTCTTTCAAGCAGCTTGTTTTTGGAATTTTTACAGATAGACAAGGAAATTGTACTGTTGAGTGTTCTCAAGGAGCCAGTCAATCGTTCTATATTTGATTATGTGTTACGATCAAAGGACATAATGAACTTGTACAGGCATTTGAACTTGCGCCAGAAAGTACGCAATGGACTCTTGCTGGAATGTCCACTCCCAGAGGACCCAATTGTTGTACAACTGTTAAAGAAACTGCTTTCACAGGTAATACTTAATATAAATGTATTTTTAAAAAATGAATATCTGGAATCTCTAATTGCATTGTTGATTTGGATGAGGTACCAAGGACAAAGGTTGGGACCGGTAGGGCAGCACGGTAGCACAAGTGGATAGCACTGTGGCTTCACAGCACCAGGGTCCCAGGTTTGATTCCCCGCTGGGTCACTGTCTGTCCGGAGTCTGCACGTTCTCCCTGTGTCTGTGTGGGTTTCCTCCGGGTGCTCCGGTTTCCTCCCACAGTCCAATGACGTGCAGGTTAGGTGGATTGGCCAAGCTAAATTGCCCTTAGTGTCCAAAAAAGGGTTATTGGGTTACGGGGATAGGGTGGAAGTGAGGGCTTAAGTGGGTCGGTGCAGACTCGATGGGCCGATTGGCCTCCTTCTGCACTATATGTTGTATGTTCTTTGTTCTTAAGACATCGAAGTCTAATAGTTAAATAACCTCAAGCCAGTCTGAGTCTAATTATTTCCTGAGAGTTTGGCAGATTGATGGAAGTACTGGATAGTCAGAGGCTTTTCCCCAGGGTAGAGGGGTCAATTACTAGGGGGCATAGGTTTAAGGTGAGAGGGGCAAAGTTTAGAGTAGATGTACGAGGCAAGTTTTTTACGCAGAGGGTAGTGGGTGCCTGGAACTCACTACCGGAGGAGGTAGTGGAGGCAGGGACGATAGGGACATTTAAGGGGCATCTTGACAAATATATGAATAGGATGGGAATAGAAGGATACGGACCCAGGAAGTGTAGAAGATTGTAGTTTAGTCGGGCAGTATGGTCGGCACGGGCTTGGAGGGCCGAAGGGCCTGTTCCTGTGCTGTACATTTCTTTGTTCTTTGTTCTTTGTACTAATGAATTTTGGTCTCCCTGTCACTATTGGGTTTCCTTGTGTTTCTCAAGATTTTTTTCCATCTGCAATAAATTATGGTGTTTTGTGCATGGCAGACCTATGCTAGGTAATGGACTTGTATAAGTGTAAAAACTAATGAAGATCCGGTAAGTTGCTCATATTACAGCTATTTGTTACAGCAATTATGAGTCGTTCTAATCTACATGTCCTTTCTATTGCTAAAAATAGCTCTCTTTATGACTTCTGCACCATCTAGATTAAATGTCGTCTCCTTTACAGCATTAAATTAATAACATTAATCCACTTTCAGTCAAACAATAGAATAAGTTTTCAAACAATAAGAGAAAAATTATTGAAATCTAACCATGTAATGCATTCTTCAGTCATTTAAAAAAAAAATTCATCATAAAATTTTGTTGATTAACTGTGCTGTTCTGGAGCTATTCTTTAGTAAGCACTTAATCTATAAAATATTTTTAGTCAATATCCAAAAAAACAGTCAAAAGCTGTTGGTGGCCTGATGCAGAAATACAGCTATAAAAAAGAAAATGCTGGAATTCTGTGCAGATCTGACAGCAGCTTTGGAGAGAAACAAAGTAAATATTTTAGATTGATGAACTTTGAGCAGAACTGGGAAAAGTTAGAGATGGAATACGTTTTTAAACCAGTGAAAGGGAGAAGGTGAGAGTAAAAACATAAGGGAAGGTCTGTGATCGCATGTTGGGAAGGAGGGACTGGAATCACAATAGAGTTTGTTGTGCAGAGTCAAGTGGAGTGATAATGGGTCAGGCAAAGAAATGTCTAGAGGAGGTGTAAATCAACAGCTGCTCTCCAAATGCAAAACAATAAGTTAAGCAAGAGAAAATCCAAGCCAGCAATAAAGAAAATAAACTGGGGACAGAAGTTGAGTTCAAAAATTGTTGAACTCTATAACTAGTAGGGAAGGTTGTAAAATACCCAGATGAGGTGCAGCTCCTTGAGCTTGCTTTGAATTTCACACAGCAGGAGGTGGAGGTCAGAAAGAGCAAAGCAAAGAGTTAAAATTACAGGTGACTGGACTGAGTCATGCTTACGGACTGAATGGAGATGTCCACAAATCTGTAACCAATGTAGTGGAGACTACATTATCCTGTAGAATGTGGGAAGTTGTGCTCGTTACTGGTGATCTGGTCAACCACATGTACAGAAAGTGCTGTCAGCTGCAGAAACTTGAGCCGGATCCAGGGTGTAGGCCAATCTACCTAACCTGCACATCTTTGGACTGTGGGAGGAAACCGGAGCACCCGGAGGAAACCCACGCACACTGGGAGGATGTGCAGACTCCGCACAGACAGTGACCCAAGCCGGAATCGAACCTGGGACCCTGGAGCTGTGAAGCAATTGTGCTATCCACAATGCTATCGTGCTGCCCAGCAGGTGTTGAACACCACTTGAATGAAGCACTGAAGGTGGCAAGGGCACAGAATGTACTTTTGGTGGAGAACTAATGTGCAGCACCACAAACTGAGCTGACCGTGAACTATAGCACATAGCTGCTTGACCGGGTCTGTGGTAGATAGTGAGGGACAAACATACTTGACACGTTCTCTTTTTTTTTTTTTTGAAAATGTTTTTATTCAGGTTTTTCCTTTTATACACTACAAAATAAACAAGTCTGTGTAGACCAGATACAATTTACAAAAGCCAAAGATTGGCAATACCCTCCCCCTTCCTTTAATTTTATTTTATTTTAAAATATTTTTATTGAATTTTTTCATCTGTATGTTATATATTATACAATGGGTGAGCAAGATGGTTTGTATACACAATTTATCTGTCCCCCTTTTGTCGGCCATTCCCCCGCCCCCCTCCCCTTTGTTGGTCGGGCTCCAACATGGGGCCCTTTCTTCCTTTGTAGATGCTGTAGGCCCTCTTATCCCTATGGATTTGTGGGAAGCCTCCTCGGTCTTTTCCGTGTCCCCCCCCTGATGTTGCCCTGGGATCCTCCCTTGCTGCCCGCACCTTGTTCCTATCTGCTATTTGTGGTCCTGTCTGCCCTCACTAGCCCCAGCCCCCTTCCTATCTGCTATTGGTTACGAACAAATCATGGGACAGGCTGATGAATAGCCCCCATTCTTTGTGGAAGTCCTCATTCTACCCTCGGATGGTGTGTTTGATCTTCTCCAGATGGAAAAATTCCGACAGGTCTGCCAGTCAGTCCACAGCTGTGGGTGGTGCTGCTGATCGCCAGCCTAGCAGGATTCCCCATCGTGCGATTAAGAAAGCAAAAGCAAGGGTGTTGGCCCTCTTCCCCATGTGAAGTTCTGGCTGGCCCCGAAGACTGCCACTCTCGGGCACGGCTCCACCCTCATCCTACAAACTTGGACATTGTCTTGAAGAAAGCTGTCCAGAACCCGAGAAGTTTGGCAAAAGGCCCAGAACATGTGGGCGTGGTTGGCCGGGCCACCATGGGACTCTTCACACTTGTCCTCCACTTCCGGGAAAAGCCTGTTCATTCGGGTTCTGGTTAGATGTGCTCTTTGCACCACTTTAAACTTCATGAGGCTTAGCCTCGCACAGGAGGAGGAGTTGGAGTTGGCCCTGCTCAGTACTTCGCTTCGGAGACCCACTCTACTTCCGTCTCTAGGTTGTCCTCCCATTTCTGTCTTGGTCTGTCTAATGGTATTCTCGACCTTTCTAACAGTAAATGTCCCCACAGTTCCCCTTCTCCATACAATCCGCCTCCAGCAGTTCCTCCAGCATTGTGTCTCTTGGGGCCCTAGGGTACATTGTCGTCTCCTTCCGGAGAAACTTTTTGATTTGTAAATGTCAGAACTCCTGTCCATTCGGTAGCTCCAGTCTTTCCGTCAGCTTGTCCAGGGTTGCAAGTCTGTCCCCCATGTAGAACTCCCTAATCGCTGGTGATTTCCCCCCCCCCATCCTGACTCCACTTGTGGTTACTGCAGATGGGGACCATGGTGGACACCTCCGTTAAGCCGAACTGCTGTCTCATCTAGTTACCAATTTTTAAAGTCGCTACCACCACTGGGCTAGATGTGTTAGATGTGTACTTTGTCGGGTGGGGGAGGGGGATGGAATGGATGGGAGTGTTGTCGTGGCTAGGACTCCTCCCCCCCCCCCCCCCCCCCCCCCCAAAAAAAACCCGCGCACACAACATAATAATTTTAACTATTCCTTGGAAAAGATGCCCTGGGGATGAAGATCTGTATGGAGATATGTATGGATCTAAACAGGAAGAGGAATCTTGGCAGTATATTAGTATATTCATCTTGATCATCTGCTAGGGAGAGCAGGAGTGCATTCCATCTCTGCATTCACCTTCCTCCGCCAGATTGGTTGGATTCCATTTGTGGATCTGTGTCCACTTGTGGGCTATCTGAATCCCCAGATAGCGGAATTTGTTTTGGGCTAGTTTGAATGGTAGACCCTCCAGGCCCCCCCCCTCCCCCATTCGGGTTCACCGGGTATACCTCACTGTTGCCCAGGTTGAGTTTGTAGCCCGAGAAGGCCACAAACTCTTTCATGAGCTTCGTGATTTCCTTCTCGCCGTTCCGCGGGTCCGAGATGTAGAGGAGCAGGTCATCTGCATAGACTGAGACTGTGCTCTCTGCCTCCTCTTCGGATACCCCTTCAGCCTTTTGCGTCTCGCAGAGCGATCACCAGGTGTTCAATTGCCAGGCCGAACAGGAGTGGGGACAACGGGCATTGTTGCCTGGTGCCCCTGAGCAACTGGAAGTATTCAGAACTGGTGGTGTTGGTCAGAACGCTCGCCTTAGGGGCTTTGTACTGGAGTTTCACCCACAAAGTGAACCCCGTCCCTAGCCCAAATCGCTCCAGTACCTCTGAGGTACTTCCAATCGACTCTGTCGAAGGCATTTTCTGCATTCAGGGAGACTATCACCTCTGCTGTTCTCTCCCTGGATGGGGTTAGTATCAGATTCAGCAGCCGCCTGATGTTCGCAGTTAGCTGTCCATCCTTGATAAAGCATGTCTGGTCCTCTGCGGCCACTTCTGGTATACAGTTTTCCAGTCTCTTGGCTAGGACTTTTATGAGTATTTTCGCATCTACGTTAAGCAGCGAAATGGGTCTATATGATCTGCATTCCGTTGGGTCTTTGTCTTTCTTGGGTATCAGCGATTATGGTGGCCTGTGTTAGCATAGGAAGCATGGAGCCCCTTGCTAACGAGTCTGCGAATGTCTCCTCTGGGTGCTGGCCAGAGCCGGTGTGAATTTTGTATGGAAGTCCCGGCGCCTTCCCCGCCTGCATTGAATTGATGCTCTCCATGACCTCACCCAGTCTTATCGGTGCCTCAAGCTCCCTCTGTCTATCGTCCCCCATGACTGGCATGCCCAGTCCATCGGGTAACCATTTCATCCCAGAGTCCCCGTTGGGGGGTTTCAGAAGTGTACAGTCCCCAATAGAAGGCCTCAAATGCTTAGTTGACTTTTTTTGGTCCGGCTACCAGTCCTCCTCTGCTATCCTTTATCTGGGCTATCTCCCTCGTGGCTGTCTGCTTTCTCAGCTGGTGAGCCAGCTAGCGGCTAGCATTGTCTCAGCAGTGTTCATAAAAGGTCCCCTGTGTCTGGCAGAGTTGGCGCATTGCCTTCCTGGTGGATAGCAGGTTAAAGCCCTGCTTTGTAGCTTTTCCCTCTCTGCCATTAGCTCTATGGTCGGGGCCTCGGAGTACCTTCTGTCGACCGCCAGGATGGAGTCGATCAGTTGTTGCCTGGCTGCCCTCTCTTTCCTATCCCTACGTGTCTTGTAGGCTATAATCTCTCCCCTAATCACAGCCTTCAGAGCCTCCCAGAATATGGAAGGTGAGACTTCCTCATTCTGGTTGTTAGTGATGTACTCCCCTATGGCCCGTGATGTTTTCTGGCGAAGACCTTGCCGGCCAAGTGGTCCGTGTCCAACCTCCATGCGGCGCTATGGGTATGGCCCGTCTCCAACCTCACATCCATGTAATACGGGTGTGGTCAGAGATGACTATCGCGGAGTATTCCGCTCTTACTATGTCTGACAGCACCGATTTCTCCACTTCAAAGAAGTCGATATAGTGTATACCTTGTGCGCTGATGAAAAGATCGAGAATCCCTTCTCACCAGGGTGTAGGAACCGCCGTGGGTCCACTGATCCCATCTGCTCCATGAATGCTCCCAATTCCCTAGCCATGCCTGTCTTTCTCCCTGTTCTGGAGTTTGATTGGTCTGTCGATGGGTCCTGTACAAGTCCGGTCGCACGATCAGTCAGTGTGTGTCGATGTCGGGGAATTCCACCATGGTCTTCTTTATAAAATTTGTGTCGTCCCGGTTGGGCGCGTACACGTTTACCAGGACTATCGGTGCCCCGTCTAGGACACCGCTGACCATGACGTACTGTCCCTCTGGGTCCGTAACAGTTCTTGTCGCCGTAAACACCGTCCGCTTGTTAATCAGAATAGCTACCCTTCTAGCCCTCGTCCCGTAACAGGAATGGTACGTCTATCCCACACTGCCTTTCCTTATCCACAGTCGGTCCTTCTCCCTCAGTCTTCCTTCAAGAGATG
Source organism: Scyliorhinus torazame (assembly GCF_047496885.1). Lineage (NCBI taxonomy): Eukaryota > Metazoa > Chordata > Chondrichthyes > Carcharhiniformes > Scyliorhinidae > Scyliorhinus > Scyliorhinus torazame. The sequence continues at coordinate 287,551,111 of NC_092712.1, forward strand.
CACCTATGTCGGCTATCAAATTTCTCAAATAGGCGAAGACTCTGGATCTGTCCACTGGGCCGTTAAGTCCCCTGAAGTTCCAGGTGATAATCCTGGTGAGGGTTTTTTGTCCCCCCTCCCCCTTTCTGTGGGATTAACCATACTTAACTGGTGGATTTGCCCCAGCACCCCGAGGTTTGTTTTTTAGGGGGCTATCCAAAATGGCCACGGTCACCATTCTCACCAAGAGCACTCCAGGCTTTCCCTTTGTCCATGGGACACCCAACATGGCTGCTAACTGTTAGTACGCCACGTGGGTGCGCCCCTGCACTCCGGGGTCTCCCTTTGTTTAGGGACCCTCCAAAGTGGCTGATTGCGGTGCCATCTTGTTCCTTCAACCTGCACGTCACCTGCTGAAGTCAACCTAAGACCCATCTATTTCTTGTCTTTGTATTCCCCTTTTATTCATTCTCACCCCCCCCCCCAACAATCCCGTGTTCCCCATCTCCCTTACACTCCCCAACCCTGCCCCCGTGGTTCTCTCCACTCCCCTGTTTCCTTCCTTCCTAGCGCAAGCTTTCCCCGCTACTGCAGTGGCCTCCCCTCCTGGAGCTGATCTTACCCCTTTCCCATGTCCGCTAAAATATCTGTTCCCTCTCACTGCCTCATCCTCTCCTGCGTTCCGCTACCCTTGCCCCTCTGTGGTCTGACCTTTCTGTTCAAAGTGATGCAGTACAGTCTCGCGCATAGTGTGTGCCCATCATAGTTCTTTTTTTTTCTCCCCTCTTTTTCCTCTTCTGCTACGCCCTCAGCGTTGCCTTGCCTGCCCCTTGTCCAGGCCGTTTGTCTGAACAAACTCGTCTGCCTCTGCCAGGGTATTGAAACAATGTTCCTTGTTTTGGAACGTGACCCAGTGCCTGGCTGGGAACAGCATTCCAAATCTCACTCTGCACCTGTACAGGACCAATTTTGCCTGGTTGAACTCGGCCCTGCGCTTTGCCAGGTCTACAAGGACATTGGGATTCTATGTCCTTCCCAGCTGCTTGCTTTTGTCTGCCTTGTCCATCGCAGGATCCTCTCATGATCCTGATAATGCAGTTTTGCAATTATCGCCCTTGTTGTTCCCCCGCTTTGGGCTTCAGTCGGAGTGAGCTGTGTGCTCTGTCGATCTCCGGTGGATTGGGGAAGATGTCCCTCCCGACTAGGTTGCCCAGCATCTGAGCCACGTAGCCCTTCGGGTCCCTGCCCTCGATCACCTCTGGCAGGCTCGCAATCTGGATATTCTAGTGTCGGGACCTATTCTGATCATGGACTTTCCCCTTCAAACTCCCCTGGGTCGGCACCAACCTTTTGATTTCAGTCTCCAGAGCGACAATCCTGTTGCTCTGGTCCCTTCAAGCTCCACTGGGTCGGTCACTACCTTTTGATTTCAGTCTCCAGAACGACAATCCTGTTGCTCTGGTCCATCAACCCCTTTTCCAGTTCGAGGATCATCTTCCCTTGAGCCTCCACATTCTTACCCAGTCCATCGATTGCCATCTGCATGGTGACTAGCGCCTCAGTCACTGCCACTTTGACCACCACCTAGATTTCTACTTTTATTGCCTCCCTCATCGCCATCAGTTCGTTTGTCAGGAAAGTCTTTCATCCATCCCCGGGGTGGGGGGGATGGGGTTGGTGGAAGGAGGTTATTGTTCAGGTTATTGGTCTACCTCTCTCCGGGGTGGCTGGGTACCCCTCCCTTCGTGGGTCCGTCGACCCGTCCACCCGCTGCTTATGGCTTTTCCCTCTGCTCCTACCATCTCTGCGGCCTCTCAAGCTCCTGTTTGCTGGCAAGATGATTCTATCCTTTCCCTTAATTGTGGGTGAGAAGACCGAATTTTGGGGCTAATTTTGACGAAAAGTGCCTATTTGGCGATGTTCTGGTGGTGAGCCACCTGATGTTCATCTGCTCAGCACATCACTGTCATCGGAAGTCCCTGATGTCATTCTCACCAACCTGATTCTCTTCCTGCCTGCTGGAAATGCCTCTGTCTGTGACAGTATTGGTAGTTCTGGCCACTGCACAATCCTTTTGAAGTCTCATCTTCACATTGAGGATACCCTCCATCGTCTTGTGTGGTACTACCACCGTGCTGACAGATCTCTCAACTTGAGGCTGGGCATCCATGAGGCGTAGTGGGCCATCAACAGCAGCAGAATTGTACTCAATACCTGTAACATCATGGCCCAACATGTGCCCCACTCTACCATTACCACCAAGCCAAGCAATCAACCATGGGTTCAATGAAGAGTGCAGTAGAGCATGCCAGGAGTCACATGGTCCATACCTAAAAATAACTTTTCAACCTGGTCAAACTACAGCATTTGCACGCAAAACAGCATAAGCAGCAAGTTATAGAGCTAAGCAATTCCACAGCTAACCGATCATATCTGAGCTCTACAGTCCTGACACATCCAGCCATGAATAGTGGTGGGCAATTGAACAACTCTCTGGAGGAGGAGGCTCCATAAATGTCCCCTTTCTAAATGATGGGGAAGCCCAGTATACCAGTGCAAAAGACGAGGCTGAAGCATTCGCAACAATCTTCAACAAGAAGTGCTGAGTGGATGATCCATCTGAGTCATGCCTGGACGTCCCCAGGATCACGGATGCCAGTCTGCAGTCAATTCGATTCACTCCATCTGATATCAAGAAATGGCTGAAGGCACTGGATACTGCAAAGGCTATGGACCCTGACAATATTCAGGCAATTGTACTGAAGACTTGTACTCCAGTACCTGCTGCACTACTAACCAAGCTGTTCTAGTCATCTACCCGATAATCTGGAAAATTGCCCATGTATGTTCTGGAAACAAAAAGCAGGACAAATTCAAATGCTACAGTAGTGAACTCGCCAACATTGAGGGCATCTAAAAGTTTATTGGATAAACATGGATGATAATGGCATAGTGTAGGTTAGATGGCTTTTGTTTCGGTGCAACATCGTGGGCCGAAGGGCCTGTACTGCGCTGTATTGTTCTATGTTCTATGTTAACCCGGCCAATTGCCACTCCTTGGTTGATTCTACTCTTGATCATAGCAAAGTGATGGAAGGGGCAATCGACCGCTATCGAGTGGCTCTTGCTTAGCAATAACCTGCTCTGATACTCTGTTTGGGTTCTGCCAGGGCCACTTGGCCCCTGTGCAATGATGACATGTAAATTCATTATTGATGGCATAAATCTTATGATTGGGCGCACAAATAAAATACCGTCACTCAGCTCCTTACTTCATTACAGCCTTGGTTCAAACATGGACAAAATAACTGAATTTCAAAGGTGGAATGAGTGACTGCCCTTAGCATCAGGGCAACATTTCACTGAATGTGGCATCAAGAGCCCTAGCAAGACTGATGTCAGTGGGGGTGGGGGGGGGGGGAGTGATGCTGCTTGGAGTCATATTTAGCACAAAGAAAGATGGTTGTGGTGGTTGGATGTCAATCATCCCAGCTCCACTACATCACTGCAGGAGTTCCTTGGAGTAGTGTCCTAGGCCCAACCATCTTGAGCTACTTTATCAATGACCTTTTCATCAGAAGGTCAGAAGTAATGTTCAGCACCATTGTGACTCTTGGATACTGAGTGCCAGTTCATAGACAATATCTAAGCTTGGGCTGACAAGTGCCAAATAACATTTACACCACACAAGTGCCAAACAATGGCCATCTCCAACAGGATAGAATCTAACCATTGTCCCTTGACATTTAATAGCATTACCATCACTGGATCACCCACTAGCATCATTGGGAGGGGGGGGGGGTGGGGAGGGGAGGGGGGGGGGGGGGGAGTTTAACGGTTGATCAGAAACTGGACTGGTTTGGGGGGGTGGGGAAGGAGGGGGTTTACCGTTGATCAGAAACTGAACTATTAGCCATATAAATACTGTGGCTACAAAGACTTGGAATTCTGCAGCAAGCAACTCGCCTCCTGATTCCCCAGAGCCTGTCCGCTATGTACAAGGCACAAATCAGGAGTGTGATGGAATACTCGCACTTGGTTGAATGAGTGCAGTTCAAAGAACACTGAAGAAGCTCGGCCTGCTTGATTGATACCCCTTCCACAAATATTCACTCCCTGAACTACCGACAAACGGTGGCTGTAGTGTGTACCATCTACAAGATGCACTGCAAGAACTTACCAACGTCCCTTCGGCTGCACCTTGCAAACCCAGGTCAATAGTCAGAGGCTTTTCCCCAGGGTAGAGGGGTCAATTACTAGGGGGCTTAAGTTTAAGGTGCGAGGGGCAAGGTTTAGAGTAGATGTACGAGGCAAGTTTTTTTACACACAGGGTAGTGGGTGCCTGGAACTCGCTACCAGAGGAGGTGGTGGAAGCAGGGACGATAGTGATATTTAAGGGGCATCTTGACAAATACATGAATAGGATGGGAATAGAGTGATACGGACCCAGGAAATGTAGAAGATTGTAGTTTAGTCGGGCAGCATGGTCGGTACGGGCTTGGAGGGCCGAAGGGCCTGTTCCTGTGCTGTACTTTTCTTTGTTCTTTGTTGATTACGAGGTCAGCAGGAACATGGGAACACCACCACCTGCAAGCGCCCTTCCAAGTCACTTACCATCCCGACTTGGAAATATTTTGCTGTTACTGGGTCAAAATCCTGAAATTGCAAAAATTTAAGAATGCTGCTCACCACCAACTTCTGAAGCGCAATTAAGGATGGGCAATAAATGCTCACTTAGCACACCCATATTTCATAAAATGAATTTTAAAAATACGATGTGAGAAACAACGTTTTTCACATAGCGACTGGCTCGGATATGGAGTGCACTGCCTGGAGGTATGGTGGTGACGTGCGTGATCAAAGCTTTCAAAAAGATAATTGTTTCAACAGAAACAACATAGTGCTACAGGGAAATGGCAGGAGAATGGCACTCAGTCATAATGCTCATTAAGGGAACGCCGCGGAATGAACTGAATGGCCTCCTTCTGCGCTATAACAATTCTGTGATTCTATGAATAGTGTCCTAAAATGAAACTTATTTGCCTGGTAGTGCAGAACTTGAGAATTGCTGAAAAAAGCTGGCATGATGTCAGAGCTTTTTGTTTGGCACTCTTGAGGACAGATGCCAGAATACTAAATTTAAAGGGAACACAAATTTGTACTGCATGTGAAAAGGCTGCTGATTAGTTGTTGGCAATTCAACTCTGGTCAAGGCATTGCTTGAGGGAACAGTTATCCATCAAGCTTTTGATTACATTTATGCAGTATAATTTCCTTTTGAAATTTGGTATTCTTGTCTGTCCTGATGAATGCAAGATGGAAAGCTTAATCATATCTCATTCGGCAATACTCAAATTAAAAGGGATACAAGAAAGTTGTTTCCCTTTGGGCCCCAGATGATGAGAATGAGGAGAAAAAGGGGAAATATTGCATTTTCTGTGCTTGCATGGAAATGTGCTGCAGAAGTGGGAGGCGTTGTGAAGAATATTGAGGACTGGACCAGGGTATTGTGGAAGGAATGGTCTCTTTGGCGAATGTGCAAACTCCACACGGTCAGTGACTCGGGGCTGGGATAGAACCCGGGTCCTCACCGCCTTGAAGTCATCAGTGTATCAGAAAAGAGGAGAGGGGGCCTGATATGCAGGGCTGGAATGAAGAAATATTGACACATCTCACAAAAAGCCAGACAAAGCATGTCAATTCCCACAGCAACACCTTTTTATTTGGAGGACGTGAGTGGAGTTAAAGGAGATGTTACAAAACTAGTTTATCCAGTCTGAGGAAGGTGGTAGCAGATAGGGAGAAGTTGGGTCTCCACTCGAGGAAGAAGAGTTTTCACACCAACTTTGATTTGGATGTCCTTGGTAAAGAGCAGGCGGTTAGGGCCAAGAAACTGGATACTGTTAGAAGTGCTTGAAGACATTGAAACATTCAGATGTCGTGGGAAGAGACTGGATAAGGCGAGAAAGAAAATGAGATAGGAAGAGTTCAGTGACACATGGACGGGCTGATTCTTGATTTTGGGAAGGAGGTAGAAATGGTGGTTTGTGAAATATGCAATTGGAGTGGCGGAAAGATTTCCAGTGGTATTGAAGCCATTCACAGTCCTGGAAAGGATGTCTTGATATTTGGTGGGTCATGGTCCAGGGCAGGTAGGGGGAAATGTTGGAGAATTGATATTTAGGATCTACAAGGTAGAGATCGGTTTGCCAGGCAAAAACAGCACCCATCCTGATCAGGTTTGATGACATGTTCAGTTTGAATCTAATGAGATTGGAGTGCTGCAAATTTAGAGGGAGACAGGTTAGAGAGTGTGAAGGAAGCGTATAAATTGAGATGGCTGGTGTCACACTGAGGGTTCTCACTGAAAAGATCTAGAGATGATACAAAACCAGGGTGTGGGGTCCAGATAGAGGGAGACTGCTGAAGACGAGTAAGGGGATCGTCTATGGCCAGGGAGTCTTCCCCTGCACAGTGGTGGGTGCAGAGATGATGGCAAAGGAGTCAGCACGGCGGCAAGCTCAAATATCATTAAGGTGCAGGCATAAGGGGATGAAACGGAGACCTTAGTTAAGGACACATTCAGAGTTGGAGAGGGTAAGGTTGCGAATACGCTGCACAGGGGGAGATTGGAAAAAAGGATGGGGTCAGACGGAAGTGATGGGGGAAAAAAGGATCTGCTGGGTGGAGTTTTTGAAGCTTTATATCCTGCACACTGAAAGGAAGAATAGATGTTTTTGTTCAATAATCAGATGAAGCAATAGATGATATTACACTGTGGACCTGGACAACTTTAGAGAGAGGCAACTTTGGAGAGTTAGGGGTGGCACAGTGGCGAGCAATGATGCCTTACAGCTCCAGGGATCGAACTGCCTGATCGAACGTGAGAAAGGAAATAGAAAGCAGTGAAGGTGAACAAGGCCATCAGAGGGAAGAGCCAAACTTCTTCGAAGTGGTCATTCCGCGGACAGTACTCTAATAGTGATTTGGCCGAATTGACTGGTTTATCAGTCTAAAATTCTGAGCAGCTTCTTATCCAACAGTTGACCAGTTAATTAATTGCATGTGGAACAGTATAAACTCGATAAATTCACACAAGAGAAAGGGAGTTGCAGAAGTTATTAGTTCCAAGAAATACAGTGAGGAAGCTAATTGCATGTTTTACAAGAGTAGCTTCGTTGAAACAATATTTTCATTTCCAAATCATTGCTATGTTATCACCATATGAAACTTTTCTTTCTCAACTACATGGATTTATTTAATATTGTTACTGGCTCACAGAAACCCCCAGTGTTACCACTGTAAATTGTGCTTAATTTATTTTAGTTTTATAGCAACCTAAAGCATTAAGAACTTTATCAGTTTCTGTATTAGAAATTATTCAACTGCATATATTGTTCTGTTAACCTTTCCCCTTACAAGTCCTTGTGTCCACATTATTTTTTTTTGTATAACATTTTATTAAGGAATTTATAATTTTATAATCATTACAACAGTACAAATATAAATGTAAACATAGTGCATAAAAACATCTCCATCCCTCGCTAATCCCACCTACCCTAAACAGAAAATAGCCTAACTTTTGCTGGCCCTCCCACACACCTCGCACACCTGTCCTCTATCCCAAAGAACTTGCTCATCCGGGCCACCGTCATGTGTGCCTGGTGAAGCACCTTGAATTGTATCTGGCTAAGCCTAGCACACGATGAGGACAGGTTGACCCTGCTCAGAGCGTCTGCCCACAGACCCGCTTCTATCTCTCTTTCTCTCTCTCTCTCTCTCTCTCTCTTCCCCCCCCCCAGCTCATCTTCCCATTTGCGCATTAGCTCATCTATCTGAGTTATCTCTCACTCCATAAGCTCTTTGTAGATATCCAAAACCTTCCCCACCCACACCCCCGTTCTAGAAAATACCCTGCCTGTATCCCCCGTGGCGATAGGAGCGGAAATTCGAAACCTGCCTTCGCACAAAATCCCGTATCTGCAGATATCGAAACCCATTCCCTTACGGCAATTGAAACTTCTCCAAACAGGGAAAGCTCCCATCTATAAATAAATCTCCTATCCTCTCGATCCCTGCTCTCTTGCCACCTCCGAAAGCCCCCATACAACCTCCCTGGGACAAACCGGTAATTATTACAAATTGGAGCCCATACCGATGCTCCCTCCACTCTCATATGTTTCCTCCACTGCCCCCAGACTCTCAGGGTCGCCATTACCACCGGGCTTGTGGAATACTGGGCCGTTCGAGAACGGCAGAGGTGCCGTTATCAATGCCCCTAAACTTGTTCCCTTACAGATGCCACCTCTACTCGCTCCCACACCGACCTGAACCCCCCCACTACCCACTTCCTAATCATGGCTATGTTTGCCGCCCAGTAATAGTTGCTAAAGTTCGGCAGCGCAGCCCACCCTCCCTCGACTACACTCCAGCAGCACTTTCTCTACTCGCGGGATTTTACCAACCCACACAAAAGCAGAGATCACCTATTTACCCGTTTTAAAAAAGGCCTTTGGGTTAAAGATAGGGAGGCACTGGAAAACAAACAAAAATCTCGGGAGGACCGTCATTTTCACGGTCTGTAGCCTCCCCGCCAGTGACAGTGCGAGCATGTCCCACCCCTGAAAGTCCTTCATTTGTTCCACTAGCCGGGTCAAATTTACTTTATATAGCAGCTCCCTTTCCCGTGCCACCTGGATTCCCAAATAGCGGAACCACCCCCCCACCACCACCACTCTGAATGGCAGCTCCCCCAGTCTCCTCTCCTGCCCCTTGCCTCGATCGCAAACATCTCACTTGTACCCCAAAAATGGCCAAATTCCCATAAGATCCACATAATCTCCTGCATCCCCCCCCATATGTGTCGGAAATATACAGAAGCAGGTTGTCTGCGTATAGCGAGACCCTGTGTTCCACCTCCCCCGAACTATCCCCTTCCAGTCCTTTGATGCTCTTAGCGCCATCACCAGAGGCTCTATGGCCAAAGCAAACAGCAATGGGGGAGGGGACATCCTTGCCTTGTCCTTCTGTGCAGTTTAAAGTAGCCCAATGTCAGCCGATTCGTTCGTACACTCGCCACCGGTGCCTGGTACAACAAACGAACCCAATCAATGAAGCCCTGCCCAAACCCGAACCGTCCCAACACCTCCCACAAATAATTCCACTCCATCCAGTCGAAGGCCTTTTCCGTGTCCATAGCGACCACTATCTTCATCTCCCTCCCTTCGGAGGACATTATGATCACATTTAAGAGCCTTCTAACGTTGGCCGTTAGCTGCCTGCCCTCAACAAACCCCATCTGATCTTCCTCTATCACCTCCGGGACACAGCCTTCTATCCTTGAGGCCAAGATTTTAGCCAACAGTTTGGCATCGACATTCAATAGGGAGATTGGCCTGTATGACCCGCATAGCTCTGGGTCCTTCACCCGCTTCAGGATCAATGAGATCGAGGCCTGTGTCATTGTTGGGGGAAGAACACCCAGCTGTCTTGTCTCGTTAAATGCCCTCCCCATCAGCTGGCCCATCATCCCAGAAAACTTCTTATAGAATTCCACTTGGTAGCCATCCGGTCCCGGGGCCTGACTCGACTGCATGGCCTCCAGTCCCTCTACTATTTCTTCAATCTCGATTGGGGCTCCCAACCCCTCCACCAACCCTTCCTCCACCTTTGGAAACTCCAACCCTTTCAAAAGCTGCCTCATCCCCTCCACCCCAGCTGGGGTTTTTGACTCATACAGCCAACTGTAAAACTCCTTAAACACCCCATTCACCCCTGCTGGGTCCAAGACCAGATTCCTTCCTCTGTCCATCACTCTTCCTATCTCCCTGGCCGCCTCACTTTTCCTTAGCTGGTGTGCAAGCATCCTGCTGGCCTACTCCCCATACTCGCATATCACCTTCCTCAATTTCTCCACCGCCTTCCCTGTAGATAACAGACCAAACTCCATCTGTAGCTTCTGCCGCTCCTTCAATAACCCTGCCTCCGGGGCCTCTGTATATCTCCCATCCGCCTGGAGTATTTCCCCAACCAACCTATCTATCTCTGCTCGCTTACCTTCTCCTTATGGGCCCGTAACTAGATTAGCTCTCCCCTGACCACTGCCTTCAGCGCTCCCCAAACCGTTGTTGCCAAAACTTCCCCCGAGTCATTTATTTCCAAATAGTTCTAGATGGCCTCCCTCATACGCCTGCACCCCCCCCTCATCTGCTAACAATCCTACGTCCAATCTCCATTGCGGAGGCTGACCACCATCCTTGTTCACCCATAGATCCACCCAGTGTGGGGCATGGTCCGACACAACAATTGCCGAATACTCGGTATCCACCACCCTGCCAGTAAAGCCCTGTTGAAGATGAAAAAATCGATAAGGGAGTATAGTTTGTGGACATGGGAAAAGAAAGAAAACTCCTTCGTTCTTGGCCGTCCGAACCTCCATAGGTCAACCCCCCCCCCCCCCCCCAATGATCAGCTTATGCGAGTCCAGGTCCGGGATCTTCCCTAACACCCGCCTCATAAACTCCGCATCGTCCCAGTTTGGTGCGTAAATATTTACGAACATGCGTGTCACATATGCCCATGCGCCCGATCTCTCAATGCCCTCCGGCAGGCCAACGATCCTCCGATTCTGCCTGCGGGACCTGTTCTCCGCATCCTCCACCTTCTCCTGCAGACTTTGCTGGTGGGCCCTCATCAGTCCCATTTGTGCCTCCATCGTAGTTAGCTGGTCCTCGTGTTCGGCCACTTTCTCTTCCACCCTCTGGATCCCCTGTCCTTGGGCTTCTAGTCTCTGTTGCACCCGATTGAGCAATGCCTTAATCTGGTCTAAACCTTCCTGCTTTTGCTTGGCAAAACTCTCCTGAATGAATTTCACCAGCTGTATCGTTGACCACTGGGCCGCCAATCCAGGATCCTGCACCTCCGCCATGTTCTCCTGTGCTGTAGGTTCTGCGCGTGTCTTTTTTGCCCGGCTATTTCTTATAAGACCACTTCTGGTCCACGTCTCCATAACCTGGTGGGGGAATTCCTCCTCTCTGTCTCACCCGCTGCCGATTTTTCCGATCAAGTTCCACAAAAGTCAGGAGAAAAGGTCCAGAAAGTCCACCACGAGTGGGAGCTGCCAAATAGCGACCTCCTATTCCATGGCCGCCACCGGAAGTCCGTGTTCACGTTATTAATGGAAACCATTTGCTTAATTGTGTCTTACTGTAATTTTGTCCTTCCCCCAATGGTAACATTGCAGCTTATGAGCTTCTTGGAGGAGGATGTGCTCCAGAGCAACACAACTGACTCTCACTTCCCAGATTGATGCAAGTTCTGTAAATTAACAATATAAAATCAACGTATTACTTAAGGTCAGAATGTATGATATTAAATGGAGCTTGAATTTTGTATTTTCCTTGGTCGAATTATTCTCCAACCCTGCTTTACATGAAGACTATCTCTCAATCTGTAACGGTTTCCATAAATAACTTATCATGTGATTAATCGTCTTAATGTAGGGGATGACTGAAGCAGATGAAGACAAGCTATTAGCTCTGAAGGATTTCATGCTAAAGTCGAACAAGGCCAAAGCCAATGTGGTGGACCAAAGCCACATGACTGACAGCAGCCAGAGTGGTGTGATTGACCTGGCTGCTCTTGGAATTCCTGGAAGACACATTGATCTTGTTAAGACAAAACAAGAAAATGATGATAAACGAGGTGGACCTCTTTTTTTTTTTCTCTTGTTTATTTATAATTGGGAATAATCGGATCATGTAGTTATGGAATGACTATAATTGCTGCTAGAGAATTGAACAGATTCAACTTTTTGATTGAGTTCAAAAAGTAGTATTTGTCCACTAGATACTCACTAAACACTGTGCAGATGAATTTTTAATAACGTGATAATTCCTAAATTACTGCCAAACATTCCCTCTAACATTTTACAAATGTGGAGTTTCCGATTTTAATTACTGGTAGAATTCTTTTTAACTTTCTCTCTTTGTCTTTCTCTCTATCAACCCCATCTTTCTTTCCCTAGGTTAGACTCTGCATGTGTTGATGAGGATTCTTCAATATGTTTGAAGATGTTTCCTGTTGCTTGCCCTGCTTACATAGGTCCCAGCGTGAAATTCTGAATCACTAAATCTGAATCATTACCAGAGATTTCCGTGCTAAAAGCTTGCATGAAATCTATTGGAAGCTGTCAGAGGCAAGTGCCATTCACTTGCTGCTGACTGCAAAATTGCGGTCTGGGGCCTATAAATACACATTTTTAGAATATTGTTACAGTACAGGACCAAACGCAATGTAAGTTAAGAAACTGAACAAGAAACCCCAACAGTTTTGCAATTTGTAAACTGAGGAAATGATACTTCACCACCAGGAGTAATTTCACTGACGAACAGGGATTTAAAAAAAAAAACTTTATTCTTAACACGGTCAACTATATGAACATCACAGAAAATAACTTGCAACAAACAGTTGAACAATTCTTAACAATAAAAGGAAACGCTTGAATTTCTAACTTATACCTTCCTTATCTCCGATTAAGCAAAGCCCATTGTAGGTCAAAAACCTCTTGGAAATAAAATAAGCAAGCACAGAGAGAGATACTTGCTGTCCTCTGTAGAGTTGCTTTCAGCAAAGGAGACCAATCCTTTCAGACACTAGCTGAACTGCCTGCTGCAGACCTGGCTCCTCCATTAATTAAATCATCTCTATCCCACTAACTGTCTTATGACCACCTTCCTGAGGCTAAACACATCTCCACAATTATCAAAATCCCAAGGAATCTTCTGTCTATAAACAAAAGTCAATTGATGCTATATAGGTAAACAAATAGTTATAAGCAATGATTATCCCACTTTTACAACTGCTTAAAATTGCATCTTTTGCATTCACCCCTCCTGCCTGTATAATAAACCAGGATTTTGAAAAATATTATGGCAATAGATACATGTATAATATATATAACAATTGCCTACATTCATCACAACTTGAAGTATTTGTTGTTTGACAGTAAAGTTTGTGCTAAGTCACCACTTTCTGGATAGTTAGTGGCCTTTTAAAAGATGATGTTATAAAATGTAACTTTGACCCCTTTTCCTGACATTTTCATCCTCATTAGCTTTTAAAACACTTTAATATGTTAATACCCATTGAACACCAAATTATTGATGGGTGGGGGTTCCACAATAAATACACATGATTTTATACTACTACAACACTCTTTCAGGGGAAAGTTTCCATCAAAACTCTGCGTTGCTTGAGTCCTTGCACTGGAACATTGGAAAAGTCACAGGTGCAATTTATTCCTTACTTGAAGCAGTGATGCTTTGAAATTGAAATCTGACATAAAAATCATCTAACATAAAATATGCCATTATTTTTGCCAACATTGTACATAAAAGGGAAGGTAAAACTGCTGAGCGCAGTGGCCTTGTAATACTGAAGTAGCTGTAAATGTATGAGGAATAATTGTGGCTCAGCCATAACTAAATTCATCTTTTGGAATTTGGCTTTAACAGAACCTTGTAGGTCTTAGACTGTTTGGTGTCCTCCAACGTTAATTATGTCAATGAATTTCAGGAAAAAACAATTAAATTGAGCAAATGTATTCATATTTTCAAACAAGTCCTTCCTTTCTCAAGGAGTCACCCTGATAACTTTCAGTGAACTGTTTTTTAAAAATATATATTTTCTTTTTGGATTTTGGTTTTTGCATTGACTGATCCCCGGAAAGGAGACTGCTTTCAGTTTTTTCATTTGTAAACATGGTCATTTGTGCCAGAATTCATGTTTAACGGAAGCAGATTTGCCTCATTCTAAAATTATTTGGTTCAAGTTCATTTTGAGTAAAATTTAGGTGTGAACATTTTTTCTCAATTAGAATATATCAAATTGTTATTAAACACAGTAGAAAAAAGCAGATCACAAATTCTGGTTAAAGCCCTGATGAGTTACCAGTTTGAATCCAGAATTGTCATAACTTCTAAATGCTCGCAACATTCGGCACCATTTTTGGCAACTTCGAACTGGAGCAGTCCATGTCCAAATGCAGCAAGACCTGGACAATATCCAGGCTTGGGCTGGCAAGTAACATTTGCACCCACAGATGCCAGGCAATGACCATTTCCAATAAGAGGGAATCTACCCATCACCCAGTAACATTCAGTGGTATTACCATTGCTGAATCCCACACTATCAACATCTAAAGGGTTACACTTGAACCAGAAACTGAACTTGACGAGCCACATAAATACTGTGGCTACAAGAGCAGGTCAGAGGCTTGGAATTTACAGCGAATAACTCGTCATCTACTCCACAAAGCCAATCCACCATCTTCAAGGCTGTAGGGAGTGTAAAAGAATACTCTCTGCATACCTAGATGAAAGCAGCTCTAACAATACAAGAAGTATGATGTCAACCAGGACAAAGCCCACTTGATTGGCATCCCATCGACAAACATTCACTCCTTCCTCCACTGATTATGTGGCAGTGGTGTGTACCATCTATAGGATGCACTGGAGGAACTCTGCAAGGCTCGTTAGGCAGCACCTTCTAAACCCACAATCATTACCATCTAGAAGAACAAGGGCAGGAGAAGTATGGCAACACCTCCACCTGAAGGTTCCCCTCCAAGCCACTCTTAATGCTGATTTGGAAATATATCACCATTCCTTCACTGCCAAAATCCTGGATCTTCCTCCTAAAACCATTATGGGTGTACCTAAACCATATGAACTGCAGCAGTTCAAGAGGCAGCTCATCGCCACTTTCTTTAGGCCAATTTGGAATGGGCAGTAAGTGCTGGCCGAGCCGGCGATGCTTGCACCCCGTGAATGAATTTATTAAAAAAAAAAAAAGTTGATTAGATTTCAGAAGATAATTAAATAGCTGAACTCAATCTTGCCTTTCGATATCCAATTTCAGCAAGAAGACATGTGAAACAAGACTCAAATTTGAATGAAGAATGGAAGAGCATGTTTGGCTCTCTTGAACCTTCAAATATTGTTCAACCTAAAGTCCTTGCAGTTCCTGGGGACCAGGAAAATGTCACAGGGAAGAATCTCCGTTCAGAGTCTTCACCGGGGATGATGATCACTAATCCAGCTTTGCATCAGGTTAATAGAAACTTCACCATGCTAATATTCATTTTTGTCTCTTTTTTTCTATTGTGACTTTGATGACATTGACTGATAGCTTCACAATTACCATTTTAATAATTACCATTTTAATAATGGCTTTAGGCATGTTAGGTCAGGCATTGTGTGGTTTTCTCCACAATATCCTTAATCTCATTCTTAAAATATGGTCCTTAATACACTAGCTTGACATTCTGTTTCTCAAGCTGCCTGCCTTGGAAAAATGTGATTTAATCCTGCACACGTGGTCACCCCATCAGCAATATCTCTGTAGGCATATGCACACATTGTTTACATTACTCGTGCAACCTTTGCAAAGTGTTTCACGTTAGCAGCACTGATATTGCAGGGAAATTGGGCTGGCAAACTTTCTTCATGATTTCTACTGAGTTTTTCACTTTCTACCAGGTAACATTTTGTACCGTAGATTGCTTATGCACCTCATTGTGTAGTTAGTTTCCTAATGGTTGAACACGGTGACTTCAAAAACCATCAGCACAAGCGGAACTTCATGAATGATGAGAGTTCTGAAAGAGGAACAGATTTTGTTCTGTACCTGTTAATATTATGTTTCTTTTTAAAAAAAATATATTTTATTCAAGTTTTTTGGCCAAACATAACAATACGTAGTGTTTCTTTTACACAACAATAAAGCAATATAAATAACCGTGGCCAGTTTAAACAAATAAATAAATAATATATATAAACAAAAACAAAAAAACTAAACTAAACTAAATGGCAACTGCCTTGTCCAAAATAAATACTTTCCAAAAATACAGTCCAACAATCCAATATACAATTACATATACCAAATACCTATACAATAACATCCTGAGAGTCCGTCCGATTCCTCCTCCCCCCCCCCCCCCCCCCCGTTCTAACTTTATGAACCCTGTCATATCGTTTATCCAGGTCTCCACCCCCGGGGGTTTGGCTTCCTTCCACATTAACAATATCCTGCGCCGGGCTACAAGGGACGCAAAGGCCAACACGTCAGCCTCTCTCGCCTCCTGCACTCCCGGCTCTTCTGCAACCCCAAATATAGCCAACCCCCAGCTTGGTTCGACCCGGACCCCCACCACCTTCGAAAGCACCCTTGCCACCCCCACCCAGAACCCCTGTAGTACCGGGCATGACCAGAACATGTGGGTGTGATTCGCTGGGCCTCTCGAGCATCTCGCACACCTATACTCTACCCCCAAAAATTTACTAAGCCGTGCTCCAGTCATATGCGCCCTGTGTAGCACCTTAAATTGTATCAGGCTTAGCCTGGCACACGAGGACGATGAGTTTATCCTACGTAGGGCATCCGCCCACAGCCCCTCTTCAATTTCCTCCCCAGTTCTTCTTCCCATTTCCCTTTCAGCTCATCTACTATGATCTCCCCCTCGTCCCTCATCTCCCTGTATATGTCCGCTACCTTACCGTCCCCCACCCATGTCTCTGAGATCACTCTATCCTGCACTTCCTGCGTCGGGAGCTGCGGGAATTCCCTCACCTGTTGCCTCGCAAAAGCCCTCAATTGCATATACCGAAATGCATTCCCTTGGGGCAACCCATATTTCTCCGTCAGCGCTCCCAAACTCGCAAACGTCCCATCTACAAATAGATCTCTTAATTGTACTACCCCAGCTCTTTGCCATGCTCCAAATCCCCCATCCATTCTCCCCGGAACGAACCTATGATTGTTTCTTATCGGGGACCGCACCGAAGCTCCCGTTCCTCCCCTATGCCGTCTCCACTGCCCCCAAATTTTCAATGTAGCCACCACCACCGGGCTTGTGGTGTATTTCTTTGGTGAGAACGGCAACGGCGCCGTCACCATTGCTTGCAGGCTAGTCCCCTTGCAGGACGCGCTCTCCATTCTCTTCCACGCCGCTCCCTCCCCTTCTCCCATCCACTTACACACCATTGAAACATTGGCGGCCCAGTAGTACTCACTTAGGCTCGGTAGTGCCAGCCCCCCCCTGTCCCTACTATGCTGCAAGAATCCCCGCCTCACTCTCGGGGTCTTCTCAGCCCACACAAAACTCATAATGCTCTTCTCAATTCTTTTGAAAAAAGCCTTTGTGATCACCACCGGGAGGCACTGGAACACAAAAAGGAATCTCGGGAGGACCACCATTTTAACCGCCTGCACCCTACCTGCCAATGACAAGGACACCATGTCCCATCTCTTGAAATCCTCCTCCATCTGTTCCACCAACAGTGTTAAATTAAGCCCATGTAATGTACCCCAATTCTTGGCTATCTGGATCCCCAGGTACCGAAAGTCCCTTGTTACCTTCCTCAACGGTAAATCCTCTGTCTCTCTGCTCTGCTCCCCCGGGTGCACCACAAATAACTCACTTTTCCCCATGTTCAGTTTATAACCTGCAAAATCCCCAAACTCCCCAAGTATCCGCATTATCTCTGGCATCCCCTCCGCCGGGTCCGCCACATATAGCAACAAATCGTCCGCATATAGAGATACCCGGTGTTCTTTTCCCCCCCCCTAAGTACTCCCCTCCACTTCCTGGAACCCCTCAGTGCCATGGCCAGGGGTTCAATCGCCAGTGCAAACAATAAGGGGGACAGAGGACATCCCTGCCTCGTCCCTCTATGGAGCTGAAAATAGTCAGACCCCCGTCCATTCGTGACCACGCTCGCCATCGGGGCCCTATACAGCAACTGTACCCACCTGATATACCCGTCCCCAAAGCCAAATCTCCTCAACACCTCCCACAAATAATCCCACTCCACTCTATCAAATGCTTTCTCGGCATCCATCGCCACCACTATCTCCGCTTCCCCCTCTGGTGGGGGCATCATCATTACCCCTAGCAGCCTCTGTATATTTGTATTCAGCTGTCTCCCCTTCACAAACCCAGTTTGGTCCTCATGGACCACCCCTGGGACACAATCCTCTATCCTCATTGCCATTACCTTGGCCAGGATCTTAGCATCCACATTCAGGAGGGAAATAGGCCTGTATGACCCGCATTGCAGCGGGTCTTTTTCCTTCTTTAGGAGGAGCGATATCGTTGCCTCTGACATCGTCGGGGGCAGCTGCCCCCTTTCCCTCGCCTCATTAAAGGTTCTCCTCTGTAGCGGGGCCAGCAAGTCCAAATATGTCTTATAGAATTCAACTGGGAATCCGTCTGGTCCCGGGGCCTTCCCCACCTGCATGCTTCCAATCCCTTTCACTACTTCCTCCGTCTCAATCTGTGCTCCCAGCCCCACTCTCTCCTGTTCCTCCACCTTAGGAAATTCCAGCTGATCCAGAAAGCACATCATTCTCTCCTTCCCGTCCGGGGGCTGCGCTTCATATAATCTTTCATAAAATGCCTTGAACACTCCATTAACTCTCTCCGCTCCCCGCTCCATCTCCCCCTCCTCATCTCTCACCCCCCCCCTATCTCCCTCGCTGCTCCCCTTTTCCTCAGTTGGTGGGCCAACAACCTACTCTCCTTCTCCCCATATTCGTACTGTACACCCTGTGCCTTCCTCCACTGTGCCTCTGCTTTACTCGTAGTCAGCAAGTCAAACTCTATATGTAGCCTTTGCCTTTCCCTGTATAGTCCCTCCTCCGGTGCCTCCGCGTATTGTCTGTCCACCCTCAGCAGTTCATTCAACAACCGCTCCCTTTCCCAACCCTCCTGCTTTCCTTTATGTGCCCTAATAGATATCAGCTCCCCTCTAACCACTGCCTTCAGTGCCTCCCAGACCACTCCCACCTGTACCTCCCCATTATCATTAATTTCCAAGTACCTTTCAATACACCCCCTCACCCTTAAACACACCCCCTCATCTGCCAATAATCCCATGTCCATTCTCCAGGGTGGAAGCTGTTGTTTTTCTTCCCCTATCTCCAGGTCCACCCAGTGTGGAGCATGATCCGAGATGGCTATAGCCGTGTACTCCACCCCGTCACCTTTGGGATCAGTGCCCTTCCCAAAACAAAAAAATCTATTCGTGAAAATACCTTTTGTACATAGGAGAAAAACGAAAACTCCTTACTCCTAGGTCTACTAAATCTCCAGGGATCTACTCCTCCCATCTGCACCATAAAATCCTTAAGCACCCTAGCTGCAGCCGGCCTCCTTCCGGTCCTGGACCTCGATCTGTCCAGCCCTGGGTCCAGCACTGTATTAAAGTCTCCACCCATTACCAACTTTCCTGCCTCTAGGTCCGGGATGTGTCCTAACATACGCCTCATAAAATTGGCATCATCCCAGTTCGGGGCATACACGTTCACCAATACCACCGCCTCCCCTTGCAGTTTGCCACTCACCATCACGTATCTGCCCCCACTATCTGCCACTATAGTCTTTGCCTCAAACATTACCCGCTTCCCCACTAGTATGGCCACCCCCCTGTTTTTTGCATCTAGCCCCGAATGAAACACCTGCCCCACCCATCCTTTGCGAAGTCTAACCTGGTCTGTCAGCTTCAGATGCGTCTCCTGAAGCATAACCACATCTGCCTTAAGTTTCCTTAGGTGTGCGAGTACCCGTGCCCTCTTAATCGGCCCGTTCAGCCCTCTCACATTCCACGTGATCAACCGGGTTGGGGGGCTCTTTACCCCCCCCCCCCCTTGACGACTAGCCATTTCCTTTTTCAATCCAGCTCCTCACCCGGTTCCCACGTAGCTGTATCCCCCCCAGGCGGTGCCCCCCCCCCCCCCCCTCCCATACCAGCCCCCCTTCTCCCCAGCAGCAGCAACCCAGTTAACCCCCCCCCCCCCCCCCCCCCGGCTAGATCCCAAGCTAGCGTAATTGCACCCCCCATGTTACTCCCAGAAGTCAGCAAACTCTGGCCGACCTCGGCTTCCCCCCGTGACCTCGGCTCACACTGTGCGAGGCCCCCTACTTCCTGCTTCCCTGTTCCCGCCGTGATTACCATAGCGAGGGAACAAAGCCCGCGCTTCCCTTTTGGCCCCGCGCCCAATGGCCGGCGCCCACAGCTCCTCATCCTCTCTCACCCCCTCCCCCACGACATGGGGAAGAGAGAGAAGTTACAGGGTCGCAGGTTTAACAATCTGGGAAGTCTTCTCTTCCCCCTTTTTCCCCCCTTCATCCCACAAATTCACCCCCCCCCCCCCCCACACTTTTGTCCCAAACGTTCTTTTTCTTCTGGCCCGCTCACTCCAGCTTCTCCTCGACAATAAATGTCCACGCTTCGTCTGCCGTCTCGAAATAGTGGTGTTTCCCTAGATGTGTGACCCACAGTCTCGCCGGCTGCAACATTCCGAATTTGACCTTCCTTTTATGCAACACCGCCTTGGCCCGATTAAAGCTTGCCCTCCTTCTCGCCACCTCCGCACTCCAATCCTGATACACGCGGATCACCGCATTCTCCCACCTACTGTTCAGTTGCACCTGACCTGATTCGGGAAGGTTGGGCAAGTGAGGTGCTTTCCATTACAAATGCAGGTAAGTCACTATGGTGTGACAATCTGTTGCTGATTGATGAGGTACCTTTAGAACTATGTACTAACAGCACCTGTTTTATAAAATAAAGATTTCAATTTGTCAGTTTGGAATGTATTGTATGACTTGGGCTATGCTACAGTGCAGAAAATAGTCAATTCCCTGACCATAGGAAAATACTTTTTCCATTCACCAGCTATTTTCTGTGGCATCCTAACATTTCAAACACACTGGATCTAAAGAAGTATATGTTCAAATGCAGCAAGATCTGGGCTTGGGATGACTAGTTGCAAATATGATTTGTGCACACAAGTGCCAGGTGATGACCATCTTCAACAAGACAGAATCTAACCATCGCCCCTTGACATTCAGTGGCATTCCCATCACTGAATTTCCCACTATCAATATCCTGGGGACCAGAAATTCAAACTGGATTTTCCATATAAACACCGTGGCTACAAGAGCAGGTCATAGGCCCATATTCCTGCAGTGAGTATCTCACCTCTGGTCGCCCCAACACCTGTTCATCATTTGCAAGGCCCAAGTCAGGAATGTAATGGAAAACTTTCCACTTGCCTGTAAGAGTGCACCTCCAACAACACTGCAGAAGCTCGACACCATCCAGGACAAAGCAGGATGTTTGATTGTTGCCCCATCCACAAGCATTCAATCCCTTCACCACTGACCAGTCTTGGCTGCTGTGTGTGCCATCCTGGGTCCGTATCCCTCTATTCCCATCCTATTCATGTATTTGTCAAGATGATCAGGGAGATTGGCCTGTATGACCCGCAGGATTCCGGGTCCTTGTCCCGCTTCAGTATCAGCGAGATGGTGGCTTGCGACATCGTCGGTGGCAGGGTCCCTCTGTCCCGTGCCTCATTAAGAACCCTTGTCAGGACCGGTCCCACTATCTCCAAGAACTTCTTGTAAAACTCTACTGGGTATCCATCCGGTCCCGGGGCTTTCCCCGACTGCATGGCTTTTAGGCTCCCCAATACCTCCTCCGCTCTAATCGGGGCCCCCAGCCCGTCCACTAGCCCCCTGCCTACTTTTGGGAAGGTTAGTCCATCCAGGAGCCTTTTCATCTCCTCCGGCTCTTCTGGGGGTTCTGAAGTGTACAGCTTACTATAGAAGTCCCGAAATACCTTATTCAGTCCTGCCGGGTCCTCCACTCTGCTCCCCTCCCCATGAACCACTCGACTTATTTCCCTGGCTGCCTCCCTCTTCCTGAGTTGCTGCGCTAGCAATCTACTGGCTTTCTCCCCATGCTCACTCTGCGACCCTTCTTAAACAAAGCCACAACATTTACTACCCTCCAATCTTCAGGGACCTCATCTGTGGTTTTTGACGATTCAAATATCTCTGCTAGGGACCAGCAATTTCCTCCCTAGCCTCCCACAATGTTCTGGGATACATTTCATCAGGTCCTGGGGATTTATCTACCTTGATGCGTTTTAAGACTTCCAGCACCACCACCTCTGTGATATTCACACTCCTCAAGACATCTCTATTTATTTCCCCAAGTTGCCTAACATTCATGCCTTTCTCAACAGTAAATACCGATAAGAAATATTCATTTAGGATCTCGCCCATCTCTTGTGGATCCGCATGTAGATGACCTTGTAGATCCTTAAGCGGCCCTACTCTCTCCCTCGTAACTCTTTTGCCCTTTATGTATTTGTAGAAGCTCTTTGGATTCTCTGTTGCCTTATCTGCCAAAGCAATCTCATGTCCCCTTTTTGCCCTCCTGATTTCTCTCTTAACTCTACTCTGACAATCTCTAAACTCTTCAAAGGATCTACTTGATCCCAGCTGCCTATGCGTGTCATATGCCTCCTTTTTGACCAGGGCCTCAATATCCCAAGTCATCCAGGGTTCCCTAATTCTTCCAGCCTTGCCCTTCATTCTAAAAGGAATGTGCTAACCCTGAACCTTGGTTAACACACTTTTGAAAGCCTCCCACTTACCAGCTGTCCTTTTGCCTGCCAACACACTCTCCCAATCAACATTTGAAAGTTCCTGTCTACTTGCACCGATTCTTGATCTGTGTGGCTGTCTGTATATGCTGACAAATGATAAAATGCTGTAAAATCCAATTCCCTTTCGTTGTTTAATTCAATTGAAGGTGTCTGAAGGGTCTGGGGTCCTGACAAAGAAGACAACAACTTCCTTATCAGTTCTGCAAAGTGGAAATGTTCCATTATTACCACCTACATACCAAAGACGCATTACTACATGTGCCACTGAGCTCCAGCACCTTATTCAACAGAAGCGAGAGCAGTGCAATGCTGAACGAATGGCAAAACAGTTGATGGAAAGTGCTGAATGGGAAAGTAAACCTCCACCACCAGGTACACAAGAATAATAGGTGAACTAGATTCAAACAACTTCAATTTATTTACTAGCACAACCTACGCACATGATTATTAAACTTTGTGCAGTAAAAAGGTTAAAAGGCAGTAAGTAACCAATTTTCTTTTTTGATTTGTGTTAAAGTACAGTGATTTGCATAAATTAGAGTAATTGTAATCATGTTAATTAGGAAAACTTAATTTCCGGGTTAAGTTTAAAATGTGGTTTGAAAATTGAAGCAGCAATGGGGAGTTAATCCCCCACAATGGACTAGTTTGGGTCAAAGTTTGAATCCTGCCTTCATCCCATCCACTTCAGTTTTAACAGAAGTGCATTGGGCACAAGCAACCAATCAACTCACAGGAGGTAGTTGGTTATTTAAGTATTGGTGTAGATTTTTCAGTCATGTAGCAAAGATTTTGATGTTGGATCCACCCTTTTCATGACAACTTGAATCTGGCGTTAAACCGAGGTGATCTTCAGGCATCAAGCAGAGTTAAGCAGCTGAGCATATTGAACAAAAAGATTTTGATGTTGGATCCACCCTTTTCATGACAATAACAGTGGGCGACTAGAGGATTTTCACAGTAACTTAACTGCAGTGTTAATGTAAGCCTACTTGTGACAATAATAAAGATTATTATTGTTATTATTATAATAACCAGCATTTTAAATTTAACTTTGGCCAACTGAGACTTCTGGAGAATTTTCACTTGTCAGTACGCCTGTTTCATTCATTGTGTGATTTGGACACAGCTCTGATCCCATTTTTCCCTCCATTTTTGCCCTCTGATTTTCTTTGTGGCCTCCAATATTGTCTGGCTGTGGTCTCTGTTCTGTCTCTCCTGCTCCAGACTAAATTTCCAGGGCATAAGGGAAATCTGTGGTTCCTGTTTCCACGATTTCAAACCAGTATTACCCATTCAATCCCACCAGCCCTCATCACACTAATGTCCAGCCCACTGACTTTTCAGTGACTTTGATGACTTGGCTAGATCAAGGTTATTTATCCAGTCTAATGTTAAATATTTAAATTTAGATAAGGCAATATTTTATGTTTTCCTTGAGGCATCAGACAACGTGTATGGGGGAGGGAAAATGGAAGCTTGTCCTTCCTATCGACTGTTGTGATTGGATCGTAAATACGGATAACAGCATGCCCAATTCCAGATTGAAGATTTGAGAGTCACAGAAGTCTTCAATATTTTGTGTCTGTGATTCCTATCAAAGAATGTTTAGGTACTGAATTGTAATACAAAAAGGCTCCTTCAAAAATATTATTCATCAAACAAATCAAAGTTTGTATAATAAAGACAACTGGAGTGTAACTTTTCATGTTCTGTTGTATATTATGTGCTGTATTGTTTGAATACTCATCAGAATATGTGCCTGACTCCAGTGAGGAGGAAACCAAATTAAGTAAATTTAAATCCCCTCCAATTTAGGTGTGAATTCCCCACTTCCTCAAACTAAAACAGCTTATGTTTTTTTTAAATGAGCTCGTTATACGTTGAGTGTTAGTTTACAACACAAATGGTATATATTAGTGCCTGTCCGTACTGGTTCTTTACAGTGTAATTCAAACTTAATCCCAATCTTCAACCTTTTATTTTCATTTGCTTCAATATTTCTAGTTTTCCATAAGAAAGAGGAGCAGAATTAGGCCATTCGGCCCATCAAGTCAGCGCGACAATTTGATCATGGCTGATATGATTCTGATCCCCATTCTCTTACCTTCTCCCCGTAACCCGTGATCCCCTTATTAATCAAGAACCTATCATTTTCTTAAAGACACTTAGTAACTTTGCCTCCACAGCCTTTTGCGATGAGTTCCACAGATTGATTACCCTCTCGATCCACCAGGATCGAGAGTCCCAAACATTGTGTTGCCTACCTGATGCCAGGGTTTGGGATGTCTCATCTGGGCTGCAGAGGAACCTGGGAGTGGGAGGGTATAAGATCTACTTGTCGTGGTCCACATTGGTATCAGCGACTTGGGTAGAACAAGAACAGAGGTTCTGCTAAGGGAATATACGCAGCTACGGGCTAATTTTAAAAAGCAGAACCAAAAAGTTTGTAATCTCTGGACTTTAAACTGAATTGAGGTTTGGGGGAGGGTTCAGTTGCAGGGAAATTTAGAAAACCAAAATTAAAGGAGGAGGTAAGAGTACAGGTTTGCAATGTGGCAGATGGTTACCCAAAAATAAAGATGAAGGACAGAACGGGTGAATGTCTTTATGCAACAAACAATTATAAAAGAGTTGGGAACTTTGACAGCAGAACAAATTTTAAAAGCTTTGTATCTAAATGCACAAAGCATTCGGAACAAAATTAATGAGTTAACAACGCAAATAGAGACAAAAGGAGTTGGTGGTGATTACTGAGACATGGCTACAAGGAAACCAGGTCTGGAAATTGAATATCTCAGTATTTCGGAAACATAGACTGAAAGGAAAAGGAGGTGGTGTAGCTTTGCTGGTGAAGGAAGGGATCAGTGCTGCAATGAGAAATGATATAAGACCTGGAGATCAAGATGTGGAATCCATCTGGGTAGAAATAAGAAATAGCAAAGGGAAATCCCTGGCAGGAATAATTTATGGGTCCCCAAACAGTAGTTCTGCAGTGGGGCACACTATATATTAGGCGGGAACTGAAGAACATGGACTGGGGGTGAATGTTTGAGGGTAAATCAACATCTGACATTTTGGAAGCTTTCATATGTCAGTTGAAAGGAATTCAGGACCTGCATGTTCCTGTGAGGAAGAAGGATAAATATGGCAAATTTCACGATCTTTGGATAACGAGAGATATTGTAGGCCTCGTCAAAAAGAAAAAGGAGGCATTTGTCAGGACTAGAAGGCTGGGAACAGACGAAGCCTGTGTGGAATATAAGGAAAGTAGGAAGGAACTTCAGCAAGGAGTCAGGAGTGCCAAAAGGGGTCACGAAAAGTAATTGGCAAATAGGGTTAAGGAAAATCCCAAGGCTTTTTACACGTTCATAAAAGCAAGAGGGTAACCAGGGAAAGGGTTGGCCCACTGAAGGACAGGGAAGGGAATCTATGCGTGTAGCCAGAGGAAATAGGCGAGGTACTAAATGAATACTTTGTATCGGTATTCACCAAAGAGAAGGAATTGGTGGATGTTGAGTCTGGAGAAGGGGGTGCAGATAGCCTGGGTCACATTGAGATCCAAAAAGACGAGGTGTTAGGCGTCTTGAAAAATATTAAGGTGGATAAGTCCCCAGGGCCTGATGGGATCTACCCCAGAATACCGAAGGAGGTTGGGATTTCGGCGGGAGCGGTGCGCAAGTGATTTCTGGGAGGTAAGTTTCTCCTTTAAAAACACTTACCTTCACAGGAGCAGGCCTTGGGATTTCGGCGGGAGCGGTGCGCAAGTGATTTCTGGGAGGTACGTTTCTCCTTTAAAAACACTTACCTTCACAGGAGCAGGCCTTGGGATTTCGGCGGGAGTGGTGCGCAAGTGATTTCTGGGAGGTAAGTTTCTCCTTTAAAAACACTTACCTAGTCCCTTTTCTGTTTTTTTTTAATGTAAGGCGGGAACCGGAAGTTCGGCTTCTGGGAAAGTCCCCCCCCCCCCCCAACCAATAAATTCTGATGGACAGGAAACCCGAGACACTACACGTGTAGTGTCTCCCACCCACCCTCCTCCTCTAACCTAATAATAAGATCCATTGGTGTGAGATAAGTGCCATATTATATTATTATTATTAGCTTTATTATATTATTAGCATTGCGCAGGTCAAGGAGACACAGCCTGAGTGAGAGAGATACAGACAGTGAGAATTTGGTAGTTTGGTGCAGTGAGGTAACCAGGAAAGGTAAGTGGTTAATCTAATTGTGCTGTTTTTCAGTTAAAAGTGCAGTGTAGATTAGTGTCTGATTGGCTGAAGCTGCCCCCACCATGAACTTAAATTAAACTAATTAATTAATTAGTGATGGCTGGTCAGGTGATGTGCTTGAGCTGCTTGATGTGGGAGCTGGCAGATCCCATTGCGAGCTGCAGCGACCACATCTGCAGTAAGTGTTGGCTGCTCGAAGAGCTCCGGCTCAGAGTTGATGAGCTGGAGTCTGAGCTTCAAACACTGAGGCACATCCGGGAGGGGGAGACTTACCTGGACACTGTGTTTCAGGAGGCAGTCACACCTGTCAGAGTAAGTAGTTTAAATCCTGCCAGTGGCCAGGGACAGCAGGGTGTGACTGCAAGTCAGGCAGGTAAAGGGAACCAGCAGTCAGGAACTCGGGAGCCTCAGCCCTTGACTCTGTCCAACAGGTATGAGGCACTTGCTCCCTGTGTGGATGGCGAACAGGGTTGCAGGAAGGATGAGTCAGCTGACCAAGGCACCATGGTTCAGCAGGCCATTCAAGGGGAGGGAGTAAATAGGCAAGTTGTAGTTGTAGGGGATTCTATTAGCAGGGGGATAGATAGTATCCTTTGTGAGCAGGATAAAGAGTCCCGCATGGTATGTTGCCTGCCCGGTGCTAGGGTGCGGGACATCTCTGACCGGCTTGAAAGGATACTGGAGAGGGAGGGGGAGGATCCAGTTGTTGTGGTCCATGTCGGTACCAACAACATAGGCAAGTCTAGGAAAGAGGACCTGTTTAGAGATTATAAAGAGCTAGGATTCAAATTAAAAAAAAACAGGTCCTCAAGGGTCATAATCTCCGGATTACTGCCCGAGCCACGTGCAAATTGGCATAGGGAGGCAAGAATAAGGGAAGTTAACACGTGGCTGAAAGAGTGGTGTGGGAATGAGGGGTTCCTTTTCATGGGACACTGGCATCAGTTTTGGGACAGGGGGGACCTATACCGTTGGGATGGTCTCCACCTGAACCGAGCTGGGACCAGTGTTCTGGTGAAAAGAGTAAATAGGGTGGTCAATAGGACTTTAAACTAAAGATTGGGGGGGGAAGGGAAAGTCGGAACCAAGAGGTGAAGTAATCAGCGGGGAGCGTAGCTGCTTAGGAATACAAAAAAACACGAACAGACAAAACTGGAGAGTGGTTACGATTGTCCCCATCCTACAAAATATGACAGTGTATGGAAAGGCTCAGTAAACCAAGGTCCACCGCACTAAGAAAACAAAAAGGGACGGTCAATAGAGAATTAAAGGTGCTATATTTAAATGCGCGCAGTGTACGGAACAAGGTAGATGAGCTTGTGGCCCAGATTGTGACTGGCAGGTATGATGTGGTAGGCATCACAGAGGCGTGGTTGCAGGGGGTTCAGGACTGGCATTTAAACATCCAGGGATTCACAACCTATCAAAGACTGAGGTGGGCAGAGGGGGCGGGGTTGCCTTGTTAATTAGGAATGAAATTAAATCAATAGCACTAAACGACATAGGGTCAGATGATGTGGAGTCTGTGTGGGTAGAGTTGAGGAACCACAAAGGCAAAAAAACCATAATGGGTGTTATGTACAGGCCTCCTAACAGTGGTCAGGACCGGGGGCACAAAATGCACCACAAAATAGAAAGTGCATGTCAGAAAGGCAAGGTCACAGTGATCATGGGGGACTTTAATATGCAGGTGGACTGGGTAAATAATGCTGCCAGTGGACCCAAGGAAAGAGAATTCATTGAATGCTTACAGGAGGGCTTTTTGGAACAGCTTGTGATGGAGCCCACGTGGGAACAGGCCATTCTGGACTTAGTGTTATGTAATGAGCCAGACTTGATTAAAGATCTTAAAGTAAGGGAGCACTTAGGAGGCAGTGATCATAATATGGTCGAATTCAATCTCCAATTTGAAAGAAAGAAGGTAGAATCAGATGTAAAGGTGTTACAGTTAAATAAAGGTAACTACAGGGGCATGAGGGAGGAACTGACGAAAATCAACTGGCAGCAGAGCCTAGTGGGAAAGACAGTAGAACAGCAATGGCAGGAGTTTTTTTGAGTAATTGAGGACACAATACAGAGGTTCATCCCAAAGAAAAGAAAGGTTATCAGAGGGGGGATTAGGCAGCCATGGCTGACGAAGTTAGGGAATGCATCAAAGCAAAAGAGAAAGCCTATAATGTGGCAAAGAGTAATGGGAAGTCAGAAGATTGGGAAGACTACAAAAACAAACAGAGGATAACAAAGAGAGAAATAAGGAAAGAGAGGATCAAATTTGAAGGTAGGCTAGCCAGTAACATTAGGAATGATAGTAAAAGTTTCTTTAAATACATTAAAAACAAACGGGAGGCAAAAGTTGACATTGGGCCGCTCCAAAATTATGCTGGTAATTTTGTGATGGGAGACAAGGAAATAGCTGAGGAACTGAATAAGTACTTTGCGTCAGTCTTCACAGTAGAAGACATGAGTAATATCCCAACAATTCCGGAGAGTCAGGGGGCAGAGTTGAATATGGAAGCCATCACAAAGGAGAAAGTGCTAGAGAAACTAAGAGGTCTAAAAATTGATAAATCCCCGGGCCCAGATGGGCTACATCCTAGAGTTCTAAAGGAGATAGCTGAAGAAATAGTGGTGGCGTTAGTTATTATCTTTCAAAAGTCACTGGAGTCAGTGAAAGTCCCAGAGGATTGGAAAATCGCTGTTGTAACGCCCCTGTTCAAGAAGGGAACAAGGAAAAAGATGGAAAATTATAGGCCAATTAGCCTAACCTCGGTTGTTGGCCAGATTCTAGAATCCATTGTTAAGGATGAGATTTCTAAATTCTTGGAAGTGCAGGGTCGGATTAGGACAAGTCAGCATGGATTTATTAAGGTGAGGTCGTGCCTGACAAACCTGTTAGAGTTCTTTGAAGAGATCACAAATAGGTTAGACCAAGGAGAGCCAATGGATGTTATCTATCTTGACTTCCAAAAGGCCTTTGATAAGGTGCCTCATGGGAGACTGCTGAGTAAAATAAGGGCCCATGGTATTCGAGGCAAGGTACTAACACGGATTGACGATTGGCTGTCAGGCAGAAGGCAGAGAGTTGGGATAAAAGGTTCTTTTTCGGAATGGCAACCGGTGACGAGTGGTGTCCCGCAGGGTTCAGTGTTGGGGCCACAGCTGTTCTCTTTATATGTTAACGATCTAGATGACGGGATTGGGGGCATTCTGGCTAAGTTTGCCGATGATACAAAGATAGGTGGAGGGGCAGGTAGTATGGAGGAGGTGGGGAGGCTGCAGAAAGATTTAGACAGTTTTGGAGAGTGGTCCAAGAAATGGCTGCTGAAATTCAACGTGGGCAAGTGCGAGGTCTTGCACTTTGGAAAAAAGAATAGAGGCATGGACTATTTTCTAAACGGTGACAAAATTCATAATGCTGAAGTGCAAAGGGACTTGGGAGTCCTAGTCCAGGATTCTCTAAAGGTAAACTTGCAGGTTGAGTCCGTAATTAAGAAAGCAAATGCAATGTTGTCATTCATCTCAAGAGGCTTGGAATATAAAAGCAGGGATGTACTTCTGAAGCTTTATAAAGCATTAGTTAGGCCCCATTTAGAATACTGTGAGCAATTTTGGGCCCCACACCTCAGGAAGGACATACTGGCACTGGACCGGGTCCAGCAGAGATTCACATGGATGATCCCAGGAATGGTAGGCCTAACATACGATGAACGTCTGAGGATCCTGGGATTATATTCATTGGAGTTAGGAGGTTGAGGGGAGATCTAATAGAAACTTACAAGATAATGAATGGCTTAGATAGGGTGGATGTAGGGAAGTTGTTTCCATTAGCAGGGGAGACTAGGACCCGGGTGCACAGCCTTAGAATAAAAGGGAGTCACTTTAGAACAGAGATGAGGAGAAATTTCTTCAGCCAGAGAGTGGTGGGTCTGCGGAATTCATTGCCACAGAGGGTGGTGGAGGCCGGGACGTTGGGTGTCTTTAAGACAGAAGTTGATAAATTCTTGATTTCTCAAGGAATTAAGGGCTATGGAGAGAGAGCGGGTAAATGGAGTTGAAATCAGCCATGATTGAATGGTGGAGTGGACCCGATGGGCCGAATGGCCTTACTTCCACTCCTATGTCTTATGGAGACAAGAGAGGAAATTGCTGAGGCCTTGACAGAAATCTTTGGTTCCTCTCTGTCTTCAGGTGATATCCCGGAGAACTGGAGAATAGCCAATGTTGTTTGTTTAAGAAAGGTAGCAAGGATAATCCAGGGAACTACAGGCCGGTGAGCCTTACGTCAGTGATAGGGAAATTACTGGAGAGAATTCTTCGAGACAGGATCTACTCCCATTTGGAATCAAGTGGTCGTATTACTAACTTGTGGAGTTAGTGTGTCACTAACTTGATGGAGTTTTTCGAGGAGGTCACAAAGCTGATTGGTGCAGGTCGGGCAGTGGATGTTGTCTATCTGGACTTTAGTGAGGCCTTTGACAAGGTCCCTCATGGCAGACTGGTACAAAAGGTGAAGTCAGAGGTGAGCTGGTAAGATGGATGCAGAACTGGCTGTGTCATAGAAGGCAGAGAGTACCAATGGAAGGGTGCTTTTCTGATTGGAGGGCTGTGACTAGTGGTGTTCCGCAGGGATCAGTGCTGGGACCTTTGCTGTTCGTAGTATATATAAATGATTTGGAGGAAAATGTAACTGGTCGGATTAGTAAGTTTGCGGAGCACACAAAGGTTGGTGGAATTGCGGATAACAATGACGACTGTCAGAGGATACAGCAGGATTTAGATCGTTTGGAGATTTGGGCGGTGAGATGGCAGATGGAGTTTAATCTGGACTAATGTGGTAATGCATTTTGGAATACAGGGAGGGATTATACAGCGAATGGTAGAACCCTCAAGAGTATTGATAGTCAGAGAGATCTAGGTGTACAGGTCCACAGGTCACTGAAAGGGGCAACACAGGTGGAGAAGGTAGTCAAGAAGGCATACAGCATGCTTGCCTTCATTGGCCGTGGCATTGAGTATAAGAATTGGCAAGTCATATTGCAGCTGTATAGAACCTTATGTAGGCCACACTTGGAGTATAGTGTTCAATTCTGGCCGCCACACTACCAGAAGGATGTGGAGGCTTTAGAGAGGGTGCAGAAGAGATTTACTCGGATGCTGTCTGGTATGGAGGGCATTAGCTATGAGGAGAGGTTGAATACACTTGGTTTGTTCTCACTGGAATGAAGGAGGTTGAGCGCAACCTGATGGAGGTCTACAAAATTATGAGGGGCATAGACAGTAGATAGTCTGACACCTTTTCCCAGGGTAGAGGGGTCAATTACTAGGGGGCATAGGTTTAAGGTACGAGGGGCAAGGTTTAGAGGAGATTTACGAGGTACGTTTTTTTTTACACAGAGGGTAGTGGGTGCCTGGAACTCGCTGCCGGAGGAGGTGGTGGAAGCACGGACGATAGTGACGTTTAGGGGGCATCTTGACAAATACATGAATAGGATGGGAATAGAGGGATACGGGCCCCGGAAGTGTAGAAGATTTTAGTTTAAACGGGCAGCATGGTCGGCGCAGTCTTGGAAGGCTGAAGGGCCTGTTCTTGTGCTGTACGTTTCTTTGTTCTTTGTAAACCAGGAAATATTGGGGGCTTGTAAGAAAGGTACGGCAATAATTAGGTGTGATTTTAATATGCACATAGACGGGATTAATCCAAATGGCAAGGATAGCCTTGAGGGGGAATTCATTGAATGTATTTGAGATTGTTTCTTGGAACAATATGTTGTGGAAGCAACCAGGGAGAAGGCTACTCTGGATTTGGTATTGTGTAATGAGGAGGGATTAATTGATGACCTCGTAGTTAAGGATCCTCTCGGGAATAGTGACCATAGTATGATGGAATTCTTAATTCATTTGGGGGGTGAGAATGTGGAGTCCTACACTAGTGTTCTGGTATTAAACAAAGATAATTACATGGGCATGAGGACAAATTTGAGCCAGTAGAGTGGGCATGAAGGCTAAAAGGTAGGACAGCTTATGAGCAGCAGCAGTTGTTTAAGGAGATACTCAATTCCTCAGAACTAAAATATATTCTAGCGAGGAAGAAAGACCATAAGAGGGGTAAAGAGCTAAGGACATATGGACAATATCAAGACAAAAACTAAGGCACGCCATGTTGTGAAGGCCAGTAACAGGTTGGGAGATTGGGAAACTTTCAAACATAAAACAAATGGTTACTCGAGTAGTAATAAAAAGAGCTAAGGTAAAGTACAAAAGAAAGGTAACGCAAAATATCAAAGGATAACAAAAGCTAAGTGCATAAAGAGTGTCGCTAAAGCGAATGGTTGTCCTTTGGAAGATGAAACCAGAGAGTTAATAGTTGGGAACACAGAACTGGCAGAGATGCTAAATCAATATTCTGTTTTCATGGTGGAGGACTGCAGAGATGCTAAAATCAATATTCAGTTTTCATGGTGGAGCACATCAGTACCACCCTTATAGGAAGGGATAATTCAGAGGTAATAGAAAGGGTGGAACTTAGGACGATTGGCATTAATAGGGAATTAGTACTCAAGCTATTAGGATTGAAGGCAGACAGCTCCCCAGGACAGATGGCCTACATCCTAGGGTGCTAAAGGAAATGGCAGCGGAGATAGTGGATTGATTTGTTATTAAATTCCAAAATTATCTGGACATGGGAAAAGTTCTAGTGGATTGGAAAAATGCTAATGTAACACTTTATTCAAAAAGGGAGGGAGGCAGAATATGGGGAATTACAGACCAGTTTAACATCTATTGTTGGGAAATTGTTAGAATCCATTATTAAGGAGGTAATATTAGGATATTTGGAAAGTCAACACTCATTCCATCAGAGTCAGCATGGTTTTATGAAGGGTAAATCATGGTTGACTAATTTGCTTGCATTCTTGTCAAGTTAAGTTGATGATGGGGATTCTGTAGATGTATATCTACAGAATCCCCATCCTCTACAGCACGGTAGCATTGTGGATAGCACAATTGCTTCACAGCTCCAGGGTCCCAGGTTCGATTCCGGCTTGGGTCACTGTCTATGCGGAGTCTGCACATCCTCCCCGTGTGTGCGTGGGTTTCCTCCGGGTGCTCCGGTTTCCTCCCACAGTCCAGAGATGTGCAGGTTCGGTGGATTGGCCATGATAAATTGCCCTTTGTGTCCAAAATTGCCCTTAGTGTTGGGTGGGGTTGCTGGGTTATGGGGATAGGGTGGAGGTGTTGACCTTGGGTAGGGTGCTCTTTCCAAGAGCCGGTGCGAACTCGATGGGCCGAATGGCCTCCTTCTGCACTGTAAATTCTATGATATCTGAACTTTCAGAAGGTGTTTGATAAGGAGCCGCGCAGTAGGTTAATACATAAGATTAGATCACATGGGGTTAGGGTTTATGTATTCGCTTGAAGAGAAGACTGGCTGACAGAAGACAGTCGGGAGAAATGGGTCTTTTTTGGATGGCAAGATGTAACTAGTGGGGTGCAACATGGTTCGGTCCTTGGCTATTAACAATCTTCATTAACTACGTGGATGCAGGCATAGAGGTTCTATAGCCAAATTTGCAGATGACACTCGGTGGGACAGTAAGCTGCAATGAGGAAATAAGAACTGTACAAATGGATATATAGATAGGTTAGGAGGGAAGGCGGTGGCGTAGTGGTATTATCACTGGACTAGTAATCCAGAGATCTGGGAACACTGGTTTGAATCCCCACCATTGCAGATGGTGAAATTTGATTTCAATAAAAAATCTGGAATTAAAAGTCTAATGATGACCATGAAACATTGTTGATTGTCGTAAAAACCCATCTGGTGGTTCACTGATGTACTTTAGGGAAGGAAATCTGCCGTCCTTACTTGGTCTGGGTTACATGTGACTCCAGGTCCACAGCAATGTGGTTGACTCTTAAAATGCCTCTCAGTTTGAGGACAATCGAGGATCGACAAGGCCATTGCCTGTGATGCCCACATCCCATGAAAGAATTTAAAAATGGAGAATGGCAGATGGAGTTTAACGTTGCTAAGTGTGAGGCCATCAGTTTGGGTCAGAAAAATGGAAAGGCAATTTATTACCTAAATGGGGAGAGACTTTGGGGTGCTCCGGTGCAGATGGATCTGGTTGTCATCGTGCATGAATCACAGAAAACTAGCATGCAGGTACAGCAGGTAATAAAGAAAGCGAATGGAATGTTCGCATTTATAGCTAAAGAAATAGTCATAATAACCTTTTATTAGTCTCAAAATAAAGTAGGCTTACACATTAACACTCCAATGAAGTTACTGTGAAAATCCCCTAGTCACCACACTCCGGCGCCTGTTTGGGTACACTAAATAAAATGAAATGAAAGTCACTTATTGTCACAAGTAGGCTTCAAATGAAATTACTGTGTTAAGCTCCTAGTTGCCACATTCCGGCAACTGTTCGGGGAGGCTGATACGGCTGATACTAAGGGAGAATTCAGAATTCTCGGAGGAAACCCACGCAGACAGGGGATAACGTACAGACTCCACATAAACAGTGACCCAAGGCAGAAATTGAACCTGGGACCCTGGTGCTGTGAAGCAACAGTGCTAACCACTGTGCTGCGAGTATAAATTTAATGAACTGTATCGCTAAATAGAGTAAAAGGTAATGAATTGTTGTTGCAACTATACAAGGCCGCACCTAGAGTATTGTGCACAATTTTGGTCCCTTTGAGGAATGATGTAGTGGCATTGGCGGCAGTTCAGAGGAGGTCCATTAGATTGATTCCACAGATGAGAGGTTTGTTTTGTGAGGAGAGATTGAGCAATTTAGGCCTATACTCTCTGCAGTTTAGAAGAATGAGGGGAGATCAAATTGAGGTGTAAATTAAATGATAAAAGGTATGAATAAAGTAGACATGGAGCATATGCTTCCACTTGTGGGGCATTCTAGAATGAGAAGTCATAATCTCATGATAAGTGGTAGCAAATTTAAAACAGATGAGGAGAAACAAATTATTTCAAAGGGTCATGAATCTGTAATTCGCTACCCCACAGTGCGGTGGATGCTGGGACAGTTAGTAAATTTAAGGAGGAGTTAGACATTTTTAATTAGTAATAGGTTGGACGGTTACAGAGAATTGACAGGTTTGGCATTGAGGCCATGATGAAATCAGCCATGATCGTATTGAATGGTGGAGCAGGCTCAAGAGGCTAAATTGCCTACTCCTGCTCCTTGTTATTATGTTCTAAGAAAGAACTATTCTGTCTAATTTCAGCACTTGGTCTGTAGGTATCAGCACCTCGAGCATAAATTTGGTGTTCTTGATCATTAAACAGATTTCTTGATTAATCAGGGGATCAGGGTCTATGGGAAGAAGGCAGGCGAATGGGGATGAGGAACATATGAGCCATCATCAAATGGCAGAGCTGACTCAAATGGCTTAATTCTATTCCTATATCTTAGGGTCTTATTGACTAGCTGCAGAAATTCTTCCTCATCTCAATTTTAAAGGAACGTCCCTTCAGTCTGTGGGTGTGCCCAGATCTAGTCTCCTATTAGTGCAAACATCTCCACGTCCACCCTATCTCGGCCTCTCTCTCTTCCGTAAGTTTGAATGAGATCCTCTCATCCTTCTAAACTCCAGTACACACCCAGAGTCTTCAACCGTTCCTCATATGAAAAGCCCTTCATTCCCAGTATCATTCTTGTGAACCTCTTCTGGACCTACTCTCCAAGGCCAGCACACCCATCATTAGATAACAAAACTGCTCACAATATTCCAAATAGGGTCTGACCAGAGCCTTGTACAGCCTCAGCAGTACATCCCTGCTCTTGTATTCTGGCCCTCAAAATGAATGCTAACATTGCAATTGCCTTCCGAACTGCCAACTGAACGTGCATGTAAATCTTAAGAGAATCCTAAACTAGGACTCCCACGTCCCTTTGTGCTTCAGATTTCCAAAGCCTTTCTCCATTTAGAAAATAGTCTATGCCTCTATTGTTCGTACTAAAGTGCATAATCCCTCACTTTTTCACATTGTATTCTATCTGCCACTTCATTTCACGCACTCCTATCCTGTCCAAGTCCTTCTACAGCCTCCCTACTTCCTCAACATTACCTGTCCCTCTACATATCTTTGTATCATCTGCAAAGGTAGCAACGGTTTCTTCCAGATCGTTAATGTATGTTGTGAATAGTTGTGGTCCCAACATTGACACCTGCGGAACACCACTAGTCACTGGCTGTCCTGAAAAATTCTCCTTTATTTCCACGCTCTGTCTCTGCCTCTGCCAGTCAATCAATCCTCTATCCATGTCATTACCTTGCCCCTAATACCATGGACTCTTATATTATTTAGCTGCTTCTTGTACGGCACCTTGTCAAAGGCCTTCTGGAAATCCAAATAGATCATATCTACTGGCTCTCCTTTGTCTAACTTCCTCAAGAATTCGAACAGATTTATTAGGCTTGACCTCCCCTTGAAAAAGCCGTGCTGACTCGGCTGTATTTTACCATACACTTCCAAGTCCTCCACAATCTCGTCCTTAATAATGGAGTCTCAAATCTTACCAACAGCCGAAGTCAGGATATTTGGCCTATAATTTCTGTCTTCTGCCTCCCTCCTTTCTTAAACAGGAGTGTTACATTAGCCATTTTCCAGTCCTCAGGGACCCTTCCTTACTCCAGTGATTCCTGAAAGATCTCCACAAATGCCTCCTATCCGTGCCAATGAATTCAGTCGAGCTGTGGGTCCAATTCCGAGTCCCTCGTTCCTCGGGGTTGTCACTGCGAAGGTGGGTCTCGCTATATCTTTCAGAACTCTGGGGTAAAGTCTGTCCAGTCCGGAAGATTTATTCACCTTCTGACCTTTCCGCTTCCCCAGCACCTTCTACTTTGGGATGGCTACTACACTCACCTCTGCCCCATGACTCTCTTGAAGTTCTGGTATGCCACTGATGTCTTCCACCGTGAAGTCTAATGCAAAGTACCTATTCCATTCCTCTGCCATTCCTTTATTCCCCATTACTTCTCCAGTCTCATTTTTTCAGTGGTCCAATTCTCTCTTGCCTTTTATGTTTCACAAAAAACTCTTGCAATCTTCTTTTATATTGCTAGCTAGCTTGCACTCCTATTTCACCTTTAACCCCCCCCCCCGTAATTGCTTTATTAGTTGTCCTCCACTTGCTTTTAAAGGCTTCCCAATTCTGTGGCTTCCCACTAATCCTTGCCACATTGTATGCTTTTTCTTTGATGCTGTTCCTGATACCCTTATCAGCCATGGTTGTCTTGTGTTTCCCTTAGCATGTTTCATCCTCCTTGGGATGAATTTCTGTTGTGCCTTCTGAATAACTCCCAAAAGCTCCTGTCATTGCTGTTCCACGGTCTCCCCTGCTAGGCTTCCCTTCCAATCACTCTGGCCAACTCCTCCCTCATATGACAGTCCGGCCATCCCAGGAATCAGCCTTCGAAACCCTCGCTGCACTCCCTCCATAGCAATCTTTCCTCAGATAAGGACCCAAAAACTGCACACAATACTCCAGTTGTGCCTCACCAATGCCCTATACAATTGCAGTAAAACATCCCTAATCCTATACTCAAATCCTCTTGCTATGTAGGCCAACATACCATTTGCCTTCTTTACTGCCTGCTGTACCTGCACACACACACACACACACACACACACACACACACACACACACACACACACATCAGTGACTGATGCAAGAGGACGTCAAGCTCTCGCTGAGTATCCACCTCTCTCAATTTATAGCCATTCAAATATTTTGTCTTCCTATTTTTGCTACTGAAGCGGTTAACCGTACATTTATCCACATTATACTGCATTTGCCATGCATGTGCCCACTCACTCAGCCGCTCCAAATTCTGCTGAACCATCTCTGCATCCTCCTCACAGTTAATCCTCCCACCCAACTTTTTCCATCTGCAAATTTGGAGATGATGCATTTAGATCCCTTGTCCAAGTCGTTAATATATAATGTGAACAGTTGGGGTCCTAGCACAGATCCCTGCAGTTCCCCACTAGTCATTGCATGCCAATCGGAAAAAGACCTATTTATTCAACTTTTTGCTTCCTGTCTGCTAACCAGCTTTCTCTCTAACTCGAGGCACTACCCACAATCCCATGCGCTTTAATTTTACATCGTAATCTGTTATGTAAGACCTTGTCATAACTCTAAAGAAACCACATCCACAGGTTCTCGCTGGTCAACTCTACTAATCGATTTGTAAATTATTCCAGGAGCCTTCTACGGTAGGGCAAGTGTGTCTCATTCTCCCTTGTGAGCATATTTGTCAAGATTGTTTTATTCACAGGGTATACAATTACCAACATACTGTCATACATCTTGGCCTATGTCAGGGCACCAGCGCAATCACTTGTGGTTCCTGCCCCTTGCTGACCCTGGGCATCATAGTTCTGATATTTAATTTGGTTTTGGTTCCCGGTCAGGACTACATACAGGTCGTCTTTAAAGATGAGCCCGTCCTGTACAGTGATTGAGGCCTGCCATTTGTCAAAGGAGGCGGGGTATGTCTCTTCCTGAATTTGTTTCAGGCCCTGGTCACTGCTTTGGGCCTATTTATGGTCTTCAACCTTGGTCTGTTTGATTGTCACGGTATCAATGCGTACGCTAACTGGGAGTTACCAAGGTTTTCCCTCCCGGGCGCCCTGCTTGGTCAATTTGTCTGCCCTTATGCTCCCAATTGGGGAGCTCCGGTAGTGGGCCTTAACTTTAATGATGCCGTAATCACGGTCTTGGACAGATTTAAAAGTAAATTTTAAAGGATCTCGTGTGCCGAGACAAATCCTCTCGCTTCCCACAATGGTAGGAAATCCATTAAACTATTGCAGACTACATACTGCTTTGTATTGTATATACAGACATACTGTATGTCTGTACATACAATACAGTAAACTACGGCTACTACCTCTGCAGTCTGGGCACTCTTATAAGTAGGAAGTTTTAAAGCTGTTTCCCTCAAGGGCCTACCTTCCTGGTCTTCTATATAAAAGCCACATCCTGTTTTCCTGTTCCCATTTTGCATCGTAAAGGATCCATGCACATATATCTTGTGAGCCTGATTGTTTTGATTATTGGGTCCGTTGAGTCCTCCCCCCTTTTGTTTTGGCAGATTTCAACGATAAAGGGTCACAGTTTAGGTGGTTAAATTAATAATATTTTGTATTCTACATTCACATTGATACAGGTATAAGATACATGTATAATCAGTACATGGTATGTGCTGAGGAGAGATAAACAGTTTCTGAGGATTGTGGTTTACTTTAATTCTACACTGCAATACTGTGTTTCACTATGATACTGAGATTCACTGTTTATTTAGGCTGGCATCCCAAAGGGCTTCTAGTTGCACATCTTCATGAACATAAGTCAGCAGTGAACCGGATTCGTGTCTCTGATGAACATTCAATTTTTGCTACCTGCTCAAATGATGGAACTGTGAAGATTTGGGATAGTCAGAAGATGGAGGGAAAGACCACCACGACAAGGTATGATTGCAAATCTCTAATTGCTTTTGTTTTACATAAAAAGCTTCACAACAAGGAATGTGAATGAGAAAAGTTGTGGAAATCCATTAAGATCTATATCCAGAAGAAGCACCACCAATGCCATTTTTGTTTTGAGACGAGAGAAGGAGAAATATTAGTTGCCTGATGCAACATGAAGATTCATTCATCAATCTAGAAAAGATCTAGAATGGGATGCTTAAGGTGAAAGCCTAGAGATTTACTAGAATTTGTGAATTTCATTAAAACAACGTATGATTGTACGATTGCCAGGACATATACAAGGTGTGCCAGACAAGAGTGGGAGAGAGGAATAGCTTCAAAGCCAGAGTTGGATTATACCAAGGATCGGCATAGAATCCGTGGATTTCCTGCTTATCTGAGCAAATGTGACAGGAAGTTCAATAGTCAATGATGTTTACAAATGGCACTGAGCTATATCATGGTGATAATGAGAGCATGACTGAGTATCTGGAGAATTGAGGACTGCAATATGAAGGTCAGTATACCCAAAGATTGAACAGATTAACTGTCAGTTTGAGCCCAGGAAAAAGCATCAGAGTGAGGGTGAAAAGATTATAGGTGAAGACTTGGAGAAAGTGACTAGTTTGAAGTACCTGTGGTTAGTGAGAGACGTGGAAGTATGGAAATGGAAAATTAAGTAACGGTTTAGCTGTAGATGGAGTAATTTAGAAGAAATGAATGTTATGGATAGAAAAGTAGTGGAAAATGAAAGGGAGGACCAACAAGACCAGATGTGAGACTGGCCTTGTCATAATGGTACAATAGCAAGAAAATGAGGAACAGTAACTGGATGCTGATAAGATGGGGATGCTAAGATGGATGTGTGGAGTGACGAGGCAGGACCAGATCAGGAACCAGCTCATCATCAGGTCAGTGAGGATTTGGGAGTATCGAAGAAAACTGAGAAAGACTGGGAATGTATGGGCTCTGTTGTGGAAAGAGAGGGAGGAAATTCATTTTATTAATTCATGGGATTTGGATCACTGTCTAGGCCAATATTTCTATTTACTGACCGTCTCTAATTTCCCTTGAACTGAGTGGCTTGCTCGACTATTGCAGAGGGCAGTTAAGATTCAACCACATTGCTGTGGATCTGGAGCCAGACCGGGTAAGGATGGCAGATTTCATTTCCAAAAGGGGAACCTGATGGTTTTTTACAGCAACCAGCAATGGTTTCATGGTCATCAACCAGCAATGGTTTCATGGTCATCATTAGACTTTTAATTCAGAATTTATTTTACGGAGTTCAATTTTTAACATCTGCCTTGATCGGATTTGAACGAGGGTCCCCAGAGCATTACTCTGGGTCTTTGAATTATTAGCGCAGTGACAATGCCACTACGCCCACCACTGTGAGATGAATGATGGACATAGGACTGCCAAGAACATACCAACATATGAATAGTTGGACTGCCGGCCCTTTGAACCTGCTCATCCATTTCATAAGATCATGGCTAATCTGATTGCGGCCTCAACTCTACTCTTTGTCCACTCCCAATAATCTTTGACTCCTTTTGACAAGAATCTATCTAACTGTGTCTTTCCGTCTTTTAAAATATTCACTGACCCTGTCTTCACCACTTTTGGGAAAAGAGAATCCCACAGACTAATGACCCTCAGAAAATATTTCTCCTCATGTCCATCTTAAATGGGAGACCCTTATTTTTAAACTACTCCTTAGTTCTAATCCCTCCCACAAGGGGAAATTTCACTTCAGCTTTGTCTAACCCCAACTTATGTTTCAATAAGATCACACCTCATTCTTCTAAACTCCAATGTGTAAAGGCCCAACTTTTCCTCATAAGATAACCCCCTTCATGCCAGGAATCAGTCGACCAAACCTCTGAGATGCTTCTCTTTAGTAAGGAGATCAAAACTGTAGGCAGTACTCCAGATGTGACCACCCAGCAAAACATCCCTACGTTTGTATTCCATTCCCCATGCAATAAATGACACTAATCCATTTGCCTTCCTAATTATCTGCTTTACCTTTTGTGATTCATGTACAGTACATCCAGACCCCTCTGTACCATAAGGTCTGCAATCTCTCTCCTTTTAAATAATAGTACTTTTCTATTCCTCCCACCAAAGTGACATTATCACATTTTCCCACATTATGCTCCATCTGCCAAATATTTGCCCAATCTCTTATCCTCCATTCTCTTAATCTATCAAAATCCCTTTGCAGATTAGTTCTCTTCACAACTTATTCTCCTACCTTGATGTCATCAGCAAATTTAGCTACCTTACCCTTCATCCAATTCATTGGCATAAATTGTAAATAGTTGAGGCCCCAGCACTGATCCCTGTGCCACTCCACTGATTATAGCTTGCCAACTTGAAAAAGATCAATGTATTCCTACTCTTTGCTTCCTGTTGGTTAACTGTATCCATGCCAATAATACCCCTACACCATGAGCTCTTATTTTGTTAAATAACCCTTGATGCTGCACTTTACAACTGCCTTTGGAAATCCAAATACACCACATTCACAGGTTCCCCATTTTCCAGTTTTACATAGAACATAGCACAGTACAGGCCCTTCAGCCCACGATGTTATGCCGACCATTTATCTCAATCTAAGATCAACTTAACCTACACCCCTTCAATTTACTGCTGTCCATGTCCCTGTCCAAGAGTCGCTTAAATGTCCCTAATGACTCTGACTCCACCACCTCTGCTGGTAGGGCATTCCATGCACCCAGCACTCTCTGTAAAGAACCTACTCCTGACATCTCCCCTATACCTTCCTCCAATCACCTTAAAATTATGTCCCCACGTGACAGCCATTTCCGCCCTGGGGAAAAGTCTCTGGCTATCCACTCTATCCATGCCTCTCATCACCTTGTATACCTCTATCAAGTCACCTCTCTTCCTTCGCTCAGTGAGAAAAGCCTTAGCTCCCTCAACCTTTCTTCATAAGGCATGCCCTCAGTCCAGGCAGCATCCTGGTAAATCGCCTCTGCACCCTCTTCAAAGCATCCACATCCTTTCTATAATGAGGCGTCACGAACTGGACACAATATTCCAAGTCTGGTCTAACCAGGGTTTTATAAAGCTGCAGCAAAACC
Source organism: Scyliorhinus torazame (assembly GCF_047496885.1). NCBI lineage: Eukaryota > Metazoa > Chordata > Chondrichthyes > Carcharhiniformes > Scyliorhinidae > Scyliorhinus > Scyliorhinus torazame. Next base: position 287,594,460 of record NC_092712.1, read on the forward strand.
TCACGGCTGTTAAACTCAATCTCCCTGTTAATTTGCTGGATTTTAAATTCTGTCCAGCCTTGTGATTGACCACTAAACTTTGCAGAATTGTAGTTTTGTTTTCTTTCAATTTGACACCACCCAGTCTTCCCTAGTTAGTAACAAAAGGTGCATCCTTCTTGTGGAGTCTTTCTTTCTCACCAGAATATAACTTTGAAAGTTATGAAGTATCGCCACATATGTTTGCCACTGCTTTTCTAGTTTTTAATCCAATTCGCTGGACTTTGGGATGGTTCCGGCAGAGTGGAAAATGGCAAATGTGACGCCACTGTTTAAAAATGACAGGTTAGACAATAGGCCGGCTAGCTTAACTTATGTCGTGGGCAAAATGCTTGAATCTATCATCAAGAAAGAAATAGCAAGACAAGTGGATAGAAATTGTCCCATTGGACATGTGCAGCATGGTTTCATGAAAGGCAGGTCATGTTTAACTAATTTATTGGAATTCTTTGAGAACGTTATGAGTGTGATGGACAAGGGGAACCGGTGGATGTGGTGTACCTGGATTTCCAGAAGGCATTCGACAAGGTGCCGCACAAAAGGCTGTTGCATAAGATGTGGGTGCATGGCATTATGGGTAAAGTATTAGCATGGATAGACGATTGGTTAACTAACAGAAAGCAAAGAGTGGGGATAAATGGGTGTTTTTCTGATTGGCAATCAGTGGCTAGTGGTGTGCTTTGGAGATCAGTTTTGGGACCGCAATTGTTTACAATTTACAAAGATAATTTGCAGTTGGGGACCAAGAATAATGTGTCAATGTTTGCAGATGACACCAAGATGAATGGTTGAGTAAAATCTGCAGAGGACACAGTGTGCAGAGGGATATTGTTATGGGCCAGGGTTTAGAGAACACCAAAGTATATCATGGAGTTCACCTGACCTACAACTGTTTATAGATTTTGATTAAGAGATTATTGTGCAAAATTAAAGCTCATGGGATTGGGGGAAATGTATTGAGGTGGGTAGAAAACTGGTTGGCAGGGAGGAAACAAAGAGTAGGGATTAATGGGTCCTTTTCAGATTGGCAGGCAGTAACCAGTGGGGTACCACAGGGATTGGTGCTGGGACCCCAGCTATTCACAATATATATCAATGATTTGGATGAGGGAACAAAATAACATCTCAAAGTTTGAAGATGATACCAAATTAGGTGGGAGGGTGAATTGTGACGAGGGTGCAGGGATCCTACAGCAAGATCTGGACAGGTTAGGCGAGTGGGCAAACCAATGGCAGATGCAGTATAATTTGGATAAGTGTGAGGTTATTCATTTTGGAAGCATAAACAGGAAGGCAGATTAGTACCTGAATGGTTGTAAATTGGGGGAGAGGAGTGTGCAGCGGGACCTGGGTGTCCTTGTGCACCATTCGCTGAAGGTAAGCATGCACGTGCAGCAGGCGGTAAAGAAGGCTAATGATATGTTGGCCTTCATTGCAAGAGGTTTTGAGTATAGAAGCAGGGATGTGTTGCAGCAATTGTACAGGGCCTTGGTGAGGCCACACCCGGAGTATTGTGTGCAGTTTTGGTCTCCTCTGAGGAAGGATGTTCTTTCTCTCGAGGGAGTGCAGCAAAGGTTTACCAGACTGATCACAGGGATGGCGGGACTGTCCTATGAAGAGAGATTGTCTAGGTTGGGATTGTTCTTGCTGGAGTTCAGAAGAATGAGGGGGGATCTCATAGAGACTTATAAAATTCTAACAGGACTAGACATAACAGGACTAGACAGGATAGATGCAGGGAAGATGTTACCAATGATGGGTCTGTCCAGAACCAGGGGTCACAGCCTGAGGATTCACGGTAAATGATTTCGGACAGAGATCAGGAGACATTTCTTCACACCGAGTGGTGAATCTGTGGAATTCATTATCACAGGAAGTAATTGATGCTAAAACTTTGCATATATTCCAGAGGCGGCTGGATATAACACTTGGGGAGAATGGGATCAAATGGGATCAAAGGCTATGGGGAGAAAGCAGGATTAGGCTATTGAGTGGGATGATTAGCCATGATCGTGATGAATGGCGGAGCAGGCTCGAAAGGCCAAAAGACCTCCTCCTGCTCCTCTCGTCTATGTATCTATGTTATGAAGAGCACAAGGGCCTACTTTTCAGGTGTTATGCAACAGAGGCCTTAAACACTTGTAATCAGAAACAAAGTTTATTCTTCAAATTCAGCTAACATTTTATAAACACACACAGTAAGCATTTTATCAACTACAAACATAAATACCCGACACAGCTACAGTCCTCTATATTTAACCTTCAATCACTTCCCTTTACTGTTTCACTCAAGTAACAGCATCCATAAAGCAGACAATCCCTTTTACCACAAAACAGTAGGTTTGAATTCCTTCCAGAACACGGGTATTACTTTGAAGTTATCAAGTGATCTTGAGACACCTTTTTAACATGCAGAGAGAGAGACTCCAAGATCCTTGTGGTCTGAATACAGCTTCCAACTGCCTAAACCGAAAGTAAAACTCAGAACCACAAACAGCTTCCAGCTCAAAACAAAAGTAAAAACCAGAGCCACCGCCCAGCTCCACCCACACAATGACATCACTGCAGCCATTTGAGAAGCCAAAGATTTCTTAATGGGACATTCCCATGACAATATAGATAGTTTAAGTAAGTGGGCAAGAGTCTGGCAGATGGAGTACAATATTGGTACTTGTGAGGTCATCCATTTTGGTAGGAATAACAACAAAATGGACTATTATTTAAATAGTAAAAAATTGCAGCATGCTGCTGTGCAGAGACCTGGGTGTCTTTGTGCATGAATCTCAAAAAGTTGTTTTGCAGGTGCAGCAGGTAATTAAGAAGGCAAATATAATTTTGCCCTTCAATGCTAGAGGGATGGAGTTTAATGTTGCACTGTGTAGATTGCTGATGAGGCCACACCTGGGTACTGTGTTCCGTTTTGGTCTCCTTACTTGAGAAAAGATGTACTGGCACTGGAGGGGGGAGCAGAGGAGATTCACTAGGTTGATTCTGGAGTTGAGAATATTAGCTTATGAGGAGAGGCTGAGTAGGGACTGTACTCATTGGAATTTAGAAGAATGATGGGCGATCTGATAGAAACATATAAAACTATGAAGGGAATAGTTAAGATAGAAGCAGGGAGGTTGTTTCCTCTGGTGGGTGAAACTAGAACTAGGGGGCATAGCATCCAAATAAGGGGAAGCTGATTTCGGACTGAGTTGAAGAGGAAATTCTTCACCGAAAGGGTGGTAAATCTGTGTCATTCCCTGCCCAGTGAAGCAGTTGAGGTACCTTGTTGGATGTTTTTAAGGCAAAGATAGATAGATTTTTGAACCGTAAAGGAATCGAGGGTTATGGTGAGCGGGCAGGTAAGTGGAGCTGAGTCCACAAAAAGATCAGCCATGATCTTATTGAATGGTGAAGCAATCCCAAAGGGCCAGGCGGCCTACTCCTCCTAGTTCTTGTGTTCCTAGTGCACTTAGCTAGATCTGTCCTCTTACCCCTGTAATTGCCTCTTTTTAATTTGAAACACTAATCCTGGAACAAAATGCAAAATTGAGTGATATTACTATCATGAAAGAGCAGTGGAAAGCCTAAGATCAGATGGATTTGAAAGTGAAATGGGTGACTTAACAGGAGGAGATGAAGAGGGGTGATCAACTAGCATTGTGGTGCCCCCCCCCCCCCCCCTCACACACACACAAGTAAAATGGAAGAAGAAAGAACAAGGCTTGTGATAACCAAATTATAGATGGGATATAAATATAACCATGCATTGTTATGAGAGCTAGTGTACTTTATGACTTCCATTCTCTTTCTACCACCAGCTTGATGCAATTGTTTCTGCTTTAACTCTTACCCCCCACCCCACCCCCCCCCCCACCCCCGGCCCCATACACACACTAAAAGTCTTCACAGAAAAACTATATAGGAATTGCTCAGAAGTTTAAACTTCTGTTGGTCAATTATCCTGCATCTGAAGCAATCCAAAACTATTTGGGTGGTACTGGCTCTCTTGGCAGAATAAGCAAAGTTAGAAGGATTGCCCATGGTATGGGCCCTCACGATAGAAGGATTAAAATCAGTTCTCATTCCAGGGTACAGACCCTTGGAACATCACCCCCCCCCCCCCCCCCCCCCAAAAAAAAAACCTCCTTAACTATACTCCATCCCATTTCACCCACTCTATACTTTCTGCAGTTGTCCTTGCCTGTCAAAATGGCTGGGATCGTTAAACTTGGTTTATGGCAGCTAGTGCTTTATAAAGGGGGGCATGGCTTCGCTTCCCTCGAAGCTGTTGCCCTACCCATAAAGGCCTCCAGACGCACCTATGTTCCTATGTTGTACATTTCTCAGATGGCTTAGGTTTGAAGTCCAGGTGAGATGTAGTGCCAGTCTGGAATCAGTAAAAAGGAGAAGAGTGGCAATCTTACAGTAATTAACACTCTGCAGAAAATTTGGCCTTCTATCTTTTGGACATTTTTTGGTAATAAAGCTGGTGTAAACTTGTGGTGTTTACTAATCAGCTTAGTATAATTTATTTCATTTTGCCAAGCATATATTTTTCAAATGTTTCTCCACTGTTCTTACATTTAAAAAAAAAAAAAAATCTGTTGACACATCATTTTTGACAAATTGTGCATCTAAGGGACATTTATTTAGAGATATAGAAGGAACTTAATTTACATAACAATGTGTTCCAAAAGCTCCTGTCCTGGGTTGCACTGTATGGAAAATGCTTGTTGATTTAAGACATTGTGCTTCAATGTTCCTCTCTTCCCTCATTGTTGGGGACCTAGGCAGAGAGCACTTGCTGTTTATTTTGCTCCCAACAATGCACTGGTGGCTTGATCTAATTTGTCTGGACAGATTGTACTTTGTTATTTGATGTATGTTGCTCTTGTGGAATGACTCGGTATGGATAAGTTTATAAATGTATTGTGTGACTGAAGACTGAGGTATTGTTTTCTAACATTCTACTAGCCCACCCAAGAATGTTCTCCATTCAGTTAGGTTACGGTTAATTCCATCTACCTACTTTGTTCCATAGTCCTTAATGCTCTTGTCTAATTACAAAATCCAACAATCTTGGTCTTAAAATTTCCAATTCACCAAGCTTCAACAGCTTTTTGGGGAGAGTTCCAGATTTCCAGCATTCTTTGTGTAAAGAAGTGCTTTGTTCAGAATTGTTGCTGATATAGTCAAGTTTGCATCTCATTATTCTGGCTGAAACAAATTGGCAGTTTTCTGAAGGGCCTATTTTATTTATTTAGTTCTAAGAAGTGGAATGCTGTGAATAATTTTCAGTTGCTGATTTTGTCTTTATCTGTAGGTCAATCTTGACTTATTCTCGGATTGGAGGAAAAATCAAAACTTTGGCCTTCTGCCAGGGCTCCCATTATCTCGCTGTTGCTTCAGACAATGGTACCATCCAGCTGCTTGGAATTGAGGCCAGCAAACCTCCAAAATCACCTAAAATACATTCTCTTCAGAGCAGGTACACGTTATGTAAAATTATTTTTAAAAATCATATTAAAGCACCCAAAGATGAATAAAAAGATTGAATTTTCTATTTGCTAAAATGAAGAATAGTTTTTCTCCACTTTTTATTTTGCTCAGACTTCTATGTTAAGAGCAGAAAAGTTCTTTGTGTCCATTAATTTTTTTTCGCAAATTCTCTTTGGGATCCAGCATAAAAACAAATTCAGTGTAATTGTAGTCCATGGTTTATAAAAATAACTACTGTTGTGTTATTTTGCATTATTCCCATTTAAACATTAATCGTTTTTATTCTACAAATCCAGCAGTATTTGTAGGCCCGGTGCTATTTCCTCTTGTAAAAGTACATACTGATCTTGGTTTTTTTTCAGCATTAATGGAGACATCGTGGGCGCGATTCTCCACTCCCGCGCCGGTTGGGAGAATCGCCTGGGCCGCCAGGTTTTCCCGCGACGCCGGTCCGATGCCCTCACGCCATTCTCCCAAGCGGCAGGAACGGCCCCGTCGAGTTTCGCATGGTGCAGGCCGGAGTATCGCCCGAGCACCCAAAATGGCGATTCTCTGGCACCCTTGCTATTCTCAGGCCCGGATGGGCTGAGCGGCCAGGCCAAAACGGCGGGTTCCCCCTGGCGCCGTCCACACCTGGTCGTCGGGAACAGCGCGGGAACGCTGGGGGGGGTGGCCTGCGGGGAGGGGGGTGGGGGAGGGGGGATCCTGCACCGGGGGGTACCTCAAATGGGGTCTGGCCCGCGATCGGTGCCCACCGATCGTCGGGCCGTCCTCTCTGAAGGAGGACCTCCTTTCGCAGCCCCGCAAGATCCGTCTGTCATCTTCTTGTGGGGCGGACTCGGAGAGGACGGCAACCACGCATGCGCGGGTTGGCGCCGGCCAACCCGCGCATGCGTGGGTGACGCCAGTTATGCGGCGCCAGCCGCGTCATGTATGCGGCGCCGCCTTTACATGTCGACAAGGCCTGGCGCGTGTAAATGACGCGGCCCCGCTCCTAGCCCATTATCGGGCCCTGAATTGGTCGGGATAGGGGCCATTTCGCGCCGTCGTGAACCTCGATGGCGTTCACGACGGCGTGGGCACTTCGGCGCGGGAGTGGAGAATCCCGCCCCATATACTTCAGATTCCATATCTGAGAGATAAGATACATTTTGTAAATGACCACAACCTTTTGGTTTTATGTAGCTGTTTTAAATGCCCTAACGTGCTTCACTAGGCATTATAACAGAAAATAGTGAAAAACCAAATGAGACACCGAATCACAAAGAAGCTTTAGAGCAGATAAACAAGAGTATGGCCAAGGTGGTGTGTTGTAAGGGTGAAAATAAGGTAGCAGATGGAATGGTTTAGGGAGGGAAATTCCAAGCTTCAAGCCTAGGCAGCTAACATGCACAGCCACCAGTGATGGTGGATTTCATATCAGGATGTTTGAGAGTCCAGAATTAGAGGAGTGCGGGTATCTCAAATAGCTTTGGGATGTCCCGTAGTCATCAAACGAATAATTTTAGGATTGATAAATATGAGGTTATCCATTTTGGGATACATCTGATATGTTTGTGAAAATCCAAAAACATCCAAGGGTATTAAGCTGTAAATTGGGGAAATGGGAGGGAGGAATTCAAGAAAATTGCACTCACCAGGGAAGTGGTACTGAGCAAATTGTTGGAGCTATGGGCTGACAAGTCCATGGGTCGTGATGGGTTTCGTCCTAGAGTCTTAAAATACATGACTAATGACAGTTGATGGATTGGTTTTCATTTTCCAAAATTCATGATATTCAGGGAAAGTTCCATGTAATAGAAAATGTAACTCGGGTATTCAAGAAGGGATGGAGACAGAATGCAGGAATCAATAGGCCAGTTAGCTTAGCATCTGTCATGGGGAAAATGGTTGAAGCTATCATTAGAGATATTGTAGCATGCATTTGATAAATTCTATAATCAGGCAGAGTCAACATGGTTTTGTGAAACGGAAATCGTGTTTAATCAATTTATTGGAGTTTTGAAGAAGTAATGTGCTGTGGATAAAGGGAAATCGGTGGATATACTGTACTTGGATTTCAAAAACTTTTTTCATAAGGTGCCACATCAAAGGTTATTACGGAAAATAAAAGCTCATGGTATGGGGGCTGCACATTGGCATGGATAGAAGACTTGAGTAGGCGTAAGTGGGTCATTTTCTAATTGATGAGATTAAACAATTTGTGTGCCACAGGATCAGTGCTGGGGCCTCAGCTTTTTAAAATTTATGTAATTGGCATGGATGAAAAGACATACAGAAATAGGAGCAGAAGGAGGCCATTCAGCCCCGTGAGCCTGCTCCACCATTCAATAAGATCATGCTTGATTACCGTAGATTCTTGTTGGGCAAGGAAATCGATCTATCTCCTCCCTAAAAATATTCAATGACGCAGCTTTCTGAGACCGTGTTCCAAAGTCGCACAACACCTCTAATTTTCTTCTGATAATAATAATTGCTTATTGCCACAAGTAGGCTTCAATGAAGTTACTATGAAAAGCCCCTAGTCGCCATATTATGCCGCCTGTTCAGGGAGGCCGGTACTGCGGTTGAACCCGCACTGCTGGTCTTGTTCTGCATTACAAGCCAGCTGTTTAGCCCACGGTACTAAACCAGCCCCTTTGTACTAAAAGGAGACTTCCCCTAATTTTAAAATGATGTCCCTTCGTTCTGGTGCAGTCACAAGTGGAAACATCCTTTCAATGTCCACCTTGTCAAGACCATTTGGGATCTTGTACACTTCAATCAGTTAACCCCTCACTCTTCTAAACTCCAGTGGAAAAGAGTCCTGTCTGTCAAGCGTTTCCTCATCAGACCACCCGCTCATTCCAGGTATCAATCTAGTAAACCTCTGAATCACCTCCAATGCATTTACATCCTTCCTTAAATAAGGAGACCACACTGCATACGCTACTAATGCCTTGTACAACTGACACATTACATCCTTTTATGTTCAGTTCCTCTCATAATACAGGATAGCATTCCATTAGCCTTCATGATTACCTGCTTTAGCTGCATACTAATGTTTATGACACTAGGGTCCTTCTGCACCTCAAGCATTCTACAGTCGTTCTCCATTTAAGTAATACTCTGTTTTTAATCTTCCTGCCAGAGTGAGCAAGTTTCCACATTATACTGCATCTACCAGATTTTTGCCCACTCACTCAACCTATCTATATTTGTGTTCAACCTCCTTATGTCCTCTTCTCAATATACTTTCTTACCTATCTCAATATACTTTCTTACCTATCTTTATGACATTTGGAAATTTAGCTACTATACATTTGCTCCCCTCGTCTAACTCATCAATATAAATTGTAAAAGTTAAGGCCCCTGTGGGGACTTCTTGTCAAATCCTGCCAATCAGACAAAGGCACATTTATGCATACTTTGGTTTCTGCCCGCCAGCCAGCCTTCTATCCATGTTACTGTTTGCCCCCCCCCGACACCTTCAGCTTTTATTTTCCATAGTAACCTTCGATGTGGCACCTTATCAAATGCCTTCTGGAAATTCAAGTAAGGTGTGTCGACAGGCTTTCCTTTATCCACAGTGCATGTTACTCCATTAAAGAACTCTACTTCCGGTGGCAGCCATGAGCTGATCAGTTGAGCAAAAGGTGGCTCCCACTTGGAGACTTGGTTTTTGGCCCTTTTTACTTGGCAAAAGGGTGTTTTGGTGGGAAGTAGCATAAAGCAAGTGACGTTTTTTTCTCCTCCGATGTGGGATATCGGCGGTTTATAATACAAGGCTTAAATCTAACAAAACCACCGTTCAACATTCAGAGGACCCTTGTGGCGCAGTGTGGACCTCACCAGATTATCGACGCCCTCTGAATTGCCAACAGAGTAGTTAATGGAGTTCACCATTGATGAATTCAGAACCACAGGCTGAGAGGACCTGTCCAAGGTGACTGAGGTGGCAATAGTTACTCTTCACTGGGCAATGAAAAGGGTGGAGCAACGACAGGAGTGGCAGGGTGTAACGATTTGGAAGGTGGAAAAGGGCGGTCTCTGAACACAGTGACTGGATTATGAGACGGATATCAATGCTGGCGGAGGCCCACAAAGCTTTGAGGGCCATGATGGACGACCGAGAGAATGGATCCTGCATCAAAACCTGAGGCTAGTTAGACTAACGGAGAGAATCTAAGGTACAAGGACCACCGAATACATGGCCAAGATGCTTTGTAAGCTGGTCAGAGAGGGGATTTTCCTGAAACCCCCGGAGGTGGATCGGGCCTACCGATAGCTGAGCCAGAGGCCGAGAATCAGGGATCCACCACGGGTGGTAAAAGCTCAGTTGCATGAATACTTGGAGAAGGAGCAAATCTTAAAGTGGGCGAAGACCATGCAAGACTGTAGCTGGGAGGGTCACTCCATACGTTCTACCAGGATATTGGTGCAGACCTGCCAAACGTCAAGCGGGGCTTTAACGAGGCCAAGGCAGCATGTAAGGAGAAATGTCCAGTATTTGGGGAAAACTATGGGTCAATTTCAAGAGCAGAGAACACTTTTAATATACTGGAGGAGGCGAATGACTGAGAAAGAATGGTTTGGGGCGAATTAATGGGGATGATGTACAATTCTGTTATTGTTTTTTGAATGTTTGGATATTTTACATGTTCATGTTTTGGTTCTGTACCATGATTGATGTTGGGATTACTTGATTTATGAATTTTTCTCTTAACGGATGTTTGGGGTGTCGGAACACGTCAGTTTGTTCTTCCTGGGTTGCACTAATTCAGTTGGGAGAGTGCGATTTAGGGTAGTTTGGATTGAGTTCCTTTTGCTGTTTTCCAAGTGGGGATCACCATGCTAGCAGGGATGCTGATAAAATGGGTGCAGTGTGAGGGAGGGGGCTGTAGCAAGTAACGTGAAAAGGGGGATGGGGGCGAGGCAGCTAGCCTAGGTTGGTTGGGTTTTATTGTTCGGAGTGGGGGTGGTTTGTGAGTTGCTTGGAGGGGTTGACTGTTTGAAGGGGGAGGGAAGGAAGGCTGGTGGTTAGGAGGCCCGGGGGTGGGGGGGTAGTATAGTGCTGGTTAGCTTTGGGAGAGGGTGATGATGGTGGCCATTTTCGTTGGGCCCAAAACCGAGGCATGCCTAGATTTGACTGGATTGCTGTACAAAGTGGATATGGCAGATCCTAATAGAGAGGGCGTTTAGAAACCCCGTCAGGATGATTATATGGAACGTGAGGGGGCTAAATGGTCCGGTCAAAAGATCCAGGGTGTTTTTGCATTGACAAGCTTGAAAGCCGATGTGATTTTCTTGCAGGAGACTCATTTGAGGGTTCGGGTTCAGTCATGGCTAAGGAAGGGATGGGTGGGGCAGGCATTCTATTGAAATTTTGATTTGAATTCGTGAGGGGTTGCGAGCTTGTTTAATAAGAGGGTGACCTTCAGAGTAGCCTTCATGGTGCTGGATCCTGAGAAGATTTGTATTTGTGATGGTGAGTGGCAAGTCTTGGTCATTTACGCTCCTATTTGGGCTGGCATGGATTTTCTAAAAAGAGGCATTGTTAGCCTTCCCCGACTCATCAGCTGATCATGGGTGGTGATTTGAACTGCGTGTTGGAACGGAGAGGTCGAGCCCCAAGTCCTTAGTAACTTTGGGGATGGCAAAAGAGATGATGATGTTTACGGAGCAGATGGGGCGGTGGTGGTGGTGGGGGGGGGGGGGGGGGGGAGGGGGGGGGGGGTTGGGGGGAGGTTTAGTCATTTATTGGGGATGTACAATGACTCTGTCACGGGGGGAATTGCCCGCCACGTTGGTGCAGGTGTTGATTTCCCTAATCCTGAAGAAGACCCAGGATCCGGTGGAATGTGGAACTTGTAGGCCTATTTCTTTACTGAACACCGATGCAAAGGTGTTAGCTAAGGTTTTGGCAAAGGTCTGGAGGATTGTTTGCCAAAGGGACCTCTGAAGACCAGGCTGGCAAAATTGGATGAGTCTTGGATATGGTCATGTCCCCACCTGGGGGGGTGGGGAAAGTGCCTGAAATAGACATGGGGGAGGTGGGCACGTTAGCACAGTGGTTAGCACAGTTGGTTCACAGCTCCAGGGTCCCAGGTTCGATTCCCGGATTGGGTCACTCTCTGTGCGGAGTTTGCACTTTCTCCTCGTGTCTGCGTGGGTTTCACCCGGGTGCTCCGGTTTCCTCCCACAGTCCAAAGATTTGCAGGTTAGTGGATTGGCCATGCTAAATTGTCCTTGGTGTCCAAAAAGGTTGGGTTGGGTGGGGTTACTGGGTTACAGGGATGGGGTGGGGGTGTGGGCTTAGGTAAGGTGCTCTATCCAAGCGCCGGTGCAGACCCGATGGGCTGAATGGCCTCCTTTTGCACTGTAAATTCTATGATTCTATAGTCTCGATGGATGCAGAAAAGGCTTTCGATTGGGTGTATTAGGCGTACCTCTTTGAGGTGCTGGGACAATTTGGGTTTGGGCTAACGTTCATCTCCTGGATGAGACCGTTATATCTGCTCCCACAGTGAGCGTCAGGACTAATGCAGTGAGCTCAGGATATTTCCGCCTGTACCGGGGCACGAGGCAGGGATGTCTGTTTGCGCTAGCAATTGAACCCTTGGCCATCGCACTTAAGTCGTTGAATGACTGGAGAGGTATTAAAAAGAATTGAGAAGCATAGGGTGCCGCTTTATGCGGACAACCTGTTGTACGTCTTGGACCCTCTTATCATGTGTGGGGAAGATGATTAAAGAAGTTTGGATCCTTCTAAGGGTACAAACTTTACATGACCAAGAGTGAAGTATTCCCGGTAAACCGCCTGGGTAGGAGAGCAGATTTGGGAACTCTGCATTTCAAGCTGACCAAGACAAAATTCACATATCTAGAGATTTAGGTGGCTCATGATTGGGCCTTGCTGCACAAATTGAACTTGGCCAGACTGGAGGAAAGGGTGAAAGGGGACTTGGAAGAGATGGGATACTCTCTCACTTTCCTTGGCAGGACATGTCAGTATTGTCGCCAATCAGCGGAAACCATAGATTTGGATCGGCTGGGACAGATGCAACCTCCAGGATTTGTGAAAGAGAAGGGATTGAGAGGATTAGGGATCTGTTTGTGGGGTGTAAGTTTGCAGAACTGGAGGAGTTGAAGGAAAAATACCAACTCCCGAAGGGGGGGGGGGGGGTGGGGAGGAGTTTAGATGTATGCCGGTGCGGGAATTTGTTTGCAAATAATTATCTTTGTTCCCCCAGTTGTTGAGCCACACTGATGGATAGGGTGTCACCTTGTGATGAGCTGGGAAGGGAGGATCTCTGATATATATGGGTGGTTGCTGGAGATGGGAAGACTCCATTGGAAGAGATTAAGGGGAAGTGGGAAAAATAATTTGCCTTGGTGCTGGAGGGAAGGGCCTGGAATGAGATATTGTATAGGGTAAATTCTACTTTCTCTTGCGCGAGGCTGAGCCTGATACAATTTAAATTTGTTCGCAGGGCACACATGACTAGAACGTACATAAGTGGGTTCTTCCCCAATGTGGAGGATGGGTGTGAAAGGTGTTTAAGGGGGCCAGCGAACCACTCGCATGTGTTCTGGTCCTGCCAAAAACTGGCTGAGTTCTGGACATCGGTCTTTGAGATCATATCGGGGATCATGGGGGTGAGACTGGAGCTGTGCCCATTGGTGGCAAGTTTTGGAGTATCTGATCTGCTGGAGCTTCAAGAGGGGAAGTGGGCTGTGGGCTTTTGCCTCTCTGCCCAGCGATAAATCCTGCTTGGGTGGAGATCTGCGAGCCTCTGCATGGTTGGGGGACGTGGCGCAATTTCTGCGACGAAAAAAAATCAAACATGCTCTTCGGGGATTAGAGAAAGGGTTTTTCTCAGATTGGAGTCTGTTCATCGCTGAGTTTAGAGATCTGTTTGTTGCCAGCAATTGGGGCGGGAGTGGGGGGGCGGGTGAAGCACGTTTGGGGGTCGTGGCTGGGGGTTTTGGGGTTATATTATGTTTGTGGAATTGTTTGGAATAAAATATATATTTTTAAAATCTCCATTAAAGAACTCCAATCATTTTAAAAAATTTGTTCATGAGATGTGGGTGTCGCTGGCTGGGCCAGCATTTATTGCCCACCCCTGAGGGCATTTAAGAGTCAACCACATTGCTGTGGGTCTGGAGTCCCATGTAGGCCGGACTAGGTAAGGATGGCAGATTTCCTTCCCTAAAGGACATTAGTGAATCAGATGGTTTTTATGACAATTGATTAAACATGATTTCACAAGCCATGCTGACTCTTCCCAATTACCTTGGGTTTTGCTAAGTGTCCAGCTATAACGTCCTTGATGATTAATTCAAACACATTCTCCATAAAAGACGTCAAGCTAACTTGCCTGTAGATTTTTGTTTACTGACTCCTACTCTTCTTGAATAGAGGGGTCACACTTGCTACATTCCAGAAGCAAAATATCACCTTAAATGTCTGTCACTGCTTCTCTATTGATCTATCATCTAGGTTCTTATCCCAATTCACTTCAACTAGTTCAGCTTTCATGCCCAAACAGTTCTCCTTTTTAAGTTTAAAAATACAAGTCTTGAAACCACTTTTCTCCCTTTGAATTTGGTTACTGACACCGAGCTTTACTCTGAGATCATTAATTATTCCTGCCACATTACACAGTGCCAAATATAATATAACCTGCTCATTTGTGAGTTCGAGAATGTCAGTATTGTCACCAATCAGCGGAATCCATGGATTTGCACTGGCTGGACCTGCTCATCAAATTTAGGATCCAATCCTTGTAGTCGTCCTGCAGCCACGTCTCCATAATTGCTATCCGATCATATTTACTTCAATGTGTGCTATCAATTAATTTTATATCTGAATGCTACTTGCATTCAGATACAGAGCCTAAAGTTTTGCCTCTTTGGTATCTTAGTAACATCTAGTCTTGACTGTTGGTGTATTCTTAGGTTTTTTTCTGTCTCTGCCATTCTCTGACCTTCATTTCCTATGTTACTATTTGCTCTGCTGTGTTGATGTGTTGACTCTATCTCTTCATTTGCCACATCTACCCAAGCTTGATCCCTCACAATTGTTGTTTAGTTTAAAGCCCTCTCTACTTAGTTATACGGCTCGCTCGAATACTTGGCCCAGCATGGTTCAGGAGTAGTGTCCCAATGATACAGCTCCCACTTTCCCCAATACTTTTATTGGGGAACTGGGATCCACTTCACTAATGCCAATCTTTGAGCCATACATTCATTTTCCTAATCTTACTTTCCCAATGCCAATTTGCATGCAGCTCTGGTATTAATCCAGATTTATTATCTTTTGAGGTTCTGCTTACTTTGGTGTCGAGCTCTTACAGACTGCGCAGAACTTGACCTACCGATGTTGTTGGTACCTGTATGAACTACGAAAGCTATAACCTCCTCTTCCCACTGCAAGCTTCTCTCCAGCCCTGAGCAAATGTCTGAATCCTGGCACTGAGCATGGAAACTCGCCATCTGGACTCGTCTGCTGAAAACCGTGTCAATCCCCCTCACTATACCCACCCCTATTACAGCTTCCTGTAGCATGGTGCCATGACCAGTCTGCTCATTCATCTTGCAGACCTTGCTTTTGTCTACATTTGTTGTGAGCACCTCAAATCTGACAATTGCAAAGTGTGAAGCTTCTCCAATACTGTTTGCTCGGCCCCATTACTTTCCTCACTCGCTGTCATATCCTCCTGTCCATCACTTCTGTCTGAAACTGAGGACCTCCAGGTATTACTTCCCCTCTCTTATGTTGCGCAGTATCTGCGGTTCAGCTTCCAGATCAAGAATCCTAATCCAGAATTTATCCAACTGCTGACCCTTTCTACAGACTGTTTTGCCATGGGTGGCTTTGGTGTCCAAAAGATCCCACATTCCACAGTTGCAACATAACACTGTCTGGCCAATGTTACTTATGTTAATTAGTTAATTTAGTTTAATGACTTAATTTGGAATAATTTCTACATATATTGAAATTTATTGTGCTTCTTAAAGCTAGTACCACCTACAACTAAAATTTATATGTTTCTTAATTACACAAACGTGTTTTAGGTATTTTATTTATTTATCTTTTTAATTTTAATTAATAACCCTTACTGGTCCCAACAACCTTTACTACTGCGATTACAAAACCTTTATTTTGAAGAAAACTACACAGTTCCCAATAAATTGTACCAGGTATTTAAAGATAAATGAGCAAAACAAACAAAATACTCATTAATCATCACTTACCTAGTTGCCTATGTCTCCACACTGGATTTTGAGACCCAACACCACCACCTCCACCACCCAGCAGCTGCTAGCTCTTTTATCTACCCGATTCTGTCAAAGGTATGGCTGTTAAATTTATTGCTGAGACTAAGATGGGTAGGAAGGCAAGTTGCGAAGAGGACATGAGGAGGCCACAAAAGGATAGATAGGGTAAGTGAGTGGGCAAAGATCTTTTGGAGGATATTGTGGGAAAAGGTGAAATTGCCCATTTGGCAGGAATAATAAAAAGGAAACGGGGAGCGGGGGAGGAAGCGCGGGTGGGTGGGGGCGGTTGGCTCTCCCGAACTTTATAAATTAAGACTGGGCGGTGAATATAGCGATATAGTGGGTAGTGAGGGAGGGGTCGGTATGGGAGCGGATGGAGGCAGCCTCATGTAGGGGCACGAGTTTGGGAGCACTATTGACGGCGCCTTTGCCGCTCTCACCGGCCAGGTACTCCACAAGCCTGGTAGTGGTGGCGGCCCTGAGGGTGTGGGGACAGTGGCGTCAGCACATGGGGCTGGAGGGGGCGTCAGTGTGGGCACCGATATGTGGCAACCACCAGTTTGTTCCGGGGGTGTTAGATGGGGCTTTTCAGGGGTGGCAGCGTGCGGGGATCGACAAGTTTGGGGATTTGCTTAGAGACGGGGGCTTTCCGTGCTTGGAAGAGTTGGAGGAGGCGTTTGAGCTGCTCGGTGGGAATGGATTCCTTTACTTGCAGGTGAGGGACTTTGTGCGGAGGCAAGTATCGACCTTCCTGCACCTGCTGCCCCAGGGGGAGGGGAAGGTATTATAAATCTATAAAGAGCTGATGGACTGGGAGGAAGACCCGATAGGGAAGATGAAGCGGAAGTGAGAGGAAGAGTTGGGTTGGGAGTTGGAGGCTGTGTTATGGGAGGACACCCTGAGGCGAGTCAATGCATCCTCATTGTGTGCCAGGCTTAGCCTTATACAATTTAAGGTGGTCCACGGGGCACATGTGACTGTGGCCAGGATGAGCAGATTTTTTGAAGGGGTGCAGGGTAGGTGTATGCGGGTGGGCCCACGAATCATGTCCATATGTTTTGGGCATGTCCGAAGCTTGAGAATTTTTGGCAGGGATTTGCCGACATTATGTCAGAGGTACTGAAGGTAAGGGTGGTCCCAAGTCCAGAGGTGGCGATTTTTGGGGTGGCAGAAGACACGGGAGCCCTGGGGCAAGAGAGGCCGATGTCTTGGCCTTTGCCTCCCTGGTAGCCCAGAGCCAATTTTGCTCGCATGGAGGGACTCGGAACCCCCGAAGTCGGGGGTATGGGTTAGTGACATGGCTGGGTTTCTCAGGCTTGAAAAGATTAAGTTCGCCCTGAGGAACTCAATGCTAGGGTTTGCCCGGAGGTGGCAGCAGTTTATCGACTTCTTTGGAAAGGACTAAGGTGTCAGGGGGGTGGTGGTGGTGGTGGGGGGGGGGGGAGGGGGGTTAAAAAGGAGAGGCATGGGGAGTTGGGTAAGGTGGGGGTAGGTTGGTGAGGAATTGTTGTTGGAGTGTTGTTTATGGGAGCCATGTTGGCTGAGATTTGTTTTTCTTGATGTGTGGTTTATTCTGTTAAAATGTATAATATAAATGCCTCCATAAAATATTTTTTAAAATTTTTAAAAATGAGGTACTGAAGTAAAAATTATGAACTGATGACCGTTCAGCTACACCTTGGTGTGCCAAACTAGGGAAGCCAATGCATTCATGGTACAAGCTGTGGCAGATTATGTTACTATGGTGACTTGTTATCTTTTTCTCCGCAGAAAGGAAGACAATTGCACCTGTAACATGTATGCCAGATTTTTTAATCATTGAATTGCTAGGTTTTTATATAGACTGATTTAATACTGTTTTTCTTTTAGTTCTGGCTTTAGCATGGTTAACCTCTGCGATGGTGTAAGCACAGTAGTTGCATGTGAATCTTTATCAAGACGTCCAAACAACTAATTTTTTTAAATAATGCATCACTTAAATAATTGCATTAAAAGGGAACAAAAGGGTTAATTGCTCAACACATTAACCGTTTTGTAAAATGGGAAATGGACCCTCGTGATATACCTCTGAAAATTTGATGCAGTTTTAAGGAAAGTTTTTAAAAATTATAATTAGCCTATAACCCATTAGCTGTGTACATTACTCAATGTTTAATGTAGCCCTGTGGTTTCTAAAGAAAATTGCCAATTATTATGTCCCTTTTATATGTAGATACACTTGATAGTCATGCATTAAACATACACTAATTCATGATATCAATGTGGACTAACAACCTTTTTTTAAAAAAAATGCTTCAGATGCAGACTCACTTTGATGAAAAACCATATTAATTAATGTTTACTGATACCATCCCACCTCTTGTGTCTTTTTTATATCATAGCTAACTAATGGGTGTCTTCCTTGTTCATAACGTAAATTTCTCTTCTTGTTGCTTAGTTCTATTTTCCTATTTATAACTCTGTAGTTTGCATGTGGCACTCATAATTATTCAGACCATGTGCATTTAACAATTTTTAATATTGAAGCAACTTCTTTGATGTTCTGAATTGCAAGTTGGTACTATGTTTAGATTCTTGCTGCATCTTTATGCACTTGTTTAATTTATTAATACTAGAAGTGAATGGGTACACTGTCTTTCGTCATCAACCTCTTCTAATCTGAATCAAATTGTTCTTTTATCTTAAAGCTGCAATTATATTACTATAACATTTAACATTATGGAGAACAGCAATTGTAATCCTGCGTAATTTCTCCCAACTGAAATTAAGTATTTCTAGGTGCGTTTCATTTCATCTCATTGCTGAAAAAGTTAATTGGAATGAATTCAATATAACTATATGACAACCACTGTAAATCTAAACCAAATAACATTTTTATACTGTATCCAGGGTTTCAGTTTAAGCTGTTGTTGATTTTTCTGTGGTAACTTATCTCAATTTTCAAAGTGGGACCTAAAATAGAAGGGTAAAGGTTTAGTTATTTCTAAATACATGGTATAATCTCAATTTTGGAGGAGAGATTTCAGTTTCAAAAAACAATTTCATTACTAAATAAATCTTCTTGCTAAGTATTGCTGGTATTTTACATAACAGATTATAAGCAAATAATCACTGCATTGACATTCACACAATCAAATCTTGTTATCTTGTTTTCCAAGAGCTTTGGATCAGAAAGAAGATGGTTGTGTGGTGGATATTCATCATTTTAATGCAGGTGCACAGTCTGTTTTAGCTTATGCAACTGTAAACGGTTCTTTAGTTGGCTGGGACCTGAGGTCATCAACAAATGCCTGGACATTAAAGCATGATTTGAGACTTGGACTCACAACTTCCTTTGCTGTAGATATACATCAGTGCTGGTTGTGTATAGGTAAGTATTATTTTCCATATTTATTTTCCAAGTTTTTGTTCTGTTTCAGTAATGTTTACGTAAGGAATGACAAAATGTATCTGTGATGAAAACTACTAAAACTCTGCAGATAAATTTAACTTGGCTTATTTTGCAGTTAAACACAATGATCAGAAATGTTGGACAGGATTCTCCAGTCCCGCAACCATCTGATTCTTGGTGGTGTGCCGTCCACTGGCAGTGACATTCTCTATTCCCGCCACTTCTCAATGGATTTCCCATGACACTACCCCATGCCGCTGGAAACCCACAGGCAGGCTGCCAGCGGGAACAGAGAATCCCAATGCCCGTTCTTTATAGTTCTTTTTGTGTGTTTTTCTTCTAAGTTAATAAATATTCTTTATTAATTGATCACAAAATGACTGGACGATTCCGCCCTGGTTTGCATATCTTTTCTCACAGTGCACCAAGGGGCTGTTTAGCACTGGGCTAAATCGCTGGCTTTGAAAGCAGACCAAGGCAGGCCAGCAGCACGGTTCAATTCCCGTACCAGCCTCCCCGAACAGGCGCCGGAATGTGGCGACTAGGGGCTTTTCACAGTAACTTCACTTGAAGCCTACTTGTGACAATAAGCGATTTTCATTTTTTCATTTCATTTCATTTTCATTGAAAATATACAGTACTAAGAACCGCTGTTCCAAGTTACCTTTCAGGGTTTTGGAATGCTCTTGCATTTAACATCAGCAGGGTTCTTAACAAAATTGGAGTAAGTGAGAATTTTGAGTGTTTAAAATGGAGATGCTTGCTATATTCGTTTTTGTAACTAGTTTATTTTTAAAAGGTACAAGTAACGGCACCATGGCTTGTTGGGATATGAGATTTCAGTTGCCCATTTCAAGTCACTGTCACCCAGCAAGAGCTCGCGTTCGACGTCTACTTATGCACCCTCTATGCCAGTCATGGGTCATTGCAGGTAAATTCAATGCATCATTCCAGTTAGTTGTGGTTTATTACCTTTCCCTCTCCTAGCTACTATGCTTGTGCAGTGTGGCGCAACCACAACCATTGTGAAGTTCTTGCCTGGTGTGTACTGCAAAATGCCTCCAGACGTGTTCAAGCACTTGAAGCTCATCTTCAGCATGCCATCATTTGCTCCATAAGACATCTGGTTGTCAGATGGCTTTCATTATATAAAATGTACACCATACCATATCATTGTATTGCTCCCAGACCTCATTGCTTGTCTTCATGATAGTTGTTGTCAGCTGCAATTGAATGGGTATTCTTTGACTTTGAGCAGCCAAATGGTAAGTCTGCTTTGAAGTGCTAGGAGATCAGGGATTTTGGACTGCTGCATGATGAAGACATCTTGGCAGCTGCTGGGTATCTTTCGCACTCCTGGATAAACATGCATCTGTGACCTCCCTGGTGCACTTTTGTGCGGAGGCCTGGGCGAGCCACAAAGATCACCAATTGAGCCTGAAAGGAGCCACTGGCATAGAGTTTAAAGCAGCTGTGACCTTCAGTGTGACAGACAGTGGGTGACATCCAGGTACATGTGACGCCAATTCCTGGAGAACCTGGCAAAGGTGAGCAACCATCTCCCTGGATATCAAGAGTCTCCTTGCACTTATCTCACTCACCCCCAGGAACGTCAGTCGCCGTCTATAAGCACTGAGACGGTTGATGTTGCCTCCGAGCAACCACAATCTGGACCAGCCTCAGGCCGCTGAACAACCCTTGTGAGGACACCGCTGCAATGATACATATCTTGGATGCAAAGACTGAAGGCAAGCCTTGGAATTCAAGGCATGAAGAGCTCAGTGCAAATGGTTAACTCGTGAGCGGCAATCAGTGACACCAGCATACATCACAGCTAAGTACCTGGGCACAATTGTTTCATCTATCAAAGCTAAGGAATAATAGGCAAGTGGGATCATACTCAGCAGAATCTCACATTCGCCCCAAGCCCGAACCTTCCCTCAGGAGCCAGAGCCCCT
The DNA here is from genome assembly GCF_047496885.1 of Scyliorhinus torazame. Lineage (NCBI taxonomy): Eukaryota > Metazoa > Chordata > Chondrichthyes > Carcharhiniformes > Scyliorhinidae > Scyliorhinus > Scyliorhinus torazame. The sequence continues at coordinate 287,615,604 of NC_092712.1, forward strand.
CAACCTGAACAGCCTCATGAAGTGCCCTTTTGCACTGTGCGGAGGGGTTACCTGTAGGGGATGCTGCTGCACACCCTTCTTCCTGCCCATTGCCTGGACACCTTGCCACCTGGCGGTGGGAGCTCCCAATGGAGGTCCCTTTATAGAGGAGGAGTCCTCCTTGTCATCAGGGGCCTCGGCAGTCTCATACAACCGATGCTTGCAAAGGTTCATGGGCTCCCCTGATGCCTGCATTTTTTGTGGCCATATAAAGTCCGTGGACCAGGAGTACACCGGTTGTGGTAGACTGTGCCCTCTTTTTCAGTTTCTTCAAACCTTTTTGTTAGTTTTTTTTGTTAGCACTTGAGCTCCATGCTCCTGATCTATGGACACCCAGTGCACAGAGGGGCGTGGAAGGAAGAGGATCTCTTTATGAACCTGCACTTAGGTTTGGTAAAACCCAACAACAGTCCAGGCAATGGGCGATTTTGGGGGGGTAATCCGACCCAACTGCCTGCCCCTCTAACACGGCTACATTCACGGCTGTGCCTAGAGAGGGAGCACGCAGTGTTCACTGGCACCATTGAGTACTTCCCAGCCCCCCTTCCCTGGGGACTGGGGTGCCTTGTCAACCCTCTTAATCACATTTTGGCAAAATGTTTTAAGCTAATTTGCTTTTTGGTCCAGGCGGTATCCCTTTAAAGGGCTGCCACTTTAAATTGACCCTCAGTTTTTTTTTATTTTAAAAAAAAATCTATTAATTGATTTGCTCTAAAATAAACCTCATGTATCAAGCAAGGGTGAGCTGATCCAGCTGAGGGGCTCCGGCTCCCAAGGGAAGGTTCGGGTCTTGGGGCCAGTGTGAGATTTCATCTAAGCAGGAACCCACTTGTCTACTAACATTCCTGAGCTTTTGATGAGCCGATTATGCCCAGGTACTTAGTTGTGATGTATGCTAATTGCACAGTCATGCCTCCATATTAAACAGAACTTCATCAGATGACATCAGTGGTAGCCCCCTGCGTCCAAAAGTTGTGGATTCTACAAGCCCTGGGCTGTGGACACCCACCCAATTCAGCTGCCCACAGATCCCGGCCCAGTGCCAGGGCCCCTTTAGACGGCACAGGCCCTTTGGGTGCAGATTTCAGTCTCCGGGTGAGTGAGACTTGTGGCCTGGTTTCCCTCTCGCTGAATATGCCCCCACATCCCCTTATGGGGCCAGATCATACCACCCTCTGAGTCATGCAAATGGCAGTCCCACCCCAGCCCCTCTTAGGCACAAAGCCTTCGCCCATTGCCTTGGTGCCTTCGCTTGCAATCCCCACGGATCAGCATTCCATACACACAAAACATACACCCTCCTCAGCCAGTCTCCACGGAATTTCCCCCCCCTTCCCACCCACCACAAAGCCTTGTGCCTTACCACTGCCTTGGAGCTGATCAATGCCCTTTCTTCCCATGGGCACCCTGGTGTAAAGTGGTGAACTACCCCTCGATGATGATGTCGCCAGGTTCCTGTTTCTAAAAACCTGCTGTAAACTGTACTGGTGTAATGTCATGCCAGCGAGCAGGTCTGCCCGTTAATGATATGATAATACGTGCAAACAAGGTTCTCTACCTTTCTGGGTGTGAACCTAGTTAAGTCACTGGTGGGGGTAAGGGGGCAATAGGAACACAAGATCTCACCAGTGTGATGTGTGTTTTTTGGACTCCTAATATTTTGCACCCATGTTGCAATTTGCTCTCGCGGCAAATAGTGCAAAATCACGGCCGTTGTGTTTCTGTTTTTCTAATTTTATGTTTCTATTATTTTGCCACTTGTTTTGAGGCCAGGGAAAAATGTTGTAAATAATAGACGAGCATATTTGAAAAACTTCTGTATTGAATTTATACCATGTCATTGTAAATATGGGAATCTGGCATGCTGAAATGTGGTTATCACACTTGCCTATTTTGACATACTTATTCAGCTGTCCAAGGAAATAATGAAGTGTCAATGTGGGACATGGAAACTGGAGACAGGCGATTCACCCTTTGGGCCAGCAGTGCTCCACCTCTCTCTGAAATGCAGGTTTGTGGCTAAATCATCAAACTTTTAGTTTAGATTAATTCCTATTTATGCCTTCTGATTAATAGATTAATTTCACAACCATTTGTTAATCGAAGTTAAGGTCCAAAGTACGAGTCCCGTTTCTTTGCCATCGAGGCAAACTGCTTTTTCTTGTACCCTCTTCTACCACACCCTTTTTCAATTTTAATAATGTATGTTCAGTATAGAAGACTCTCTCAAAGGAGGTGTTTTGAAATGTAGTTTTACTTCCTCTGGAGCTGCAGTGTCATGCCACATAAAAATTATGATAACAGTACTTTGGACTGAACTCCCGGAAAACTCTTCCATCAAATATACACAGAACCTTGCTTTGCGCACGTGAAGGCGAGACAGTCTGAGTGAGTGGGAGAGCCAGAGTGGGGATTGGAACTTGGTAATTTGGAACAGTGTGGTAATTCGATGCAGAGTGGGAGGAGGTGCTTTTTTCCCTTTTCGGTTTGTTTTCTTTCTTCTGGCTTTGTAACTGGTAATATGCAGGGAGAGATCCAGAGTGCATCCTGGGAAGGTAATATGCAGGGAGCAGTCCAGAGTGCATCCTGGGAAGGTAAGTAATACAAATATCTTTTCAAATTGTGGGGGGGGAAAACTGAAGTGACATCACAGTAAATTTGTGACCTGATTGGCTGGTAGGGTAACTTAAATTTAAGAAAGAAAACATTGAAAAAAAAACTAATTAAAACTTATTAACTAACTAGGTAGAGGAGTAATTAAACCCGAGGGCAGAGATTAGTATTTAGCGTTTAACTTTACAGTAAAAATCTATCACCAGGGCCATATAGTTAATTGTAACTTAATCTAACAATAATTTAAGTATTTATTTTAAATTAATTAATTAGTGCTTAAATGTCACTCTGCGGGGTGCAGTGCTCTAACTGAGAGTGGCAGATCGGTGACGCTTCAAGCGTTCCGGTCGACTACCTCTGCAGCAAGTGTAACCAATGGCAGCTCCTCGCAGACCGCGTGGTTCGGTTGGAGCAGCAGTTGGATGCACTTAGGAGCATGTGTGTGGGGTTGGGGGTGGTGGGGGGAATAGCTTATCAGGGGAAAACAACTACAACCAGAATAGTGGCACCACAACTGGCTCTGTTGTTCAGCAAGAGAGGGCAAAGTGCAGGAGAGCGATAGTTATAGTGGACTCTATAGTAAGGGGCACAGATAGGCGCTTCTATGCAAGTGAAAGAGACTCCAGGATGGTATGTTGCCCCCCTGGTGCCAGGGTCCAGGTCTGAGCGAACACAGGAGATCCTGAAGGGGGAGGGTGAATAGCCAGAGGTTGTAGTACACATTGGTACTAACAACATAGGCAGGAAGAGCTACGAGTTCAGGGAGTTAGGCAGTAAGCTAAAAAGCATGACCTCTAGGGTTGTAATCTCAGGATTACTTCCTGTGCCACGTGCCAGCAAGGCTAGAAATAGGAGGATAGTGCAGCTAAACACGTGGCTAAACCAGTGGTGTAGGAGAGAGGGTTTCTGATTGCTGGACCATTGGGATCTCTTCCAGGCAGGTGGGACCTGTACAAGAAGGACGGGTTGCATCTTAACTCGAGGGGCACCAATATCCTGGCTGGGAGGTTTGCTCGGGAGGATTTAAACTAGTACGGCAGAGGGTTTCGGAACCAGAGTGTGAGCTTAGAAGGTGTCATAACTGAAGGGGAAATAGAGAACAAAATAAGAGAACAACATCACCCTCCAGGCAGAGCAAAAAAGATGACAAGTGTGAGAAGGAAGGTGGCCAATGCAGGACTAAGGGTATTGTACCTGATTGAGCGCAGTATACGGGAACAAGGTAAATGAGCTTGTTGTGGGCAGCGCAGACGTGGCTGCAAGGATATGTGTCCTATCGAAATTACAGGCAGATGGTCAAAGGGGGCGTGGTTGCATTGTTAGTAAGGAATGAAGTTAAATCGATAACCAGGAGCGATATAGGATCAGAAGACATAGAATCTCTGAAATGAAAATTAAAATTGCTTATTGTCACAAGTAGGCTTCAAATGAAGTTACTGTGAAAAGCCCCTAGTCGCCACATTCCGGCGCCTGTTCAGGGAGGCTGGTACGGGAATTGAAACGTGCTGCTGGCCTGCCTTGGTCTCCTTTCAAAGCCAGCGATTTAGCCCTGTGCTAAACCAGCCCACAGAAGATTCCCTTTCTGTGGGTAGAATTGAGGAATCGCAAAGGTAAAAAGACCCTGATTGGAGTTATGTACAGGCCCCCTATCAGTAGTCAGGATGTGGGGCAGAAAATAGATCAGGAGATAGAGAAAGCATGTAAAAAGGGCAATACCACAATAATCATGGGGGACTTCAATATGCAGGTGGACTGGGAAAATCAGGTTGGTAGTGGATCCCAAGAAAAGAAATTTGTGGAATGTTTAAGAGATGGGTTTTTTGGAGCAGTTTGTGGCAGAGCCCGCTAGGGAACAGGCAATTCTGGATTTGGTGATGTGTAATGAGGAAGACTTCATTAGGGATCTTAAGGTGAAGAAACCCTTAGGGAGCAGTAACCACAATATGATAGAATTTACCCTGCAGTTTGAGACCGAGAAGCTGGAATCAGATGCAACTGTATTACAATCAAATAAGGGTAACTACAAGGACATGAGGGAGGAGCTGGCCAGAGTTGATTGGAAAAGGAGTCCAGCAGGGAAGACAGTGGAACAGAAATGGCAGGAGTTTTTGGGAGTTATTCGGGAGGCACAGCAGAAATTCATCCCAATGATGAGGAAACCTGCTCAGGGGAAGACGAGGTACCCATGGTTGACGAGGGAAGTCAAGGACAGCATTAAAGCAAAAGAAAAAGCATACAAAGTGGCGAGGATTAGTGAGAAGCCAGAGGATTGGGAAGCCTTTAAAAGCGAGCAGGGGACAACTAAAAAAGCAATAAGGGGAGAGAAGATGAAATATGAGTGCATGCTATCTAGTAATATAAATGAAGATAGGAAGAGTTTATTTCAATATATAAAAGGTAAGAGAGAGGCAAAAATAGACATTGGACCACCAAAAACGTGGCTGGAGAAATAATAATAGGAAGACACCAGTGGGATGCCAGAGCTCCAGGAGAATCAGGGGGCAGAGGTGAGTACAGTGGCCATCACTAAGGAGAAGGTTCTGGGGAAACTGAAAGGTCTGACAGTGGATAAGTCACCTGGACCGGATGGACTATACCCCTGGGTTCTAAAAGAGATAGCTGAGGAGATTGTGGAGGCATTGGTGGTGATCTTTCAGGAATCACTGGAGGCAGGAAGGGTCCCAGAAGACTGGAAAGTGGCTAATGTAACACCACTGTTTAAGAAGGGAGGGAGGCAGAAGACGGGAAATTATAGGCCGGTTAGCCTGACTTCGGTCATTGGTAAGATTTTTAGAGTCCGTTATTAAAGATGAGATCGCGGAGTACTTGGAAGTGCATGATAAAATAGGACTGAGTCAGCACGGCTTTGTCAAAGGGAGGTCATGTCTGACAAATCCGTTTGAGTTCTTTGAGGAGGTAACAAGGAAGTTCGAGAAAAGAGAACTAGGGGACGTGATTTATTTAGATTTCCAGAAGGCCTTTGACAAGGTGCCGCATAGGAGATTGTTGAATAAGTTAAAAGCCCATGATGTTAAGGTAAGATCCTGGCAAGGATAGAGGATTGGCTGACTGGCAGAAGGCAGAGTGGGGATAAAGCGGTCTTTTTCAGGATGGCAGCAGGTGACTAGTGGTGTGCCTTAGGGGCCTGTGCTGGGACCACAACTTTTCACAATGTACATTAATGATCTGGAAGAAGGAACTGAAGGCACTGTTGCTAAGTTTGCAGATGATACAAAGATCTGTAGAGGGTCAGATAGTATTGAGATAGCAAGAGGGCTGCAGAAGGATTTGGACAGGCTAGGTGAGTGGGCAATGAAGTGGCAAATGAAATACAACGTGGAAAAGTGAGAGGTTATGCACTTTGGAAGGAGGAATTTAGGCATAGACTATTTTCTAAATGGGGAAATGCTTAGGAAATCCGAAGCACAAAGGGAGTTGGGAGTCCTGGTTCACGATTCTCTTCAGGTTAACGTGCAGGTTCAGTCGGCAGTTAGGAAGGCAAATGCAATGTTAGCATTCATGTCAAGAAAACGTTTGAGGATTCTGGATCTGTACTCGTTGGAGTTTAGAAGGATGAGAGGGGATCTTATTGAAACTTATAAGATACTGCGAGGCCTGGATAGAGTAGACGTGGAGAGTTTAGAAGGATGAGAGGGGATCTTATTGAAACTTATAAGATACTGCGAGGCCTGGATAGAGTAGACGTGGAGAGGATGTTTCCACTTGTCGGAAAAACTAGAACCAGAGGACACCATCTCAGACTAAAGGGACGATCCTTTAAAACAGAGATGAGGAGGAATTTCTTCAGCCAGAGGATGGTGAATCTGTTGCCGCAGAAGGCTGTGGAGGTCAAATCACTGAGTGTCTTTAAGACAGAGATAGATAGGTTCATGATTAATAAGGGGATATGGGGTTATGGGAATGAGAAAATATCAGCCATGATTGAATGGCGGAGCAGAATCGATGGGCCGAGTGGCCTAATTCTGCTTCTATGTCTTATGGTCTTGTGATAGAATATGTCTGCCCATGTGTGTCCACATTGAAAAACTAGACCAAAAAATTACAATTGAGCATTCCTGAAAAAAATTGGAGTTTATCTACAATTTGAATATTGTTACTTCGCCAGTGGCAGACCTGAGGGTTGAAGAAAATGCACAAGAGGCCAGAATCGGAGAATTTACAGTGCAGAAGGAGGCCATTCGGCCCATCGGGTCTGCACCGGCCCTTGGAAAAGAGCACCCTACTTAAGCCCACTCCTCCATCCTATCCCTGTAACCCAGTAACCCCACTTAACCTTTTGAACACTAAGGGGCAATTTAGCATGGGCAATCCACCTAACCTGCACATCTTTGGACCGTGGGATGACACTGGAGCACCCGGATGAAACCCACGCATACACAGGGGGGGGGCAAAAGTGCCACACAGCCAGTCACCCGAGGTTGGAATTGAACCCTGGTCCCTGGAGCTGTGAGACAGCAGTGCTAACCGGCCAAATAAGAGAGTTTATGATTTGGGACTGGAGAATGTTTATGGGGTTGGAAATAGGTGAGGCTATGAAAAGATTTAAGTATAAGAGTATAAATTTATATAATTTATAAGTATTAAAGTATAAATTTGAGACATTCTAGTTTGGTGAGGACAGTGTTGATGGTTCATGGATGAGATAAGCTCAACGGGAAACAACTGTATTCAGGAATGTAGAGCAGATTCAGTTGATTCAATCATCTGCTCGTCCTCTAGCTTTGCTTTTGTTCTGAACTCTCAATGTGCAATGGCATGGCAGATCAGCTGGTTTAGCACAGTGGGCGAAACAGCTGGCTTGTAATGCAGAACAATGCCAGCAGCACGGGTTCAATTCCCGTCCCAGCCTCCCTGAACAGGCGACTAGGGACTTTTCACAGTAACTTCATTGAAGTCTACTTTTGACAATAAGCAATTATTATTATTATATCAGCTTGTATTTATTTAAATGTGGATAAATCACTGCATTTGTATTACAAAGAGGCTAGGCTGTAATGTTGATGAGCAGAACAGAAGATCTGTGATTTCATGGTCAAATTCAATTCCAAAGTAGTAATTTTGGACTCTCAACTTTAACGCATTTATTTCCATGAATGCCAGTTCAGCAGCGTTTTTCTAGCATGTTTCTGTTTTTATTTCAGATTTTCAGCACACACACAATTTTGCTTTTATTTCCTCTTAAATTCAAGCTCTAATTGTATTTCATTAACATTTTTTGTTTTATTGTTTAGCCTTCAACACATAGCGTCCATGGAATCTACTGCAGTCCAGCGGATGGAAATCCTCTGCTACTAACTGCTGGGTCAGATATGAGGATAAGGTGATGCACTTTGGATAGAATTGGGGAGGGTGGGTTTATTTTGTTTTGTCTAAAGTGGCAGATCTTTTTCATATTTGAAATGTCTAGCAGCATTTTGTACAGATTGGCTGGATTTTGGATGCCTGCCAGAGACAGATGAATCTGGAATATCTGCTTGCACCTTCCGGCCTCCAGGCCAGTTTTTGGAGGGGGGGACTTGCAGGATGATAGCTACCCATGTGCAGGTTAGCATAATTTTTTTTTAAAATTAAATTATATTAAGACCAACGATTAGAGGCCAAATGATGCCTGGAGGCCACCTGCTGATGACCAGAATGGGGGCCAGCGCATCAAGATCAATTTGAGGCTATCCCACATCTACCATACCTACATGTGAAGTGCTGCCCCTTCCACACTGGTGATCTGGGAATCATGGCCATTTCTTGCACACTTCCAACTTCAGATGTCTTCCCTCTCTATTAACTGCATTGATGGGCTTCAATGCTCAATGGCCTCCTATGGCCCTGTAGCCATTCCTTTGAAAATTGTGACTTCCCCAACCCAAATGTGATCCTTGCAAAGGGGTCACCAAACCAAAACAAAAATCCACCCCATTGCATCTCGCATCACCCATATTGCAGGAAATGAAGGTACTAGTTATGTTTGCTGCTGTACTTCTAAGGTACTGGAAACCGGTCAGTAAGTTGCCTCCAATTCCCTGAACTTTACTCTTCACTAACAGACTGTTGCGATTCAGATGCCTTCTGGCAGCCTTATAAATAAAATACCCATAGACTTTTCCCTGTCCATTATTTTTGGCACCTCCTTTTGAAAAAGAAAATAAAGGCATGATTTAGCCTTTACAAATTCATGCTGGCTGTCTGTTAAGTGTTCTATTACTTTATTCTTGTGCTGGTAAATTTCCGACAAATGTTAGGCTAACTAGTTGCAAGTTCCTTGATTTTCCACTTTCGCATTTGCTAAATAGCAGAATGATGGGCACGATTTTGCAATCTTTTATTAATTTGTTTGCAGGATCGCAGTGTTGCTGGCTAGACCAGCATTTTTTATAGCCCAGCCCTAATTGCCTTTGAGAAGGTGATGAGCTGCTGCCTTGAACTACTGCAGTCCTTATCGTGTAGGGACACCCACACTGCTGTTAGGCAGGGAGTTCCGAAATGTTGACCGAGTGGCACTGAAGGAACGGTCATTTAGTTCCCAAGTCATGGTGGTGTGTGGCCAGGAGGGGAACCTCCAGGTGGTGATGTTCCCATGCATCTGCTGCCCTTGTCCTTCTAGGTGGCAGAGGTCGTAGGTTTGGAAGCCATTGTCAAGGAGCCTTGGTAAGTTGCTGCAGTGCATCTTGTAGATGGCGCATACTGCTGTCACTGCGTCGGTGGTGGAGATGTGTGTTGAAAGTTGTGAATGGAATGCTAATCAAGCGGACTCGTTTTCTTGAATAGAGTCAAACTTCTTGTGTTGTTGGAGCTGCATTCATCCAGTACAGAGTAGTCCATCACACTCCTATCTTGTAAATGGTGGACAGGCTTCGAAGAGTTCGGAAGTGAGTTACACGCCACAAAATTCCCAACCTCTGACCTGTTGTAGCTGTTGTATTTATATGGCTGATCCAGTTCAGGATCTGGTTAATGATGTTATGATACCCCAGGCTAGGGTGTGGTCAATTCCAGCCCCCCTTGACCTGGAGTCGCAATACAATTGAATTAATCAATAATTGTAGAAAAATACCCGAAGTCTTTGGCCCTTGGTTGCCTATTAATTAGTCACCAAGTTTGTAAATTTAAACACCATTACTTTTACTTATAACAAGAACTATAATGAAACATTCGGCAAATGCAACTGGTTAACTATTACGTAATTCCTAATCCACCACATCTTACCCAAGTCTACATATAATATATATACAATGTATATGCACACACACACCTGACAGACCAAACATAAGGGTGTAAAAATAATAATGAAAGAGATTAAAGTATTTGACAGCATTTTAATTAAATGGGAACCAAGTCCCATAGCAAGCGAGTTTAGCCGCATGTTTCCTGGCACTCTCAGCGCTGAGAAACACATGGCTATAGAACACTATTCTATAAGGTGCCTCAGTGGGCAACGCGCAGCCAAGGCTGCACATAGGCCCGTTTTCTACACCGAGGAGCTCCGCTCGCAGGAACTCCTCAGTCTCGTGAGAGATCAGGATACCATTTTTAAATGGCGTCCCGATCTCCAAGGCCGCTTATGCAAAGCCTGACCGCCACCCTCCCCCCGGCCCAATGCACTATAGGAGGGTCTCTTTACCCCCCCCCCCCCAACAAACAACTGCACAGGGCATCCCGGCGCAATCGACAGCAGACTGAAAATTCCACCTTGGCAGTGCCAACCTGGCACCCTGCAGTGCCCCTGCTGGAACCACCTTAGCAATGCCAGGCTTGAACCAAGGTGGCACCAGCAGTGTCACAATGCCCAAAGGGCATGTAGCTGGGATCCAATCCCATGGGTGACCCTCTCGGTCTCTGCCTCTCGGTCTCTGCCTCTCGGTCTCGGCCTCTCTCTCTCTCGGCCTCTCTCTCGGCCTCTCTCTCTCTCGGCCTCTCTCTCTCTCGGCCTCTCTCTCTCTCGGCCTCTCTCTCTCTCGGCCTCTCTCTCTCTCGGTCTCTCTCTCTCTCGGTCTCTCTCTCTCTCGGGGTCTCTCTCTCTCGGCCTCTCTCTCTCTCGGCCTCTCTCTCTCTCGGCCTCTCTCTCTCTCGGCCTCTCTCTCTCTCTCTCTCTCGGCTTCTCTCTCTCTCTCTCTCTCGGCTTCTCTCTCTCTCTCTCGGCCTCTCTCTCTCTCTCGGCCCCTCTCTCTCTCTCTCGGCCTCTCTCTCTCTCACTCGGCCTCTCTCTCTCTCGGCCTCTCTCTCTCTCTCTCGGCCTCTCTCTCTCTCGGCCTCTCTCTCTCTCGGCCTCTCTCTCTCTCTCTCGGCCTCTCTCTCTCTCTCTCTCGGCCTCTCTCTCTCTCTCTCGGCCTCTGTCTCTCTCTCTCGGCCTCTGTCTCTCTCTCTCGGCCTCTGTCTCTCTCTCTCGGCCTCTGTCTCTCTCTCTCGGCCTCTGTCTCTCTCTCTCCCGACGCTGTCTCTCTCTCTCTCCCGCCTCTGTCTCTCTCTCTCTCCTGCCTCTGTCTCTCTCTCTCTCCCGCCTCTGTCTCTCTCTCTCCCGCCTCTGTCTGTCTCTCTCTCTCTCTCTCGCCTCTGTCTGTCTCTCTCTCTCTCTCGCCTCTGTCTCTCTCTCTCGCCTCTGTCTCTCTCTCTCTCTCTCTCGCCTCTGTCTCTCTCTCTCGCCTCTGTCTCTCTCTCTCGCCTCTGTCTCTCTCTCTCGCCTCTGTCTCTCTCTCTCTCGCCTCTGTCTCTCTCTCTCTCGCCTCTGTCTCTCTCTCTCGCCTCTGTCTCTCTCTCTCGCCTCTGTCTCTCTCTCTCGCCTCTGTCTCTCTCTCTCGCCTCTGTCTCTCTCTCTCGCCTCTGTCTCTCTCTCTCGCCTCTGTCTCGCTCTCTCGCCTCTGTCTCGCTCTCTCGCCTCTGTCTCGCTCTCTCGCCTCTGTCTCGCTCTCTCGCCTCTGTCTCGCTCTCTCGCCTCTGTCTCTTGCCTCTGTCTCTCTCTCTCCCGCCTCTGTCTCTCTCTCTCCCGCCTCTGTCTCTCTCTCTCCCGCCTCTGTCTCTCTCTCTCCCGCCTCTGTCTCTCTCTCTCTCCCGCCTCTGTCTCTCTCTCTCTCCCGCCTCTGTCTCTCTCTCTCTCCCGCCTCTGTCTCTCTCTCCCGCCTCTGTCTCTCTCGCCTGTGTCTCTCTCTCTCTCTCTCGCCTCTGTCTCTTTCTCTCTCTCGCCTCTCTCTCTCGCCTCTGTCTCTCTCGCCTCTGTCTCTCTCTCTCTCTCTCGCCTCTGTCTCTCTCTCTCGCCTCTGTCTCTCTCTCTCGCCTCTGTCTCTCTCTCTCTCTCTCTCTCGCCTCTCTCTCTCTCTCTCGCCTCTGTCTCTCTCTCTCGCCTCTGTCTCTCTCTCTCGCCTCTGTCTCTCTCTCTCGCCTCTGTCTCTCTCTCTCTCGCCTCTGTCTCTCTCTCTCGCCTCTGTCTCTCTCTCTCGCCTCTGTCTCTCTCTCTCGCCTCTGTCTCTCTCTCTCGCCTCTGTCTCTCTCTCTCGCCTCTCTCTCTCTCGGCCTCTCTCTCTCTCGCCTCTGTCTCGCTCTCTCGCCTCTGTCTCGCTCTCTCGCCTCTGTCTCGCTCTCTCGCCTCTGTCTCGCTCTCTCGCCTGTCTCGCTCTCTCGCCTCTGTCTCTTGCCTCTGTCTCTCTCTCTCCCGCCTCTGTCTCTCTCTCTCCCGCCTCTGTCTCTCTCTCTCCCGCCTCTGTCTCTCTCTCTCCCGCCTCTGTCTCTCTCTCTCTCCCGCCTCTGTCTCTCTCTCTCTCCCGCCTCTGTCTCTCTCTCCCGCCTCTGTCTCTCTCGCCTGTGTCTCTCTCTCTCTCTCTCGCCTCTGTCTCTTTCTCTCTCTCGCGCCTCTGTCTCTCTCGCCTCTGTCTCTCTCGCCTCTGTCTCTCTCTCTCTCTCTCTCGCCTCTGTCTCTCTCTCTCGCCTCTGTCTCTCTCTCTCTCTCGCCTCTGTCTCTCTCTCTCTCTCTCTCGCCTCTGTCTCTCTCTCTCTCTCGCCTCTGTCTCTCTCTCTCTCCCGCCTGTGTGTCTTTCTCTCTCCCGCCTCTCTCTCCCGCCTGTGTCTCTCTCTCTCTCCCGCCTCTGTCTCTCTCTCTCCCGCCTCTGTCTGTCTCTCTCTCTCTCTCTCTCGCCTCTGTCTGTCTCTCTCTCTCTCTCGCCTCTGTCTCTCTCTCCCGCCTCTGTCTCTCTCTCGCCTCTGTCTGTCTCTCTCGCCTCTGTCTGTCTCTCTCGCCTCTGTCTCTCTCTCTCTCGCCTCTGTCTCTCTCTCTCGCCTCTGTCTCTCTCTCTCGCCTCTGTCTCTCTCTCTCGCCTCTGTCTCTCTCTCGCCGCTGTCTCTCTCTCGCCTCAGTCTCTCTCTCGCCTCTGTCTCTCTCTCGCCTCTGACTCTCTCTCTCGCCTCTGTCTCTCTCTCTCGCCTCTGTCTCTCTCTCTCGCCTCTGTCTCTCTCTCTCGCCTCTGTCTCTCTCTCTCGCCTCTGTCTCTCTCTCTCGCCTCTGTCTCGCTATCTCGCCTCTGTCTCGCTATCTCGCCTCTGTCTCGCTATCTCGCCTCTGTCTCGCTATCTCGCCTCTGTCTCGCTATCTCGCCTCTGTCTCGCTATCTCGCCTCTGTCTCGCTATCTCGCCTCTGTCTCGCTATCTCGCCTCTGTCTCGCTATCTCGCCTCTGTCTCGCTATCTCGCCTCTGTCTCGCTCTCTCGCCTCTGTCTCTTGCCTCTGTCTCTCTCGCCTCTGTCTCTCTCTCTCTCGCCTCTGTCTCTCTCTCTCCCGCCTCTGTCTCTCTCTCTCCCACCTCTGTCTCTCTCTCTCCCGCCTCTGTCTGTCTCTCTCTCCCACCTCTGTCTGTCTCTCTCTCCCGCCTCTGTCTCTCTCTCTCCCGCCTCTGTCTCTCTCGCCTCAGTGTCTCTCTCTCTCTCTCTCGCCTCTCTCTCTCGCCTCTGTCTCTCTCGCCTCTGTCTCTCTCTCTCTCGGCTTCTCTCTCTCTCTCTCTCTCGGCCTCTCTCTCTCTCTCGGCCTCTCTCTCTCTCGGCCTCTCTCTCTCTCTCGGCCTCTCTCTCTCTCTCGGCCTCTCTCTCTCTCTCTCGGCCTCTCTCTCTCTCTCTCGGCCTCTCTCTCTCTCGGCCTCTCTCTCTCTCTCTCGGCCTCTCTCTCTCTCTCTCGGCCTCTCTCTCTCTCTCTCGGCCTCTGTCTCTCTCTCTCGGCCTCTGTCTCTCTCTCTCGGCCTCTGTCTCTCTCTCTCTCGGCCTCTGTCTCTCTCTCTCTCGGCCTCTGTCTCTCTCTCTCGGCCTCTGTCTCTCTCTCTCCCGACGCTGTCTCTCTCTCTCTCCCGCCTCTGTCTCTCTCTCTCTCCCGCCTCTGTCTCTCTCTCTCTCCCGCCTCTGTCTCTCTCTCTCTCCCGCCTCTGTCTCTCTCTCTCTCCCGCCTGTGTGTCTTTCTCTCTCCCGCCTCTCTCTCCCGCCTGTGTCTCTCTCTCTCTCCCGCCTCTGTCTCTCTCTCTCCCGCCTCTGTCTGTCTCTCTCTCTCTCTCTCGCCTCTGTCTGTCTCTCTCTCTCGCCTCTGTCTCTCTCTCTCGCCTCTGTCTCTCTCTCTCGCCTCTGTCTCTCTCTCTCGCCTCTGTCTCTCTCTCTCGCCTCTGTCTCTCTCTCTCGCCTCTGTCTCTCTCTCTCGCCTCTGTCTCTCTCTCTCGCCTCTGTCTCTCTCTCTCGCCTCTGTCTCTCTCTCTCGCCTCTGTCTCTCTCTCTCGCCTCTGTCTCTCTCTCTCGCCTCTGTCTCTCTCTCTCGCCTCTGTCTCTCTCTCTCGCCTCTGTCTCTCTCTCTCGCCTCTGTCTCTCTCTCTCCCGCCTCTGTCTCTCTCTCTCCCGCCTCTGTCTCTCTCTCTCCCGCCTCTGTCTCTCTCTCTCTCCCGCCTCTGTCTCTCTCTCTCTCCCGCCTCTGTCTCTCTCTCCCGCCTCTGTCTCTCCCGCCTCTGTGTCTCTCTCTCTCTCTCTCGCCTCTGTCTCTCTCTCTCTCTCGCCTCTCTCTCTCGCCTCTGTCTCTCTCGCCTCTGTCTCTCTCTCTCTCTCTCTCGCCTCTGTCTCTCTCTCTCGCCTCTGTCTCTCTCTCTCTCTCTCTCGCCTCTGTCTCTCTCTCTCTCTCGCCTCTGTCTCTCTCTCTCTCCCGCCTGTGTGTCTTTCTCTCTCCCGCCTCTCTCTCCCGCCTGTGTCTCTCTCTCTCTCCCGCCTCTGTCTCTCTCTCTCCCGCCTCTGTCTGTCTCTCTCTCTCTCTCTCGCCTCTGTCTGTCTCTCTCTCTCTCTCGCCTCTGTCTCTCTCTCTCGCCTCTGTCTCTCTCTCGCCTCTGTCTGTCTCTCTCGCCTCTGCCTGTCTCTCTCGCCTCTGTCTCTCTCTCTCGCCTCTGTCTCTCTCTCGCCTCTGTCTCTCTCTCTCTCGCCTCTGTCTCTCTCTCGCCTCTGTCTCTCTCTCGCCTCTGTCTCGCTCTCTCGCCTCTGTCTCGCTCTCTCGCCTCTGTCTCGCTCTCTTGCCTCTGTCTCGCTCTCTCGCCTCTGTCTCGCTCTCTCGCCTCTGTCTCGCTCTCTCGCCTCTGTCTCGCTCTCTCGCCTCTGTCTCGCTCTCTCGCCTCTGTCTCGCTCTCTCGCCTCTGTCTCGCTCTCTTGCCTCTGTCTCGCTCTCTCGCCTCTGTCTCGCTCTCTCGCCTCTGTCTCGCTCTCTCGCCTCTGTCTCGCTCTCTCGCCTCTGTCTCGCTCTCTCGCTTCTGTCTCGCTCTCTCGCTTCTGTCTCGCTCTCTCGCCTCTGTCTCGCTCTCTCGCCTCTGTCTCGCTATCTCGCCTCTGTCTCTTGCCTCTGTCTCTCTCGCCTCTGTCTCTCTCTCTCTCGCCTCTGTCTCTCTCTCTCTCGCCTCTGTCTCTCTCTCTCCCGCCTCTGTCTCTCTCTCTCCCGCCTCTGTCTCTCTCTCTCCCGCCTCTGTCTCTCTCTCTCTCCCGCCTCTGTCTCTCTCTCTCTCCCGCCTCTGTCTCTCTCTCTCTCCCGCCTCTGTCTCTCTCTCTCCCGCCACTGTCTCTCTCGCCTCTGTGTCTCTCTCTCTCGCCTCTGTCTCTCTCTCTCTCTCGCCTCTCTCTCTCTCTCTCTCTCTCTCGCCTCTGTCTCTCTCTCTCGCCTCTGTCTCTCTCTCTCTCTCGCCTCTGTCTCTCTCTCTCTCTCTCTCTCTCTCGCCTCTGTCTCTCTCTCTCTCCCGCCTCTGTCTCTCTCCCGCCTCTGTCTCTCTCTCCCGCCTCTGTCTCTCTCTCTCTCGCCTCTGTCTGTCTCTCTCTCTCTCGCCTCTGTCTGTCTCTCTCTCTCTCTCGCCTCTGTCTGTCTCTCTCTCTCTTGCCTCTGTCTGTCTCTCTCGCCTCTGTCTCTCTCTCTCGCCTCTGT
The DNA here is from genome assembly GCF_047496885.1 of Scyliorhinus torazame. Classification (NCBI taxonomy): domain Eukaryota; kingdom Metazoa; phylum Chordata; class Chondrichthyes; order Carcharhiniformes; family Scyliorhinidae; genus Scyliorhinus; species Scyliorhinus torazame. The sequence continues at coordinate 287,631,670 of NC_092712.1, forward strand.
CTCTCTCTCTCGCCTCTGTCTCTCTCTCTCGCCTCTGTCTCTCTCTCTCGCCTCTGTCTCTCTCTCTCGCCTCTGTCTCTCTCTCTCGCCTCTGTCTCTCTCTCTCGCCTCTGTCTCTCTCTCTCGCCTCTGTCTCTCTCTCGCCTCTGTCTCTCTCTCGCCTCTGTCTCTCTCTCGCCTCTGTCTCTCTCTCGCCTCTGTCTCTCTCTCGCCTCTGTCTCTCTTTATCTCTCGCCTCTGTCTCTCTCTCTCTCGCCTCTGCTCTCTCTCTCGCCTCTGCTCTCTCTCTCCCGCCTCTGTCTCTCTCTCTCCCGCCTCTGTCTCTCTCTCTCCCGCCTCTGTCTCTCTCTCTCCCGCCTCTGTCTCTCTCTCTCCCGCCTCTGTCTCTCTCTCTCCCGCCTCTGTCTCTCTCTCTCCCGCCTCTGTCTCTCTCTCTCCCGCCTCTGTCTCTCTCTCTCCCGCCTCTGTCTCTCTCTCTCCCGCCTCTGTCTCTCTCTCTCCCGCCTCTGTCTCTCTCTCTCCCGCCTCTGTCTCTCTCTCTCCCGCCTCTGTCTCTCTCTCTCGCCTCTGTCTCTCTCTCCCGCCTCTGTCTCTCTCTCTCCCGCCTCTGTCTCTCTCTCTCGCCTCTGTCTCTCTCTCTCTCGCCTCTGTCTCTCTCTCTCTCGCCTCTGTCTCTCTCTCTCGCCTCTGTCTCTCTCTCTCGCCTCTGTCTCTCTCTCTCGCCTCTGTCTCTCTCTCTCGCCTCTGTCTCTCTCTCTCGCCTCTGTCTCTCTCTCTCGCCTCTGTCTCTCTCTCTCGCCTCTGTCTCTCTCTCTCGCCTCTGTCTCTCTCTCTCGCCTCTGTCTCTCTCTCTCGCCTCTGTCTCTCTCTCTCGCCTCTGTCTCTCTCTCTCGCCTCTGTCTCTCTCTCGCCTCTGTCTCTTGCCTCTGTCTCTCTTTATCTCTCGCCTCTGTCTCTCTCTCTCTCGCATCTGTCTCTCTCGCTCGCCTCTGCTCTCTCTCTCGCCTCTGCTTCTCTCTCTCTCTCCCGCCTCTGTCTCCCTCTCTCTCGCATCTGTCTCTCTCTCTCTTGCCTCTGCTTCTCGGTCTCTCGCCTCTGCTTCTCTCTCTCGCCTCTGTTTCTCTCTCTCCCGCCTCTGTTTCTCTCTCTCCCGCCTCTGTCTCTCTCTCTCCCGCCTCTGTCTCTCTCTCTCCCGCCTCTGTCTCTCTCTCTCTCCCGCCTCTGTCTCTCTCTCGCCTCTGTCTCTCTCTCGCCTCTGTCTCTCTCTCGCCTCTGTCTCTCTCTCGCCTCTGTCTCTCTCTCGCCTCTCTCTCTCGCCTCTCTCTCTCGCCTCTCTCTCTCGCCTCTCTCTCTCGCCTCTCTCTCTCGCCTCTCTCTCGCCTCTCTCTCTCGCCTCTCTCTCTCGCCTCTCTCTCTCGCCTCTCTCTCTCGCCTCTGTCTCTCTCGCCTCTGTCTCTCTCGCCTCTGTCTCTCTCGCCTCTGTCTCTCTCTCTCTCTCTCTCGCCTCTGTCTCTCTCTCTCTCGCCTCTGTCTCTCTCTCTCGCGCCTCTGTCTCTCTCTCTCTCGCCTCTGTCTCTCTCTCTCTCGCCTCTGTCTCTCTCTCTCTCTCGCCTCTGTCTCTCTCTCTCTCTCTCTCCCGCCTCTGTCTCTCTCCCGCCTCTGTCTCTCTCTCCCGCCTCTGTCTCTCTCTCTCTCTCTCGATTCTGTCTGTCTCTCTCTCTCTCGCCTCTGTCTGTCTCTCTCTCTCGCCCTCGCCTCTGTCTCTCTCTCTCCCCTCTGTCTCTCTCTCTCGCCTCTGTCTCTCTCTCTCGCCTCTGTCTCTCTCTCTCGCCTCTGTCTCTCTCTCTCGCCTCTGTCTCTCTCTCTCGCCTCTGTCTCTCTCTCTCGCCTCTGTCTCTCTCTCTCGCCTCTGTCTCTCTCTCTCGCCTCTGTCTCTCTCTCTCCCGCCTCTGTCTCTCTCTCTCCCGCCTCTGTCTCTCTCTCTCCCGCCTCTGTCTCTCTCTCTCTCGCCTCTGTCTCTCTCTCTCGCCTCTGTCTCTCTCTCTCGCCTCTGTCTCTCTCTCTCGCCTCTGTCTCTCTCTCTCGCCTCTGTCTCTCTCTCTCGCCTCTGTCTCTCTCTCTCGCCTCTGTCTCTCTCTCTCGCCTCTGTCTCTCTCTCTCGCCTCTGTCTCTCTCTCTCGCCTCTGTCTCTCTCTCTCGCCTCTGTCTCTCTCTCTCGCCTCTGTCTCTCTCTCTCGCCTCTGTCTCTCTCTCTCGCCTCTGTCTCACTCTCTCGCCTCTGTCTCTCTCTCTCTCCCGCCTCTGTCTCTCTCTCCCGCCTCTGTCTCTCTCTCTCTCGCCTCTGTCTGTCTCTCTCTCTTTCGCCTCTGTCTGTCTCTCTCTCTCTCTCGCCTCTGCTTCTCTCTCTCGCCTCTGTTTCTCTCTCTCCCGCCTCTGTTTCTCTCTCTCCCGCCTCTGTCTCTCTCTCTCCCGCCTCTGTCTCTCTCTCTCTCCCGCCTCTGTCTCTGTCTCTCTCCCGCCTCTGTCTCTCTCCCGCCTCTGTCTCTCTCTCGCCTCTGTCTCTCTCTCTCGCCTCTGTCTCTCTCTCGCCTCTGTCTCTTGCCTCTGTCTGTCTCTCTCTCTTTCGCCTCTGTCTGTCTCTCTCTCTCTCTCGCCTCTGCTTCTCTCTCTCGCCTCTGTTTCTCTCTCTCCCGCCTCTGTTTCTCTCTCTCCCGCCTCTGTCTCTCTCTCTCCCGCCTCTGTCTCTCTCTCTCCCGCCTCTGTCTCTCTCTCTCTCCCGCCTCTGTCTCTCTCCCGCCTCTGTCTCTCTCTCGCCTCTGTCTCTCTCTCTCGCCTCTGTCTCTCTCTCGCCTCTGTCTCTTGCCTCTGTCTCTCTTTATCTCTCGCCTCTGTCTCTTGCCTCTGTCTCTCTTTATCTCTCGCCTCTGTCTCTCTCTCTCTCGCCTCTGTCTCTCTCGCTCGCCTCTGCTCTCTCTCTCACCCCTGCTTCTCTCTCTCGCCTCTGTTTCTCTCTCTCCCGCCTCTGTCTCACGCCTCTGTCTCTCTCTCCCGCCTCTGTCTCTCTCTCCCGCCTCTGTCTCTCTCTCCCGCCTCGGTCTCTCTCTCCCGCCTCGGTCTCTCTCTCCCGCCTCTCTCTCTCTCGCCTCTGTCTCTCTCTCTCGCCTCGGTCTCTCTCTCTCGCCTCTCTCTCTCTCGCCTCGGTCTCTCTCTCTCGCCTCTCTCTCTCTCGCCTCGGTCTCTCTCTCGCCTCTCTCTCTCTCGCCTCGGTCTCTCTCTCGCCTCTGTCTCTCTCTCCCGCCTCGGTCTCTCTCTCTCGCCTCGGTCTCTCTCTCCCGCCTCTCTCTCTCTCGCCTCGGTCTCTCTCTCTCGCCTCGGTCTCTCTCTCGCCTCTCTCTCTCCCGCCTCGGTCTCTCTCTCCCGCCTCGGTCTCTCTCTCCCGCCTCGGTCTCTCTCTCTCGCCTCGGTCTCTCTCTCTCGCCTCTCTCTCTCTCGCCTCGGTCTCTCTCTCGCCTCTCTCTCTCTCGCCTCGGTCTCTCTGTCTCTCTCTCTCTCTCTCTCTCTTGCCTCTGTCTCTCGCTCTCTCTCTCTCGCCTCTGTGTGTGTCACTCTCTCTCTCTCTCTCTCTCGCACCTCTGTCTCTCTCTTTATACTATAGACTGCTTATCCCAACCTTTAAGAAAATTGCAATGCCCCCATTAAAACAAGTCTGCCATTGCTACATGCTTGTCTCTACCACTTCACAGCTGTAACAAAAATGCCTATACAGTAAATCCTCAGTGTGGTTGCATTCCTCGTAACTGTGACCGTGAAACAGGTTCTCGTATGAATCTATGTAAAACTGGAGATCGGGTCTGTAGGACCATTTTTTAATTGGAACAGGATTCCATATTTTAATACCTTTCCGGTAACAAATCAACTAAAGGCAATGTAAAATCAATTAACTATGAAGGATATTTGAAATAAAATGAAAATGTCACTTTAAATAGCAGATCCAACAAAGATACGCCTCATGTAGTTAAACCACTCACTCTCATTACTTCCTGCACAAATATGAGTCCACTTCCAATATCAGTCTTTCTAACCTTCATTTTATTTATAGGATTTCTTCCTTCCCATCTACAGTTGTGAACCTTGAGTTGCATTCGCCAGCAGCCGTATTCCATCCAAAGTTCCCGCACACAGATACTACCGACGAGGCGCATGATAATGAATCCCCTCTCGCTTGTGTCTCAACAATCCTGATGACACACATTTTTTTTTTAAAACCCTTCTCCAACCTCACTTAAATAGTCTGTGGGTTCTGACAGCACAGGAATAGCAGAAATAGATCTTGTCCACTCTGCAATCCCTTGCCCTTCCTTGGTTCAGTGTTCTGTCCTTTCCAACTGTATACCACACAGTAGAACTGTCTGTGAGCCATACTTCAACACCAGATTCAAACTGCCAAACACAAAAGGTTCCATTCGGAGATGACCTTGTTTGTTTCCTTTTTACAAGAATTCTGTGTTCTGAACTGGGAAGATGGTGAAATAGTGGCATGATCACTGAACTAGTTATCCAGACACCAAGGATAATGTTCTGGAGACCTGGGTTCAAATCCCACAATGGCAGATGGTGAATTTTGAATTCAATAAAAATCTAATAAAGGTTTAATGATGACCATGAAACTAGTGTTGAATGTTGTAAAAATCTACCTGATCCACTAATGTCCATAGGGAAGGAAATTGCCATCCTTACTGGTCTGGCCTATATGTGACTCCAGATCCACAGCAATGTGGTGGGCTTTTAAATGCTTTCAGTTCAAAGGCAATAAATGCTGGCCCAGCCAGTGACGTCCAAATCCCATAAGTTTTAAAAACTGCCAAACCGAAAACATAGACTGACCCACCCCTAGGGCAGTTATCTTTCTCTATGTCCATTGCTTCTTAGCGGTTAATCTGCATGGCAATCCCAGGTCATATGGGCATTTCTCAGAACTAGCTGTCATAACTTGGCTACTAATTAACCCTCTTACAGAATACTCCCAGATCACTTTGGTCTTAAAGAAGCACCACACAAAAGGAAATACATGCATCCCAGTGTGCACATGTCATCCCACTGTTGAATAGGCACAGAATCTCTGGATTTTCATTCTCCAACTTATTTGGATTCCCCTTACACTGTACACGATCAATCTTGTTCTGTCAACAAGAAATACCAGAAACCCAGAACTTCAAGAGAATCAGGGGTGAGTGAAATGGCATCACGAAGGAGAAGGTGTTGGGGAAAACCACCTGGAGCAGATGGACTACACCCCAGGGTTCTGAACAAGATAACTGAGGAGATTGTGGCGGCATTGGTGGTGATCTTTCAGGAATCATTGGAAACAGGAGGTCCCAGAGGATTGAAAAATGGCTAATGTAACAACCCTGTTTAAGGGAGGGAGGGAGGTAGAAGACGGGAAATTATAGGCCGGTTAGCTTGACTTTGGTTGTTGTTAAGATTTGAGCATCTATTAAGGATGGGATTGCGGAGTACTTCAGAAGTGCATGGTAAAATAGGACTGAGTCAGCACTGATTCATCAAGCGGAGGTCATGCCTGACAAGTCCATTAGAATTCTTTGAGGAGGTAACAAGGAAGTTAAGACAAAGGAGAACCAGTGTACATGATCTATTTGGATTTCCAGAAGGTCTTTGACAAGGTGCCATACAGGAGGCTGATAAATAAGATACAAGCCCATGGTGTTAGGGGCAAGGTACTGGCATGGATAGAGGATTGGCTGACTGGCAGAAGGCAGAGAGTGGGGATAAAAGAGTCCATTTCAGGATGGCAGCCGGTACAAGTGGTGTTCCGCAGGGGTCAGTGTTGGGACCACAGCTATTCACAATATACATTAATGATCTGGGAGAAGTAACTGAGGGTGTTTTGCTTAGTTTGCAGACAATACAAAGATGTGTAGAGGGACAGGTAGTGTTGAGTAAGCAGAGAGGCTGCAGAAGGACCTGGACATGCTAGGAGAGTGGGAAAAGAAGTGGCAGATAATGATCTGGGAGAAGTAACTGAGGGTGTTTTTGCTAAGTTTGCAGACGATACAAAGATCTGCAGAGCGCCAGATTGTATTGAGGGAGCAGAGAGGCTGCAGAAGGACCTGGACAGGCTAGGAGAGTGGGCAAAGAAGTGGCAGATGGAATACAATGTAGAAAATTGAGGTTGTGCACTTTAGCAGGAAGAATAGAGGCACAGACTTTTTAAAATGTGAAATGGCTTTGGAAATCAGAAGCATAAAGGGACTTGGAGTCCTGGTTCAGGATTCTCTTAAGGTTAGCATGGTAACACAAGTGGATAGCACTGTGGTTTCACAGCGAAAGGGTCCCAGGTTCGATTTCCCGCTGGGTCACTGTCTGAGCGGAGTCTGCATGTTCTCCCCGCGTCTGAGTGGGTTTCCTCCGGGTGCTCCGGTTTCCTCCCACAGTCCAAAGACGTTCAGGTAAGGTGGATTGGCCATGATAAATTGCCCTTAGTGACCAAAAATGTTAGGAGGGGTTATTGGGTTACGGGGATAGGGTGGAAGTGAGGGCTTAAGTGGGTCGGTGCAGACTTGATGGGCCAAATGGCCTCCTTCTGCACTGTATGTTAACATGGAGGTTCAGTTGGCAGATATGAAGGCAAATGCAATGTTAGCATTCATGTTGAGAGGGCAAGAATACAAGAGCAGGAATGTACTGTTGAGGCTTTATAAGGCTCTGGTCAGACCCCGTTTGGAATATTGTGAGCAGTTTTGGGCCCCGTATCTAAGGAAGGATGTGCTGGCCTTGGAGAGGATCCAGAGGAGGTTCACAAGAATTACCCCTGGAATGAAGGGCTTGTCATATGAGGAGCAGTTGAGGACTCTGGGTGTGCACTCAATAGAGTTGAGAAGTATGAGGGGAGATCTCATTGAAACTTACAGAATACTGAGAGGCCTAGATAGAGTGAACCTGGAGAGGATGTTTCCACAGGAAACTAGGAGAAACTAGAACTAGTGACGGCACAGCTTCAGGCTGAAGGGACGATCTTTTAAAACAGGTGAGGAGGAATTTCTTCAGCCAGAGGCTGGCGAATCTGTGGATCTCATTGCCGCAGAAGGCAACTGAGTGTCTTTAAGACAGAAAGATAGGTTCTTGATTAATAAGGGGATCTGGAAGGGGGGCGCGGTAGCACAGTGGTTAGCAGTGTTGCTTCACAGCACCCGGGTCCTGGGTTCGATTTCTGGCTTGGGTCAGTGTCTGTGTGGAGTCTGCATGGTCTCCACGTGTCTGCGTGGGTTTCCTCCCACAAGTCGCGAGAGACGTGCTTCTTGGGTGAATTGGACATTCTGAATTCTCCCTCCATTTACCTGAACAGGCGCCGGATTGTGGCGATTTTCACAGTAACTTTATTGCAGTGTTAATGTAAGCCTACTTGTGACAATAATAAAGATTATTTTTTTTAAAAAGGAGATCAGGAGTTATGGGGAAGGCAGGAAAATGTGGATGGGAAACATGATTGAATGGCGGAGCAGACTCGATGGGCCAAATGCACTAATTCTTACGGTCTAAGTGCATGGTATGATCAAAATCTGGAGAAAACTATCCAGATATTTGTGCCTCTACCTTGTCAGGATCCCTCTCACTGACTAACCCAGAAGTTGTGCAGATGTGTTTATTCTGTGCAGTTTCCAGTCAATAACCATAGAACCATGGAATCCCTACACTGCAGAAGGAGGCCATTCGACCCATCAGGTTTGCACTGACTCTCTAAAACAGCACCCTATCTAGGTTTCTGCCGTATCCCTGCAATCCCATAACCTACACACCTTTGGACTGTCTGAGCAAGCCAGAGCACCCAGAGGAAACCCACGCAGCCATAGGAGAACGTACAAACTCCACACAGACAGTCATCCAAGGCCGGAATTGAACCAGGTCCCTGACGATGCGAGGCAGCAGTGCTAACTCCAGCCACCATTCCGCCCCAAAGTAAATAGCCGGCACCGTTGGGATTCAAACCCAGGATTTCCTACTTACTAGACAGACGCTTTAATCAACTAAGCCTCAGCACTGCCATAAATTCCCACGTACTGCTGTCCAGAGACACAACTTGCTCTGCCATTCATATCCTTTTTAAAATTTGTACACTTTCTAAAAAAATTTCTAACTTGCACTTGCCTTAATTGGATAAGTAAAAAAAAATACTACTTCAAGTTTACACCCGGCTCTACAAGTGCTGCTGGTAATTTTGGAATACTTGGCCAAGGATATACGCCATCCTCTCACTTGAAGTTGCTATGCTATTTGCACATAAATAACAGTGGGCATCATTGGGCAGGTTGTTAGTTTGAAAACAAATTATTGTCCGTTACTCTCCACTTCTAGTGTATTGCCTTGCTCATCTGTCTTTAACGTCTCTGTTCTGCAAAAGAGCACTGGCAGAACTCTTGAATTCTTGTTTGTCTTATCATTTCTGCTACCCTAATACTGCATCAAAGTTATTTCTCCATAGTTGTCAAATTTGGCCATTTTCTCAATTTTACCAACAGCTAAAATATGCTAAAATGTAAAATTTTCTCTTTATGAACAAACACCAAGATCCAACTGACAGTATAGACCTGTTGATTATGTATCATTCACAATTGTGCATAGAAGGCAATGGATACTCTCACAGTTGTCATGCTGTATTGATCATCTCAGTCCAGAGTGAAGAGAATCTCTGACCTGGAACTATTTGCCAGAATTCCAATGTTTGAAATGTTATGGTTTGCCTGATGTGTACCTCAATATATTTTGCAGTCATAACTTCTAAAAACTTTTTCCTCTTGACCCTTCACATCCTTGAAGGTATTGACACTCTCCACAGTACATTTGCACAATCATCGATTGCCTTCTGGTACCAAGTAGTAATCATATGTAAACAGGGAGTTGGGATGGTGAAGCTGGTCTTGGACAGTAATTAAGCAGCAGCCTGCTTAACACCATGTGTGATTTTCTTTTCCACTGACTTTAGTGTTACCACTCAAGACCAATTATACCTCACTGGAGCCTATAGAAGAATACAGAAACAATAAAAACCTAACCTGATCAGATCATGTCTTTACCTAATGCACATGAATACAAGGGTTGCTAGGTAGCAGCCAGCAGTAAGATGGCTGGTAGATTTTTCTCTCAAAATAATTGTGCCTTCAAGTGCTATCTCAGAGATCAGCTAACTCAGCATGCCATGTCCTTGCTTCTGAGTCAGAACGCTGCGGGGTTAAGTTCCACTCCATAGACTTGGGTAGAAAATCCAGGCTGAAACTTAAGAAGAGTACGAAGGGAGTGCTACATTGTTGAATGAGGCATTAAACTAAGACGCTCCTGCCCTTGGCTGGATGTAAAACATTTTATAAAGCTCTATTTTGAAGAAGAGCAGAGTTATAGAATCCATCACTAAAAGAATACCTAGTCAGTATCACATTGCAGAGTAAATTTCAACATAAAGATTGCCTGATGATCCTATATTACAAGTGTGACTGCTTTATTGGCCATAAAGCACCTTGGGTACCTTGTATTAGTGAGAGATGCTACATCAATGTGTCTTTCTCTTTGTCTTTTATCTATTAACTGTGTATCAAGAGAGCCTCCACCGATGAGCTGGCCTTTTAAAGCACCTATAAAAGCATTTTTGTAACCGTTCTCTCCAACCATTTAATAAACTGCAACTATATATTTTACAAAGCATAATTATATTACTTTAATTTTGAAGTATTTTTTAATTTATTCTCACAGATTTTGGGATCTAGCATATCCAGAGCGATCATACATTGTAGCAGGAGGTGCAAATGATGCTTTACATTGTCCATCTGTCTCATATTACAGAAAGATAATTGAAGGAACTGAGGTTGTGCAGGTAGGTTTCACTGAAAATAACCATTGTTCTCAAAGATTTTAATTGATGATTCTTGCATTTCAACAGTAGTTTTGGTACAAAATATTGACTTTAATTCATAACACATTGACCAACCACCCAATTGAACCAAATTTTGTTAAATGGTTCCAAAGAATGATAGTGGAATCTCTGGTCTGTGCATATATATTCAACAAGATTCAAAATCTAAAAATAGTAAATGCTGGAAATGCTCATTGGGTCAAGCGTCTGTGGGGAAACCAAAATCAGTCAGTTGACATCTCTGGTCTTGGAGACTTCCTCCTGTGAACAGCATTTAAAAAGGAACAGAACAAGGGAAGTGAAAAGAAAAACACAAGGAGGAAAATAAATAGAATGGTCTATGAAGTTATTGAATGGAGAATAGCAGATGGTAAAAAACCAGGGGCGGGATTCTCCGCAATCGGCGCGATGTCCGCCGACCGGCGCCAAAAACGGCGCGAATCAGTCTGGCATCGTGCCGCCCCAAACGTGCGGAAATCTCCGCATCTTATGGGGCCGAGCCCTAACCTTAAGGGGCTAGGCCCGCGCCGGACTGATTTCTGCCCCGCCAGCTGGCGGGAAAGGCCTTTGGTGCCGCGCCAGCTGGAGCGAAACTGACTTTGCCGTGCGGCGCATGCGCGGGAGCGTCAGCGGCCGCTCACGGCATCCCCGCGCATGCGCAGTGGAGGGGGTCTCTTCCGCCTCCGCCATAGTGGAGACCATGGCGAAGGCGGAAGGAAAAGAGTGCCCCCATGGCACAGGCCCGCCCGCGGATCAGTGGGCCCTGATCGCGGGCCAGGCCACCGTGGGGGCACCTCCCGGGGCCAGATCACCCCGCACCCCCCCCCCCCCCCAGGACCCCGCCCGCACCGCCTTGTTCCGCCGGTAAGAGAGGTGGTTTGATTCTCGCCGGCGGGACAGGCATTCCAGCAGCGGGACTTCGGCCCATCACGGGCCAGAGAATCGCCGGGGGGAGCCCACCAACCGGCGCGGCGCGATTCCCACCCCCGCCGAATATCCGATGCCGGAGAATTCGGCAACCGGCGGGGGCGGGATTCACGCCAGCCCCCGGCGATTCTCCGACCCGGCGGGGGGTCGGAGAATCCCGCCCCAGAAGTCATATTCATAGCGTTCATAATGAAAAAGATCAGACAATGTTTTTTTCTGGGACCCAGTTTTGCCAACTGGCCGACCTTCGCGACACGTGGTTTGCGTACCTTTAAACGAAAGGGGAACTTGCTTGGTCCTCACGATTTCACTTGAATCAGATTCAAAGGAAGAGAGGGTAATGCGCATATCAGGTGCAGAGTTCAGCCAGTTCCTTTGTGCTGTCTTCAGCTTTGTGAGAATGGAAAATCCAACTTTGCACATAAAGGGCAATAGCAAGAAAATGCTTGCTTTACTCAGCACTGGATACTCCTGGGAGATGCTACTTCAGAATGGTGACCGCCTCATGTGCTTTTGGTGTGTTTTTAACGTGATATCACAGGTCAGGCACAGCCGCGACGTCTTTTAATTTGGAGCCAACTGTGAGTTAATAACTGATTCTCGGGGTCTCAACCTCAAAAAGGAATTTTTCACCCACCAGTTCTCTTTCAAAATCTGAAACTGCTCTCATTTGCCAATACTTCCCTGTATATAGCACACATGGGCTTTGCATCCCTATTTGCATTTGACACAATTAACAAAAACATATCTCAAGAAATCATCTTTATACTGCTTTGTTCCAGAGTTAAGTTCCTTTGCAGGCTGTTAACCAGAGCCCCTTGAGCTGTGTACAGAGCAAACACTCTCACTGCACTGTCCTGCCCTGGACTCTCCCGCGCAACTCTCTCCAGCAGATTCTGTTGTGAGATACTGTCCAATGGGTAAATTGCCTATTTGTGTCTTTGGCCATCTCTTACTTGTAAGATAACAATCCATCTTCACAGTCCTCTTGCCTTGCTTGCCAGCAGGTAGAAAGTGGAAGCAGCTTTCTTCCATGATTTGGCGGCAAGAGCGCGTACAGGGCACTTGTCGTCAAATGTCCGTGCAGGGTGCTGACTTGCTCACTGCTGCTGCTTCTGGCTGAAAGCCTGCACACAGCCTAATTTCTTTTCATTTAAAAGGTGACAGTGGCCGCCGTTCTCAGTTTAAAAGCCAGGAGCGGCAATTGGGCGCTTCTCTCACGATCGGGACCACTGTGGGAACAGCATGACCGATTGCTCCGCGACCCTCCTGACACCCGCAGATCGCGACCCATACTTTGAAAAACCCTGTTTCAGAGGTCAATTAAGAGTCAATGGCATTGGTAGAATGAACTCAAATAGACCAAACATCTGTTTTCTGAAAAGACACTGGTGAGCCAGTTTCACTCCAGATACCGAACACAAATAAAAGCAAAACAGTACAGATGGTGAAAATCTAAAATAAAAACAAAATACTGGAATAACTCAGCAGGTCAGGCAACATCAAGAATCATTTGATGCTGCCAGACCTGAGTTTTTCCCGCATTTTCTGTTTTCATTACCTGAGCACATAATCTCGGCTGACTTTGGTGCAGTTCCTAAGTAAGTGCTGTACCATCCAAGTGTTTAAATTGAAGGCAGCATCTGCCACTCAGATGGCTGAAAAGGATGTCATCACCTATTTTGAAGATGAAAGCTCTCCTGGTCAACATTTAGGAACATAGGAATTAGGAGCAAAAGCAGGCAACTCAGCCCTTTGCGTCTCTTCCACTATACAATCAGATCATGACTGATTTCTCCCTGGTCTCAAATCCACCTCCCCATATTCCTTTAACCCGTTTTTATCAGAAATAGATCTATCTCCTTGAAACCATTTAATGATTCAGACTCCACTGTACTATGGGAAAGCGAGTTCCACAAATTCACCACCCTCTGCGGGAAGTAGTTCCTCCTCATCTCAGTTATAAATCGACTGCCTCTCAGCCTGTATCCATGACCTCACGTTCTAGATTTCCCCACAAGGGGGAACATTTGGTCTACGTTTACTTTATCAATCCCTTTTAATATTTTACATACCTCAATCAGATCCCCCTCATCCTTCTAAACTCCAGCGAGTATAAGCCCAAACTATTTTAATCTCTCCTCGTATGTCAACCCTTTCATCCCTGGAATCAATCTGGCGAACCTCCGAAGAACTGCCTCCAATGCCACCACATCCTTTCTCAAATAAGGAGACCTAAACTGGAGACAATACTTCAGATGTGGTCTCACCAGCGCCCTACACAATTGTCACTACACTTTACTTTTATACTCCAGTCCTACTTCATAAACGCTAACATTCCATTTGCCCTTTTAATTACATGTTGTACCTGAATACCTACTTTCTTCGATTCATGAACAAACCCCGATCCCTCTGCCCAGACGCATTTTGAATCTGCTTTTCATTTAGATAATTTGCCGTTCTATTTCTTTGGCCAAAATAGAGAACTTCACCCTTTTCTACATTAAACTCCCATCTGCCAAATTTTGGCCCATTCTCCTAGCCTATCTATATCCATCTGTAAAATCTTTATCTCCTCTTCACTGCCTGTTTTCCCACTTATTTTAGTGTTATCCTCAAATTTTGCTACATTACACTCTGTCCCTGGTTGCAGATCACTTGTATAGATTGTAAACAGTTGCGGTCTGAGGACTGACCCCTGCGGCACCCCGATAGTTACAGTTTGCCAGCCAGAGAAGGACCCATTTATCCCAACCTTCTGCTTTGTCAGTCAGCCAATCCTCATCCAATCTAGTACTCTATTCCCAATCTGCTGTGATCTCATCTTCTGCATCAGTGTTTTATGTGGCACCTTGTCAAACACCTGGAAGTCTAGATATACCACATCCACATTTATCCTTCAATCAATAATAAAACAGATTAACTAATCGAACATCGTTTTCTGTTTGTGGGGTCTTGCTATGGCAAATTAGTTGCTATGCTTGGATAAGAAAAAGTGTTTCCTTGATCATGAATGACTGGGATTTCCTGAGATCTAAATCTCTTTTTTTTTCTCTTTCAACGGTGCAATACATCATATTCTAAATTGTAAATGCTCAGATTGTTTAAGATTCTTGTATAGTTTGACAGGTTTATGTCCAATTCCCTTTTCAAGAGGTGTGTGCATAAAGAAAATACTTCATGCAGGATACACTGGATAACTGATCAAACATTTAAATGATATTGGAACAGGCTTGTCACTTGTGTGTTTTATTGGTATCTGCAATATTACTTTATGACCCTTTTTGTAGCATACTGGGCAATCTCTAATTAAAAACATTTGAAAACTGAGAAAAGTGGGCTAAAGCTGCCCTTTTGTAGAATTAGTGTTTCTAAATGACTGTTTTAAAATGTCATCTGCACATTTTTCAGAGTTTCAGTTCAGTGAAAACCATTATTTATGTTTTGAAAGGAAATTCACAACAAGCAGAAAGTTGGATCATCAGAGGATGTACCCCGAAGAGGTCCAGAATCTCTCCCGGTCGGGCACCATGACATTATCACAGATCTTGCTGCTTTCCAAACCACCCAGGGATTTATTGTAACTGCTTCACGAGATGGGATTGTCAAAGTATGGAAGTAGCAGTTAGATCATGAAAACTAACTGTGTTTTATCTTCTACAGTAATGAATTTGATTACAGGTCAGGCAGGATTATACCTTTATGGTAAACAATTTTTCATGTTTTCATTTGATTAAACTTTATTATCCTATTGACCTTGCTTGCAACTGTAGAAAATGAACATGCACAAATGTTAACCTTTGAGAGCCTTTGCGGCTTTAGTATCTAAGTGACTGATTGCACATTATCAACCAGGGATGTAATTTCTTCACTCTGCTTTCTTTCTGGCTCTGTAAACTTATACAAAAATATGTTACATGTAATATACCTTTTAAAGTAGTTCACAATCTCAATAGCCCAAATAATTCCCTTGTGAATTATTCCAAAGCGCTCTGAAATTTAAAGGATAGTATAATTTAATTTATATCAGCTTTTTAAAGAGCCTCTCCACGTGTTTTCACTTGTTTTAACCTTTAAAAATGCCTGCAATGAATTCCTGCATTTGCCATGAGATGATCTAGGAATATGTCCTTGCAGCAAGTATGCTTGTAATTATTAAATGTACATGGTGCTTCCAACATCTTTTCAGCCTCCACTAAACTTTGACAAATAGTTGGGAAAAGCAGAAGCTGGTGGAGAGAAACTGAGTCAGTTTGTGAGTGGACTTGGATCACAGTGATGCTAAGTAAATGCACTGCAAGGAGAATTCCTTGCCCTATTCCCTACCCTATGTCACTTCAGGTTGTAGAGTATCAAATGGGAAAATACAATGCTTCTTTGAAAGTATGCAATGTTTAAATCAGTTAAACTTGACCTCTGGTGGTAATCTTTTGGTGAGTGCTTGAAGTGTTGATGTTTAAGAGTGCTCATCGGTTAGTTCAAAGGAGTAAATTTTAGTTGAATTGAATCTGTAGAAAAAAAGTCTTTGAAAAAAGACCTTGCCCTACGATGCAGTTTACTAATGTATGTTTAAAGTCATTGATCTTTTTGTTAATGCTTAATTTATCCATATGAGGAGATAACTGGCTTTGTTGTGGTCTTCTGAATCGCTGTAATCACAATTGTATTTTAGTAATCTTGACAAAGACTGAAGATACTGACACTTCTTTCAAATGCCAGAGGTTAGGTATACATGGAATCATTGGTGAACAATTTGTTACTATTTTTCTGTACTGGAAGCTACAGAGCTGTAGCAGCCTCTTTCAGAGTAGAGTTTAGTGAACCAGTTAGGTTATTGGATTTGGCCCTCAATGTACAGTATTTCCTGGCATATTCCTTTTAGTAAATGTATGGGGAGAGATTTGTACTGAAAATACCTTTTTTGGGTGCTTATTATTTGAACTATTCTTGAAACTTGAACTGAAGTAAATGTGATGCAAATCAAGTTGCTGGCTTGACAAATGAAGTTATTAACTGCCTTGCAAAGGAAATACAGAAATATGAATAAATAAAAATTAAGGTTAGCGGTTGCTTCTTGGCTGGTGTGATAATCACAAGGATATTTCATTTTATTAATTAAATCAATAGGATTACATTGAAGGCTGATAGTATACTAAAGTTGAAAGCTTTTCAACTCTTAATGTCAGTAATGTTTTCTACAATTAAAAGTTACAGCAAGAATGCACGATTTTGTAATTGAAACCCTAAGTCTTGCTTAAATCAGAACAAAAAGGTGAATATACTGGCAACATCTTTGGAGAGAGAAACAGAACTAATGGTTTGAGATCAATGACCAAGGTCAGTGTAGGTTTAAGCAATTACAGAGGTTTAGAATGTGGACAGGGCAGCAAGCAAAACGCAAGGGAAAATTGATCTATCTCAGACACCTCCCTTCCTTGACCTTGCTCTCTCTATTTCCGGCAATAGACTATCTATTAATATCCATTACAAGCCCACTGAGTCTCACAGCTATCTGGACTACAGCTCTTGCACACTACACTGTAAGGACTCCATCCCTTTGTCTCAGCTCCTTCGCCTCCGTCACATTTGTTCTGATGCTGCCACTTTTCAAAGTGGTGCTTCGAAAATGTGTTCCTCCTTTCTCAACCGTGATTTCCCACCTATAGTTGTTGACCGGGCCCTCAACAGCGCGGGGGTATTCGCAAACATCTTCAAGTTCTCTTTACAACGATCTACGGTCCCTATCTGCTTCAAGAAGATGACCATCATCCTTGTACCAAAAAAAAACGCCAAGTAGCGTGCCTTAATGACTTGTCCAGTGGCTCTAACATCCATCATTATAAAGTGCTTCGAAAAGTTAGTCATGGCACGAATCAACTCCAGCCTCCCGGATTCCCTTGATTCACTACAGTTCGCCTACCGCTGCAACAGGTCCACGGCAGACGCCATCTCCCTGGCCCTGCACTCAACCCTGGAACACCTAGAAAAAAAAGACACCCATGTCAGATTACAGCTCAGCCTTCAACACCATTATTCCTACGAAACTCGTCTCCAAACTCCGTGGTCTGGGCCTCTGCTCCTCGCCCTGCGACTGGATCCTGAACTTCCTAACCCACAGGCCGTAATCAATATGGATAGGCAACACCCCCTCCTCCACGATCATCCTCAACACTGGTGCCCCATAAGGCTGTGTCCTCAGCCCCGTACTATATTCCTTATACATCTATGGCTGTGTGGCCAAATTCCCCATCCAAGTCGATTTTCAAATTTGCTGATAACCACCGTAGTGGGTCGGATCTAAAACAATGACGAGACAAAGTATAAGAATGAGATAAGAGAATCTGGGGAACTGGTGCAACGACAATAAACTCTCCCTCAATGTCAACAAAACAAAGGAGATTGTCATCGATTTCAGGAAGCTTAGTGGAGAACATGCCCCTGTCTACATCAATGGGAACGAAGTAGAAAGGGTGGAGAGCTTCACGCTTTTAGGTGTCCAGATCACCAACAACCTTTCCTGGTCCCCGCATGCCGACAATATAGTTAAAGCCCACCAACAACTCTACTTTCTCAGAAGACTTAAGGAAATTTGGCATTTCAGCTACTACTCTCACCAACATTTACACATGCACCATAGAAAGCATTCTTTCTGGTTGTATTACAGTTTGGTATGGACCCTGCTCTGCCCAAGACCGCAGGAAACTACAAAAGCTCGGGAATGTAGCCCATTCCATCATGCAAACCAGCCTCCCACCCAATGACTCTGCCTACAGTTCCCGCTGCCTCGGAAAGGCAGCCAGCATAATTAAGGACCCCACGCACCCCGGACATTCTCTCTTCCACCTTTAGTCAGGAAAAAGATACAAAGGTTTGAGGTCACGTATCAACCGACTTACAGCTTCTTTCCCTGCTGCCATCAGACTTTTGAATGGACCTACCTCGTATTAAGTTGATCTTTTCCCTACACCCTAGCTGTGACTGTAACATTACATTCTGCAGTCTCTCCTCCCCTGTGTTGGCTATGAAAGAAACAACACTTTTCACTGGATACTAATGTGACAATAAATAAATCGAATCAAAAAGGTAGAAGTGGGTTTGGGGGCACTGAGCTTTGGGTTTTGAAAGTCAAGAACTGAGGTGAGCTCAGTTGGCTGGAGAGGTGGTTTTCGATGCAGAATTAGGCCAACAGCGTGGGTTCAGTTCCTGCATCGGCTGAGGTTATTCATGAACACCCTCTCGCCTGAGCTGTGGTGATCCTCCGGTTAAATCATCACGAGTCAGCTCGCCCCCTCAAAGGTTATGGTCAACTGGGACAGTGGCAACTTTACTGAGAAGTAGGAGTGAATTAAACAACACTACAACGACATTTTCTGTAGATCCTGTGCTGAAATAAAAACAGAAATTCGGAAAATCTCACCGATCCTCTACTTTTACTACCTGTTTTCTGTCTAAAATGTAAGGCCTCGTATATAAATTTGACACCGGTAAAATCAATCCTCCTGGCATCACCAATACTTCACCATCAATTGTGCTCCCTATTCACGTTCGGTCTGTAGATTTTGACAATCTGTTTTTTGCTCCTTCAAACAACTTCTTTCGATGCAGTCATATTTTAATTGATATAATGCGTGGCTCATTTTTATCAGCAAACTTTCTTCAATTATCCGGAATTAACTTGCATCTTTTTAGGTGAGTGTACCGTATTGTTGTTTTTAAAAGTTTACTTGATTGATCTCTGGTTCGATAGAGTTTATCACTTTCTCCCTTATTGAACAAAGGTTTTGTTATCATCTAACCCAGTGACAAAATTTCATCTATCAAGATGTTTGGAATATTTATCAGGGCATCTTCTATAAATTTTCCAGCTTTATTCAGAATGCATGCCAGAAATCAAACCATTTTATCAATGATTACAGACAGAGGGAGAAGCTCTTTCACTGTCTGCCTTAAGCAGAGGTTTTTAATTGTTTAAAAATAGTCTGTGACATATTTCCCCAAACCCTCAGTCCAATTTTTAAAGTGACTCTCAACAAACTCTTCATGATTAAGTCAGAAGGTTAGTTTATTCACACGTCAAGTTCAAAAGGATGATCACAACTTCATGCGTGCGCACACTTGCACCCACTTACCCCATAGAAAACATAAATTTTACAATTATAAATAACATCACAGTAAGAGAATGACAGAAATGGATATCAGTTCTTGTGATTTCAAGAGTCCAGAAAGTCAAAGTCCTGAGGGTGAGGGATGTATCAATCGATTCAAGAGAGAGTTCCTTCAAGGAGAACTTGAAGTTCCAGTGGGTTCTTGGCAGAAGACAGCAGCGCAGAATCTTTTTAAAGTGGAGGGTGATGCAGTGATATGAGATTGATACATCGATTTGGCCCGCTTGTCAGGCAGTGGCTGAGGCTTCCAGATAAATGGGCTTCGTGGGACTGAGACTTGTTATAGGTTGATTGGTCAACCTGGGGTCCTGCTCTTGGTTTTTCTGGTTGGAGATAAATCAGCGGGGCGGCACGGTAGCATAATGGTTAGCACCGCTGCTTCACAGTGCCAGGGTCCCAGGTTCGTATCCCGACTTGGGTCACTGTCTGCGGAGTCTGCACGTTCTCCCCGTGTCTGCGTGGGTTTCCTCCGGGTGCTCCGGTTTCCTTCCACAAGTCCCGAAAGACGTGCTGGTGAACTGGACATTCTGAATTCTCCCTCCATGTACCCGATCAGGTGTTGGAATGTGGCAACTAGGGGCTTTTCACTTCATTGCAGTCTTAATGTAAGCCTATTTGTGACAATAAGGATTATTATAAAGAATGCACAACTGAATATAGACATTTGCGATGATTTTATAAAGGAATGTTTGTCTGATGGTTAGACCTGGCTTTCATTTTATGGATTACAATGCCCTAGCAATTAACCACATTAATGACCCTATTTTCTTGGTAGTCTCTCCGACTCCACTAGAAGAGTGAGCGTATAAAGATGCAAATTACAGTCATTTTCCTTCCATAGTTCCTTTGTCAAATGGACCTTGACAACAGACCAAGGTGTGAGATGGTGGCGATTGGCGCCCCGCAGATGTAACATGTTTTGATGTGTCTCTCTTTGTTATAGTCCTCTGGCTATGCGGACTGTAATGAGTTCTTACAATGAGGTGTGAGATTCCACAAGACTGAGGGTGGAACTCTTGTCCTTGTAGTTGCTGTTGGAAATTTCCATAAACTGTCAATCAAGTTGTCAGTTATCATTGGCTCAGCAAAATATATTTTTACAAAAACAGTTCGTGATAGACTTTGTGTCTTAGGGACATGTTGCAATATTGCCTGCTCCAAAACCCGATTCAAATTCAAATTGAATCCAATTCATGGTCCCCACAAGAGAGACATACCAGATCTGAGCCGCTAATTTATTTATTTATTTCTCTTTATACATTGATAAACTCCACTGCTTCTTCTACTAGTAAACCTTACTAATCAGTTACAAGTTTTGGAAGATTCTTTCAAATTATTTCAATTAACATTCTAATTTCCTAATTTAGATATGAGAAAACGCTCATCTACCAATCACGTACTTTTTTTGCTATTATATCACTGTTTTCTTTTGGTTGCCCTTATCCCACAGACTCACCCCCATTAACTCTTCAAACTCTCGCCACTGTTTCTACGTTGCCCTCTAATTCTAGGTAACAACTTGTGCCTTCTGTTGTGTATTGTAATTCCAGGACAAAAGAATGTAAGCTGAAGCACGTGGGGTTGAGCACGATATTGGAGATTTATTATAGGGCTGTGAACTATACCAAAGCTTGCCCTGGACGGAGGCAAAACTTGCGAAGTCCGTAACAGCATCAGCTGCAATCACATGACGAGACTCTTAAGTGACCTTACAACAACAATCTACATATATAAATAACATCCTTCTCCTAAGATCCAACACCGCAAATAACTATAGTATTTTTACATAGTCTTTAAAACATATAACAGGGGAAGCAGTAGAACATTACACAGTAATAATAGTTAATAGGAAAGACGATCGGATGGGTGTCTCTTCTACACTCTTTGCCTGTGCACTTCAGGGATTTAGTTGCTCTTGACATCAGAGGTACTCTCTGGTTCTTCAGAGGATGTCTTAGCCGAGAAAGGTGTTACAGTCTCTTGCTGAAAATTGGTGATGGGCAGAAGACTAATAGCAGCAGCGGATTCTTTGAGAATCTGCTTCTGCGAGTTGACCAGAAGTCATAGTCACACAATATGGTAGTATGGTTGGCGGTTCCTCTTGAGGTAGTTCCGGCATACATGGGACTGGCACATTATGTATAGATAACAACTGATCTGTGTGTCATCTCCACACTAGCTCATCTTCAGTTTGGACTGTACAGGAGATGGGATCAGTCTGAGCCAATACAGCTGCAGGAGCTCACCCAGGCTCAAATAGCTTTGGCTGCTCAATTATCCCTGCCACACCCTCTTGCACTTCCATTGTAAGGTCAGAACTGGGTATACCTGAAACAGAGTCTGTGCCTGCAAGCAGCAAGACCTGAACATCATTCAGACATGGGCTGATAAGTGGCAAATAAAGTTTGTGCCACACAAGTGCCAGAAATGACCATCTTCAACAAAAGAGAAGCTAAATCTTCCCATGACATTCATTGTCATTACCATCACTGAATTCCCCACCAGCAACATCTTGAGGTAGACAACCATAAAAGATATTGTGGGGTGGTGGGAGCACCTTCATCATGTGGCCTGCAAGGTTGACAAAGAAAGTTCATCCCCATCTTCCCAATTTTATCTAGAAAGGCCAATAAATGCTGGCAGAACACTCTTACCCCAAAAATGAATTAAGAAGGAAACCTCAATGTGATGCAACTTCAGTCCTGAAATCTCTCGTTGATATGTTTAATGTGAATATTCGAAGACATTTTTTCTGAAGAGTTCCCAATTTTAAACAACTATAATTTCACAACTTTTTAAAAATATTTCCAATCAAGGGGCAATTTAGCATAGACACTCCACCTACCCTGCACATCTTTGGGTTGTGGAGGTGAGACCCACAAAGACACGGGGAGAATGTGCAAACTCCACTTGGACAGTGACCCGGGGGGCGGGATCAAAGCTGGGTCCTTGGCGCCAGGAGACAACAGTGCTAACCACCATGCCCATTTCACAAATTATTACACATTCCCCATGCCTATTGTGATTTCATGTTTGTGTTCCGCAATGGCACAACAACTGTGGTCTTAAATAACCCTTGGCTTGTGATCCAAAAACTGGAGCATTCTATACGGATCCAAAAAAAAGTGATCCAATCTTATTGTTACCTAATTAACTGCATTTGATTTTGAATTTATTTTGAGAATATGGTTAGTGCCTATTCTGAACTTTCCTGAAAAGGCAGTTTGAAACACATGGGTTCTTTGGGATGATTTTGCTCCACCTATGGTATTAGGGATGGAAGTTTGGCCTTTGAGGGGAATTGTGAACGATGGTGTTCCCATGATGTTGCTGTGCTGGTCTTTCTTTGAGGTGAAAGCTACATGCCTGGGTGGTGATGCTGAAGAAAACTTTCTGAGTTGCGAGGAGATATTCTGTAGACCAGTGGTTCCCAACCTTCAATATGTCATAGTACACCGCTATACTATTAAAATGTTTTTGAGGCACACCAATTTTCTCTGACTCCGCTTACTGGGAACTTTGTTTAATTTCTCCCTGTCCTGTCTCCTGTGTTTTTATTATCCCTCCTTGTGTGTCTCGCTTCTCCCAGGGTTTTTGCGCCCTTGTGCAGGCACATGGGAGCTTTGGCTTCAGCTCCAAATCCCATTGGTTATGTGCCTGGGTGGGAGGCCCAAAATTCGTGGGGTCTTGAAGATGCCAACCACAGAGCAGAAGTCTAAGGTTAGTTTTAGTTTAATTACATGAATTTTGAATCTTCTTTCAGCCCTCTTGGGGGTTGGAGGCCTTCACGGTGCACACTGGTTGGGAACCACTGCTGTAGATGATACCACGACTTTGTAATCGGTCATGAGCAGCAACGGTTAAGGTCGGACATGTGCCTTGCAGCCTCCAAGTGTACTTTGCCCGTATAGTCTTATTTTCAAATAAAAAGCTAATATTGTTGTTTCACCAATCCTGGTGCATTCGCATTGAACAGAGGAATGTAGCATGGTGGCAGCTTGGTTTCTGAAGATGTGACTGAAAAGCACACCAGTTTCAACTCTTCCACATTGAGCAGAAGAGCAGAGAGAATTCTGCTGCATTGTAGGAATTCTACACACCGTACCTCTATTCTGGTACTGCACTTTGCCCCAGCCAGTAAACATCGGATCCCAGTCAAATTGTTCAAATCTGGGAGAGCTTAAAGCCTAACTGCTGTGAACCAGGAATAGAAGCGAAATCACAGATGCTAGGTGGTCTCACTTTAAGTGAAACGCCACAGACACGAGAATTAATTACAGCTGAAGCTAAAACTGGACTGGGATGGGAAGAATAATCGATTCACTAACAGCTAGAAGCCTGTATTTATATATTTTTTAAAATATGTATTTTAGTTTGCAAACATTTTTCCTCCATCACTGCTTTCTGGATCACACTTAGAGCTAAATCCGTGAAAAATCAACAAGTGCTCAACGCCACAATTGCAGTCAAGCAGTAAACTATGACTAGCTAAGGCAGTAGTCACTAAAGGTACTGCAACTCTGCTGGAAGAAATTTGCATCACTGTCCAAAGTACCAGGTAACGTTAAAAATCCTGGGAAAAACTAAAAGATGACTACAAACTTCACAACACTCAAATGGAAGGCAACAGATCTCTTATCTAAATTTATTTTATGACTAATCAAGCTGCTTTCAGGTTGAAAATATCAGGTCAAGTTCCATGGCCATCTCAAAAATTCAGATAGAATACGGTTAACATTCAAAGATCAATTATGAGAAGCTCAATTTCAGAATCCAAGGCTTGGAATTGATGAACTGGGTTCTCCATTCGGGAGACTATGGGCGGGATTGTCTGCTTGCCGACGCCAGAATTGCGAAACCAGATTGGGCGGAGAATAGCTTCCAATGCCAAAATCAGGGTAGGTGCCAGTTTGATGCCAAATTGGGGTGCTCCGGCACCTTGAAAATGCTGGGGCTTGCTGTGCGGGGCTAAAATACAGTAGGCATGTCATTATTGGGCCTGACGCCCTATACTCCGGGGCCACTGAGATTCACCGCCTCCGATGGGCCGAGTTCCCCATAGCGTGGTTCACTTGTGGCTTCAAAAATACTGAAGCTGGCGCTGTGGCCGCTGAGCGAGAGAGAGGAGGTAGGAAACGGAGTGAAGTAACTGCGGGCTGCCAGCCCAAACACTGGCCAGGTTGGGGACTCCACTGCCGAGGGGGGGGGGGGGGGGGGGGGGGGGGCAGGCCCCCCTACCCGCACCCCCGTCCCCCAAGGACTGGAGCGGTGATTGCCATTATGGTGGCCATCTTGCATGCCCACTGACCACCCATGTCTGCCCCTGGTCCTACAGTGACACCGGCCATATGGGTGCCCACCCCCGCACCCTACCACAACATGGCCCCCACCCCCAAATACCCTACCCAACCGGCCCCCACCCACCAGGGGGGACCACCCAGGGCCACACCCAAGGCAGTCGCCAGTAAGGGTAGGGGCAGCCAACACAACAAGGATGGGCGCCAGGACAGGGGCACTGATGGTGCCGGATGTCAACGGGGCAGGAGTGCGGGGGTGGGGGAGGGGAGGGACATGCGTGGGTGGAGCCCGCAGTGCCAACTGGGTCCACTGTGTAGCCCATGGAACCTGGTTTGGCACCGGAGTATGCACCATGCTCACATGTTGGCCTTTCACCCCATGCAGACAATGGTGTTTGGCATTCAACTAGCAATGCTAGCCGCCGTGGTGATGGTCGCAACTCTGCAAGATGCCCTGTGGCTGCATGAGCAGGGGCCGCTTGGAGAGGGGGAAGCTGCAGCAGTGGAGCGACCAGCAGTGGACCACCACCTCCCCCTGCCACCCCACTTCACTCCCATTAACTAGCCTAACTGCTAACAGAGTGGCCCCCACCCAAAGTAACTGTCTTCCCCCCCCTCCCATAACGTCCTTTTGCACCCTAACCCCCATATTCGGCCTCCTGCCCTCCCTGGCTCCTGCATCTCACCCTCTACCCCACATCCGTCCCCCAGCTGAAGACCTACCTATCCCAACCGGGGGGGGGGGTTAAACAAGGACACAAAATAATCAGTTTAGCACATACACCAATAATCAATTAAACACGGGTAAATAGCAAACAACCAACCTGGTACAAACGCAATTCTTTCCCTCACCCCCCCCCCAAGTCCAATCTTCTCACAAGTGACACCGGCCATATAGGTCCAATCGGTCCATGGTCTTTCATAAACCTATTGACCTCCTAAGATGTATTGAAATAAAGCTCCTGATTCCGGAGCGTGATCCACAAACGAGCAGGATACAGCACACCAAACTACATGGGCTGGATTTGCCGCAAAATTGGCATGATCGCGGAGTACACCGCGCAGAGCCTTATAAGGGAGTGCTTGTGCGCGGTTAGATGCCTGGCCGATGGGGGGGGTTCTCATTTTTTCGTCTGGCTCCGCGGTTCGAGTTCGCCATTGAACTCGGTGCGGCTGCTAGAGGCCGGCGCCGTGCACATGTGCGGCCTCCAAACCGAAAATGCGGGGCCTGTATCCGCAGCTAAAGCTGCAAGCTTTATTCCGGGTCCCTGCTAGCCCCCTGTAGGGCACTGAATTAGTTCCTCTTTTTTTACAGGAATCTCTGGAATAAAACTCCAGTGTTTTTACGCCGGCGTGGGGACATAGTCCCATTTTGGGAGAATCCAGCCTCACATTTTTCCTGAATAGGGCCGCTTTGACTCTATTCAACCTGGTCTGCTGCTTGGCCAACGTTGCTCCCAAGTCCTGATAAATTGCATTGCATGGCCTTCCCAAGGGCACTGTATCGTCTCCCTTCGCCCACCACAAAATCTTTGCCTTGTCCAAGTAACGGTGCAACTGTGCCATGATCGCCCTTGGCGGCTCACCTGCTTTTGGCTTCTTCCTCAGCAGCCTGTGCGCTCGATCCACATCAGGAGATTGGTTGAAGACCCCCTCCCCCACCAACTTCTCAACATCTTTGCCACATAATGTGTGGCCTGCACCCACTCGATCCCCTCAGGCAGACCCACAATCCGGAGATTCTGACTCCTCGAGTGATTCTCCAAGTCATCCACCTTTTCTCTTAACTTCTTCGCTCCCTCCACCACCAACATGATTTCCCCATCCAGCAAGGCCAACCGATCCTTGTCAGACTCCTTTACCTTCTGGAGCGATGCATACTGCATCTCCAGCCTTTGCTCCACAATATGACTGCCCTGATTGGCCTGGGCATCCTGGCCATGTCCTCTGAGGCTTCCTTTCACTGCTGCTTAAACTTAGCTGTCTGTAACTCCACCAACTGTTCCTTGGACCACTGAGCGGACAACGACGCCACAGAGCTCTCCGTCCATCTATCCCACTGTCGCAGTTCGAGAGATCTCCTGGTCTGACTGTTGTCCCTTACTTGTTGCACTCCTCATTTGATAGGCCCCAGACATGACCTACCGAAAGAGAATTCTTAGTCCCTTATGCTTAAAGACTTTATGTCACTTATGCTTAAAGATAGACCCTGCATAACTCCTCCCAAAATGGGCTAACAGACTCAAAACAATTCCACTTTAAGCAGGAGCCACCTAATGTGTGACCACTCACACTATGGCAGCCACCGGAAGTCCTTGACTGGTGCAATCTTGTACATGCAAGAAGTAACTGTCCAACCAGTGATTTGTCATCATGAGAAGCCACAACAGAGGCTAGACAGGTAGATTGTTCCAATCAACCAAGACCACATAACAAATAGTGTCCAGACAAGATTCACAAAATGTCAGGCTAAGCTATACAGTCCGATGATGAGGATGGCTACACAACGTGAGTGACATTCAGCATGATAACCACCAATAGATATAATGAAACAGTTGTACCAATTGAATCCTTCATCCTTATTCAGATTATATGTCCACAGATAAAAGGCCAGCATATTCTATATGCAAAATTGGGTACCAGGAAAGATACAAATATTCTTTCACTTGGTACACATTTACTCCTCCGAAGTGGCAATGATTATTCAGCCAAACAGTGCCAAAAGTACTGTGTACAAAGGCCTGGATATTCCATTCCTGGGATCCATCACACTCCAGAGACGCGACAAATGGTTCACCACTTCAGAACTTTTATATTGTGGATAGGCCAGGTTCAGTGATTGTAAGCCTACTTGTGTTTAAGGACTGGTCCTTGGTCCTCATTCATGGTATTGTGACGACAACACTGAAGACAACACCGTTGTCAGTGAGCGATGGTGGTATAGTGGTGAGCATAGCTGCCTTCCAAGCACTTGACCCGGGTTCGATTCCCGGCCATCGCAATAAAAAGTAAATTGGGACGCTTCCCTTTCCAGGAGCCGGTGCAGACTCGATGGGCCGAATGGCCTCCTTCTGCACTGTGAATTCTATGAACAGGCCACAAGTAGCACCATCGGAACACTACTTACACTGGGAGAAGATCACCTAACCCTGCAAAGCATATCATCAGCCATCAGGCTACACCCCACTGTGTAACACAAATATGTATACCCATTCTGAATGTACAAACTTCATACTGTGGAACCAATGTGGCACTGCTATTTAGCCCACAAGTGTGGTCAACACTCCCCAGTTATCACACATCGATGCTCCCAGGAATACTGCTGCATTACTAAATGCCCATGATGCGGGTGAAAAATGATGTAATCTGAACATAGGACAGAAGGATTTAGCACAGCACCCAACTGTTGGCATCTGGAATCCAGCAGAAATGGTCAGCATATGGCTTGGCAATGCAACAAAACACATGCCAAATCAGAACATTTCCACAACCAGAAACACCAAGCAGTCCTATTGTGACTAGAACAAGGCTGACAATGCAACACAAATGGCACCCCAATCCAGCATTCTGAAAATGTATAGCAGTGTCCAGCAAGAATCTCTAACTAAAGCTAGACGGATAAACAAGTTGTCAGACAGAAACTTGTAAATTGTATTGCTTTGTGTTAAAGTACATTCACACACAATGTTATTTTGTTTTGCTTTCAAGTAAATCGTTTAATTGTCTTAAAGATAAACCTTTTAGTAAAACGGGATTTTGTGACATGGTGCACATATATCTATCCTTCACCAATTCTTGTGTATGATTGGCACATTTACATCAAATAGAAGTAGCAGCCACATCTAATCTGAAGGTCAGGAATCCAATAATTCTGGCAAATCTCAAACTAAATTTTAGAACGTCAAAACATAATGGATTAATTGAAAAGCTATTTCTTTATGGGATGTTCAGTGGACTGAATTGGTTCATTATTGCCACTTATAGTGATGCCTGTTCTTGAGAGGAGGATGAGTTGGATCTTCCACTTGTCACTTATAGCTGAAGAGACTTATAAATACTGCTACCATGTAGTTTATTGTGTTGGCTACATAGATCAAATGCGTTGAGGAAGTCCAAGTGCACAACACGTTTAGCCCACCATCTACTGTGTTGCACCCTCATATCAAAGAGGTTAGTCAGGATAAATTTCTCCCAATCAATTCTTCCTCCCTACCTGTGAAGAAGCAAACTCCAAATTTAATCTTCCTCAGCTCCCACTGTATTCTAATCAGTGTCTACTGATCTGTGCTATCGGATGAAATCCATGTACTTGCTGAGTGCATAACAACACATGGGCTTCCATTTAACACTCAATTGATGGCTTCCAAGAAATCAACCTGTCTTGGAAAACTAAAGCAGGTCTGCCTTGATGCTGATGAGACTGTTCACTCTTGTAGGATTCACTTCAAAGTAAAATTAATTGATAAAAGATCAATTTGCATCTTGAGTTAGTAAGATTACAGTTCTATTAATTAGACGCCTCAGGCAGTTTGTGCCAACAAATATCAAAAGCAACTATGCACATGAACAATCATCTAAACTCCTTGATGCTAGACGAGTTGAAGAAAATTTCAACTCGTGTCTTCAAAATGTGACTAACGTTACACTCATCAAGTGTCTATTTAAAAAATGGTCCAAAATGGGTCAGATTAGGATCAAACTCAAATGCCATAAGAACTGCTCCTTAAATACAACCAGGTGTCTCAATGCTTTAAATAAAGGAGGAAAACTGATACAGTTAACGCTGAACATGGGCCGACAGGAGGGCAATGATTAAGATAAAATTAGGAGTTGGAACTGAAAGTACAGCCTAGGAAGAGTGTTTTGATAAGATTTTATGAAACATGAGGGGAAATGCTATATAGAGGGAAATGGATCGATAATTGCAGAGAAAGGAGCATGGTGCCTAAACAATCGGCCATTCGCTGTAGAGGGATGCAAAGCAGGAAATCATTACTAAAGCTAGGAAGATGAAGTCGAGGACAATAATTTTGAACTTGATGTGTGGGGACATAAAAGGGCTAGAATTTGGTTTGCCCTGTCTTTGGGCTGGGTTTTCCAATTTGCAATCTTTCCACAGTGGTTTCTTTTGCACAGCGCAGCAGGTGCATTTTATACTCGCACTTCATCACCAAGATTGTAGTGTGGGGCTGAGTTTCTATCTCGCTTCTTGTTGCCTCTTCATACAGCTGGCTGCCTTTGTGTTTATCAGTGGGCTGGTCAGCATTGTGCTAATAGTAAGTGATGCAACCTGCCTGCTCTGAAATGCAGTCTGTCCCTCTTAAATGAAAACTGCATTGAAGAGGGAACTTGGGTGATGGATGTAATGCTGGCAGATGTGGATTTACCTTCATTTCTGGGTCCCCACCCCCAACCTCACATCCCTTGCAAACTCTGCCTCACAGTGGACCTTCAGCCCCATCATAAATTCTCCCTGACTCGAGTCGCAAACCTGCTCACCTTTCGCAAAAATGTAAAACCTCAGCAGCTCCTGCCTCTCCTTCCTAGTTGCCTCTCTCCATTCCTCGCGCGCCTCAAGTTAACCATTGATACGGTTTGGACCCTAATCAGAATCTGATTTTGCTCCACATTGCCAGCTGCTAGGCTCATTTGCATTTGTTGAGCCTATGAGCAAATGCAGAGTAATCAGCCACTGATTGGATGCCCGCCCCCCACCCACCCCCATTGGCCGGGGCGTAGTGTGGTTCATTGTAAATCCATCTCTGAGCACTGGAGAAATTAGTGTTTGAGGTGTGCAGGAGGAACAATGCCACGGTTTCCTGGAAGACCAGGGCACCCTTTTCAGGAGGGAATAGGAGTAGATCGACCAAGTGGGCAATTCCTTTCAGACACCCAAGAACAATCAACAACATGGCCACAGTGGTCCATAGATAAAGATGGTGTTACTAATTTTGGCTGGGCATATTCCAGTTGTTGGCGGAAATTACTGACATAATCGCGGTGGTATGGCATGAGCGGTTGGCAGGGGGGGGGAAGGGTGAGAGGAGGAGGTGAGTTTCTTTCACACATAAATAAAAGTACTTTGTATCGGACATCCGGGGGTGGCCATGGTGTGAGGCGGTTTTGGTGGTCCTTTTTCCCGCTTAACGGGTGGAAGTTTCAAAGGAAAAAGGTGCAGGAGTGGTGGAGAAAGACTATACTCCACCGGTGAATGGATTTGTGGACCAGAAGTGATTTTAGAAAGGAGCTGCTCGAGCAAGAAACTCTTCCTGCGACACAGGGAAAGATGGCGGAGAGCAAGGGGTCGGCCCTACCAGCTCAATGGTCAATGGAGCAGCTGGCGGACTTTTTGAATGAAAAATAGAAGACGTTCTAAAATGTCCTGACTTTCATGGTTGGTGCCTGGCCCTTTAAATAATTTTGGCTCGGGGTTCAACATGCAATTCAGTGCTTGGTCTTTGGAAAGTGCTGTACCAGTTTGTTGTTTGGACCTCTGTGATCTGAATTAGACATTGTGCTGTGACATCAGCTCACAGGGCTCCATCTGAGACATCCAGCCTGCACAGGTGTTCTTTACAAGTAAATGGGTTGTGTCAGAAGTGACTGGTGGTTCAGTGTGCCACAGCAAACGGACACCAGGGCAGCACATATGTAGTTCACATTCTTCATTCTCCATAAGATACTTTTGCATAAAGAATCAAGGATGTAGGGCTATTTGGGGAATGTTGTGTTTTGAATATATTGAACTGGGAAGGCTAGATAGCAAAGCACTGAAGTCAAGCCATGAGATAAGTAAGACATAATCCTAGGCTTTAGCAGTAAGAGAAATGGACATTATGAAGAGACGGAAGGCGATTGTTTTGATAAAGGCACAAATGTTGGCAGGAAATTTAGCTCTGGGTCAGACAGGATGCCAAGACTATACACTGATTGAAAGATTAATGGAATTGAGGCCAAAGCTTCACGGGAACAGGGTCGACCAGTGACCCGGGACAAAATAAGAGTCGGTCAAACAGCTGAAAGAAGGCTACGAGGGGACAAAAGACCCATGAGGCTTGCCAAGACATCATTGAAGAGTGAGCCTTATGATGGCCTCTGCACCAGGTGGGCACAGCAGGTGGGCTGCCAATGTTGGTGGGCACTCAGCCCCATACTTCACGAATGATAGCCAGCAGGTTCTGGTACAGGCATTGAGTGGCCCAGCGTGATGTCCTAATGCTGTGGGACAAAAGGAGGAGGGCACCCCAGCAGACCAGGAGGGCATGGGCAGAGGTGGCTGCGCTGGTGAGCGGGCACGATGTGCTGCACCGTACCTAGATATGGTGCCAGAAATGGTTCAGTGATCTTCTGTGCTCTGCAAGGGCGAGTACCAACATAACATGGCAATTTGTTTGGAAGGGTGAGGAGCCCCAGTCTGCCGGGCACTTAAGGCTGGACATTCAGGAGGGTGCCCATTCAACTATGTGGCATAAGGAAATTACAGTTTCTCTGGTGAGGCGGAGATTCCTGCGACACTGGACGTCTGTCATGTTGAGGTAGCTGGATCGCTACTGGTACACCCTGGAATCTTGATAGTGGCATCTTCTGCGCGCCTGTTATAAGACCATAAGACATAGGAGCAAAATTAGGCCACTCTGCCCATCGAGTCTGCTCTGCCATTCAATCATGGCTGATATTTTCTCATCCCCATTCTCCTGCATTCTCCCCATAACCCCTGATCCCCTTATTAATCATGAACCTATCTATCTCTGTCTTAAAGACACTCAGTGAATTGGCCTCCACAGCCTTCTGCGGCAAAGAGTTCCACAGATTCACCACCCTCTGGCTGAAGAAATTCCTCCTCATCACTGTTTTAAAGGATCGTCCCTTTAGTCTGAGATGGTGTCCTCTGGTTCTGGTCCTCTGTTCTCCTTGTTCTCCCTGCTGGTCCTGCACACTCTGTGATTGCACCTGATTCCCGTGAACGCCTAGCCTCCTCTCCCTTCAGCCCCTCTCTTCCTCATCCACAGAGGAGGTGGCCCCGCCGAGTAAACAATATCCATCTTCAGAATTGCAGATGGGGCTGACCCATGCAGAGGAGACACCAATGGGTTAAAATGCTCAGAAAAACCTTACAAAACTGAAGAGTCCTGCAAACAGCTCCCTAGATAGCACATAAAACTGCCAGAAATATGTAAAATTACTCTAAATCAAACCGTCACTAACTTCTACCTACTCACCCTGCCTGTGCTCCTACCTCCTTTTATTACACCCTTAGATGACAATTTGGCAAAAACGGTTTGGGTGCCTGTCCATGTTGCCCTGTGCCGACCTACAAATTGCATGGGCAACGTAAAATTCCATTGCCCCTTTAATGGGCTTAATTGGACTTCTAATTGCCCATGAGCATTCCCATCAACCAAAATATCTCACAACTGTGTGATGCCTGATGCCTTCTTGCACGATATTGTACCCTTCAGGGTCACATGCGACGCATTAAAGCCTGGCCTTAGATTTGAAAACTGTAATACCACCTTTTCACCAATACTAAGTTCAATTTAAAGATTATAAAACTGATTACAGATGTATTGGCAGGGTCAGGGAGAAAAATCATGGGTCCCTGTACTTCTCCTATTTCTGGGTCCTTTATTCCTCGACTCATCCCCACCATTTAAACTCTCCAATCACAGAATCACCGAATTGTTACAGTGCAGGAGGAGGCCATTTGTCCCACCATGTCTGCACAGGCTCTCTAAATGAGCATTATGGCTTTGTGCCATTCCCCAGCATTTCACCGCCAATTACAGAGTCCCATGTCAAACGCATTTAAACCAGGTGTTTCCTGGCGCTGGCAGCACTGAGAATGACCCTGCTATCAAACGGGACTCTGCTTCATTCTGGGGCCTTGGCAAGGAACGCTCCACTGAAGCCACGCTCACCCCGATCTCCAGACCCCCCTCCCCTCACCCCACGGTGGCCAGACTGCTTCAACTCAACTGTAAAAAAGTCATTGGGCCCCTAGCACCCCACTTCTTAAGGACAGGGCACCCCTAGGCTGATCCCTAGCAGGGGAAAAATGCCACCCAGGAACCACCAGACTGGCGGTGGCCCGCCTAGCACCCAGGTGGCACTGCCAGGGTGCCAAGGTGACATCGGTTGCCAGGGTACCACCCTACCGAGTGCCTGACTGCTCAAGAACCCCAGATCGCTTGGGAGCACCCCCCACTCCCCCCAAGTACCGATACACCAGACCCACGTTTGTGGAGACCAATGCAAACCGGTGCTCGCTCGGGGATCTCCGAGGCCCCATTGGTGATTTATAACCGTGTTCAGATGACAAAGCTGGTACAAGCCTCAGCCCTCATTGACATGTTCTGCACATTACTGGATATGGATATGGTGACAGTAAATTCATATTTGGAGGAAAGATTCGATGATTGCAACCAGTTAAACTGCACAAGATCTTTTCCATTCTGTAGAAGTAGAAGAAGACTTTCTTCTCCTGGGTTCATGACACTATTTAAATAATTATTCAAACGCATAATGTAATTGGATTTAATTTTATCAGTAATCCTGTGGGGGGGGTGGGTGGGGGGGGGGGGGGGGGGGGGACATCAAATTACTCCTGAGTATCAAAGTGTGATGCTTGAACAACTTAGGTCTTAGCTGCCAGTGATTGTTGGAGTCCTCCGGTGTTTTTTTTCACAGGATGTGGACGTCATTGGTTGGCCAGCATTTATTGCCCATCCCTGAGTCAACCAAACTGCTGTGGATCTAGACTCACATATAGGCCAGACCAGGTACGGATGACAGATTTGCTTCTCTAAAGGATTTTAGTGAACCAAATTGGTTTTTATAGTTTCATGGTCATCATTAGAATTTTAATTCCAGATTTTAATTGCATTCAAATTTCACTGATGTGGTGGGATTTGAACCTAGGCTCCCAGAGCATTACCCAATACCCCTAGATTATTCATTCAGCAAAATTACCACTATGCTCCTGCCTTCCCAAATGTTGAATAACACAACATTTAAGATCCCCCAAGCCTAATGGCCTACATCCTTGGATGTTAAAGGAAGTGGCAGCTGAGATTGTGGATCTATTGGATATAATATTCCAAATTTCCCTGGACATGGGAAAGGTTCCAGTGGATTGGAAAAATGTCCTATTCAAAAAGGGAGGGAGGCAGAAATAGGGAACTTACAGACCAGTTAGTTTAACATCCGTGTTGGGAAATTGTTAGAATCAATTATTAAGGAAGTAATATCAGGACATTTGGAAAGCCAAAATGCAATCCATCAGAGTCAGCATGGTTTTATGAAGAGCAAATGATGTTTGACTAATTTGTGAGACTTGTTCGAAGATATGACAAGATAATTGGATAATGGGGATCCTGTAGATGTAGTATATCTGGACTTCTGGAAGACGTTTGATAAGGTACCACACAGAAGGTTAATTCACAACGTGAGATCACATGGGATTAGGGGTAATTAATTAGCTTGGATAGAAGACTGGCTGATGGACAGAAGACAGAGTTGGGATAAATGGGTCTTTTTCTGGATGGCAAGATGTAACTAGTGGGGTGCCACAGGATTCGGTCCTGGGCCCCAGCTATTTACAATCTATATTCATGACTTGGATACAGGGATAGAAGGTTCTATAACCAAATTTGCAAACAACACAAAAATAGGTGGGACAGTAAGTTGCAATGAGGAAATAAGAACCTTGTAAATGGATAGAGATAGGTTAGATGAGAGGGCCAAAATGTGACAGATGGAGTTTAACATGGATCAGTGTGACGTCATGCATTTTGGTTGGAAAAATGGGAAGGCAACCTATCTAAATGGGGAGAGACTTTGGGGTGCTCCGGTGCAGAGTGCATAACTCACAACAAATTGGCATGTAGGTACAGCAGCTAATAAAAAAAGCAAATGAAATGTTGGCATTTATAGCTAAAGGAATAGAGTATAAAGATAAGGCAGTGTTGTTGCAACTATACAAGGAATTGAGACCGTGCCTGGTGTGCTTTGCACAGTTTTGGTCCCCTTATTTGAGGAAAGATGTAGTGGCATTGGAGGCAGTTCAGAGGAGGTTCACTAGATTGATTCCAGAGATGAGCGGTTTGTCATATGAAGGGAAATTGAGCAGTTTAGGCCTGTACTCTCCAGAGTTTAGAAGAATGAGGGGAGATCTAATTTAGGTATATAAGATGGATAAAGTAGATGTGGAGCGGATGCTTCCTCCTGTGGAGCATTCTAGAATGCAACGTTATCACTGTCTTGTTATGCTCTAGGCGTAGCATAAGCGGCTTCCTTGTGGTGCACTTGACAAAGGAAGGTTCAGACTGGTGATAACTTCAACACGTTTATTAAACTATTTACACTTCTACTCGGGTTCGCCACTACTGTTAATCCTTATATAGCTACTCAGACTGACTAACCAGCCTGCTACAATCCACGTGATGTGTGTAATATTGAATCAACCCTGTGTCTCTACTCACTGACTGTCTCCATTGGAAATAGGAAGATCATGTGTGTTGTGTCCTTTATATATGGGTTGGTGTAATGCCCTCCTGTGGTTGTGTCACCTCTGTGTGTATCGTGAATGCCCATTGGTCGTGTCCTATCTAACTGTTCTATTGGTTGAGTGTCTGTGTGTCATGTATCTGGTGCTCCCTCTCGTGTCTAGCTAGTCTACATGTATTTATATTAACCCCTTGTGTCTTTACAGTGATGCATATCACCACAGCCCCTCTTTTTTACATGTTACATATTTTCTGCACACTTAAAGAAAATTGAACAAAAAACAGGTAGATAAGTTATGGTATGTACAAGTCATGAGAACAGTGATTAAACAACAAGTCCAAATCAAATGTGCGAGTCCAAAACCCTTCAATCATCATGGTCAAATGTCTCTCTTGGTAGGGTGGTGAGTTTGATGGTGGCATGTCCTTGTGAGCGCCATCAGTGTCCCTGTGTATCAGGAACCAAGAAGTGGTCAAGTCACTTCGCTGTCTGATTTGGAGTCTTTTTTTTCCGATGGTTGTGATGGTGATGTTGGTCTTGTAGCTGATAAGTCCGCTTGACGGCTCTGGAGCTGCGGATGGACTCACTTTGGAGCATCCGCGATGCTGAGGACGTCGTGGATAGCATGTTTAGCGAGTTGGTCACACCGCAGGTGAAAGGTACTGAGGGAGATAGAAAATGGGGACCAAAAGACAGAACAAGAGTAGGAAGGCAGTGCAGGTGTCCTCTGCGGTCATCTCCCTGCAAAACAGATATACCGCTTTGGATACTGTTGAGGGAGATGGCTCACCAGGGGAAGGCAGCAGCAGCCAGGTTCATGGCACCATGGCTGGCTCTGCTGTGCAGCTGGGCAGGAAGAAGAATGGCCGGGCTATAGTGATAGGGGACTCAATTGTAAGGGGAATAGACAGGCGGTTCTGCGGACGTAATCGAGACTCCAGGATGGTATGTTGCCTCCCTGGTGCAAGGGTCAAGGATGTCTCGGAGCGGTTGCAGGACATTCTGGGGGGGGAGGGTGAACAGCCAGCTGTCGTGGTGCACATAGGCACCAACGATATAGGTAAAAAACGGGATGAGGTCCTACAAGCTGAATTTAGGGAGTTAGGAGATAAACTAAAAAGTAGGACCTCAAAGGTAGTAATCTCAGGACTGCTACCTGTGCCACGAGCTAGTCAGAGTAGGAATGTCAGGATAGATAGGATGAATGCGTGGCTTGAGAGATGGTGCAAGAGGGAGGGATTCAAATTCCTGGGACATTGGAACCGCTTCTGGGGGAGGTGGGACCAGTACAAACCGGACGGTCTGCACCTGGGCAGGACTGGAACCAATGCCCTAGGGGGGGTATTTGTTAGAGCTGTTGGGGAGAGTTTAAACTAATGTGGCAGGGGGATGGGAACCGATGCAGGAAGTTGGAAGGTAGTAAAACAGGGACAGAAACAAAAGGCAGTAAGGGGGAAATTGTAAGGCAGAGAAGCTATAGTCAAAAATCAAAAAGGGCGACAGTTCAAGGTACAGTGACTGAGGGGAGCTCAGTGAATAGGACCAGGAATACTAAAAGGAATAAAACGGGAAGTGAAAACATTAATGGTAAGCGACGCGGCAGGTTGTTACATGAAGATATGGGTTCAACGACAAGGAAAATTAGGAGAAAAGTTAAGAGGAAATATAACTTAGGAGAGGTTACTGATCGAGGTGTTAAGATTCAGAACAGGGGTAAAAAAGCCAACATAAGTGTACTTTACCTGAATGCTCGTAGTATTCGGAATAAGGTAAATGAGTTGATGGCGCAAATCATCGTGAATGACTATGATTTAGTGGCCATTACTGAAACATGGTTAAAGGATGGTCACGACTGGGAGTTAAATATCCGAGGGTATCAAACTATTCGGAAGGACAGAGTGGATGGTAAGTGAGGTGGTGTAGCTCTGTTATTTAAGGATGACATCTGGGCAACAGTAAGGGATGACATCGGTGCTATGGAGGATAAGGTTTTCCACCCATTTGGGTGGAAATCAGGAATAGTAAGGCGAAAAAGTCACTGATAGGAGTAGTCTATAGGCCACCAAATAGTAACATTATGGTGGGGCAGGCAATAAACAAAGAAATAACTGATGCATGTAGAAATGGTACAGCAGTTATCTTGGGGGATTTTAATCTACATGTCGATTGGTTTAACCAGGTCGGTCAAGGCAGCCTTGAGGAGGAGTTTATAGAATGTATCCGCGATAGTTTCCTCGAACAGTATGTAATGGAACCTATGAGGGAACAAGCGGTCCTAGATCTGGTCCTGTGTAATGAGACAGGTTTGATTCAGGATCTT
Organism: Scyliorhinus torazame; assembly: GCF_047496885.1. Lineage (NCBI taxonomy): Eukaryota > Metazoa > Chordata > Chondrichthyes > Carcharhiniformes > Scyliorhinidae > Scyliorhinus > Scyliorhinus torazame. The sequence goes on from NC_092712.1 coordinate 287,669,803, forward strand.
ATAGTTAGGGATCCTCTCGGAAGGAGCGATCACAATATGGTGGAATTTAAAATACAGATGGAGGGTGAGAAGGTAAAATCAAGCACTAGTGTTTTGTGCTTAAACAAAGGAGATTACAATGGGATGAGAGAATAACTAGCTAAGGTAGACTGGGAGCAAAGACTTTATGGTGAAACAGTTGAGGAACAGTGGAGAACCTTCCAAGTGATTTTTCACAGTGCTCAACAAAGGTTTATACCAACAAAAAGGAAGGACGGTAAAAAGAGGGAAAATCGACCGTGGATATCTAAGGAAATAAGGGAGAGTATCAAATTGAAGGAAAAAACATACAAAGTAGCAAAGATCAGTGGGAGACTAGAGGACTGGGAAATCTTTAGGGGGCAACAGAAAGCTACTAAAAAAGCTATAAAGAAGAGTAAGATAGATTATGAGAGTAAACTTGCTCAGAATATAAAAACAGAGAGTAAAAGTTTCTACAAATATAGAAAACAAAAAAGAGTGGCTAAGATAAATATTGGTCCTTTAGAGGATGAGAAGGGAGATTTAATAATGGGAGATGAGGAAATGGCTGAGGAACTGAACAGGTTTTTTGGGTCGGTCTTCACAGTGGAAGACACAAATAACATGCCAGTGACTGATGGAAATGAGGCTATGACAGGTGAGGACCTTGAAAGGATTGTTATCACGAAGGAGGTAGTGATGGGCAAGCTAATGGGGCTAAAGGTAGACAAGTCTCCTGGACCTGATGGAATGCATCCCAGAGTGCTAAAAGAGATGGCTAGGGAAATTGCAAATGCACTCGTGATAATTTACCAAAATTCACTAGACTCTGGGGTGGTCCCGACGGATTGGAAATTAGCAAACGTGACACCACTGTTTAATAAAGGAGGTAGGCAGAAAGTGGGTAATTATAGGCCAGTGAGCTTAACTTCAGTAGTAGGGAAGATGCTGGAATCTATCATCAAGGAAGAAATAGCGAGGCATCTGGATGGAAATTGTCCCATTGGGCAGACGCAGCATGGGTTCATAAAGGGCAGATCGTGCCTAACTAATTTAGTGGAATTTTTTGAGGACATTAACAGTGCGGTAGATAACGGGGAGCCAATGGATGTGGTATATCTGGATTTCCATAAAGCCTTTGACAAGGTGCCACACAAAAGGTTACTGCATAAGATAAAGATGCATGGCATTAAGGGGAAAGTAGTAGCATGGATAGAGGATTGGTTAATTAATAGAAAGCAAAGAGTGGAGATTAATGGGTGTTTCTCTGGTTGGCAATCAGTAGCTAGTGGTGTCCCTCAGGGATCAGTGTTGGGCCCACAACTGTTCACAATTTACATCGATGATTTGGAGTTGGGGACCAAAGGACCAAGTTTGCAGACGACACTAAGATAAGTGGTAAAGCAAAAAGTGCAGAGGATACTGGAAGTCTGCAGAGGGATTTGGATAGGCTAAGTGAATGGGTTAGGGTCTGGCAGATGGAATACAGTGTTGACAAATGTGAGATTATCCATTTTGGTAGGAATAACAGCAAAAGGGATTATTATTTAAATGATAAAATATTAAAACATGCTGCTGTGCAGAGAGACCTGGGTGTGCTAGTGCATGAGTCGCAAAAAGTTGGTTTACAGGTGCAACAGGTGATTAAGAAGGCAAATGGAATTTTGTCCTTCATTGCTAGAGGGATGGAGTTTAAGACTAGGGCGGTTATGCTGCAATTGTATAAGGTGTTAGTGAGGCCACACCTGGGGTATTGTGTTCAGTTTTGGTCTCCTTACTTGAGAAAGGACGTACTGGCACTGGAGGGTGTGCAAAGGAAATTCACTAGGTTAATCCCAGAGCTGAAGGGGTTGGATTACGAGGAGAGGCTGAGTAGACTGGGACTGTACTCGTTGGAATTTAGAAGGATGAGGGGGGATCTTATAGAAACATATAAAATTATGAAGGGAATAGATAGGATAGATGCGGGCTGGTTGTTTCCATTGGCGGGTGAAAGCAGAACTAGGGGGCATAGCCTCAAAATAATGGGAAGTGGATTTAGGACTGAGTTTAGGAGGAACGTCTTCACCCAAAGGGTTGTGAATCTGTGGAATTCCTTGCCCAGTGAAGCAGTAGAGGCTCCTTCATTAAATGTTTTTAAGATAAAGATAGATAGTTTTTTGAAGAATAAAGGGATTAAGGGTTATGGTGTTTGGCCTGGAAAGTGGAGCTGAGTCCACAAAAGATCAGCCATGATCTCATTGAATGGTGGAGCAGGCTCGAGGGGCCAGCTGGCCTATTCCTGCTCCTAGTTCTTATGTTCTTATGTTCTAAGTCGTTGTCGTTGAAGAGGTACCATCACCAGTATCATTCAAGGTCATGTATGTGCCATATGTGGAAGTTGGATAATACTGTGCATACTGGTTTTGGCCAAATGCTGTGTAGGAAGGATAATCCTGATGAGAACTGTTGAATTGGAAACAGAATTGCAGCTCGCATCTTTACCAGGTGATGGTGTAAAACTAGAACCTTGCATCTGATAGGAATATGCCATTTGTCCAGGCTGGGGTGCAGCAAATCCTGGGCTGTAACTAAGGCATCCAATCTGCAGTGCAGATTGTGCTTGCGGTAGTCCTCCTTCGATCTTGATTCCATAAGTGGGCGATCCGTAGTGCTGGCCTGTTTGAGAATATGCTGCATAGACTGCTGCATTCCTGAATACTGGGTTTGTCCAGCATAAGCTGTCATTGACTGCACTGCTGGTGTGGAAAGAATGTGTGGGTATGGCTTGGAAGGATATAGCTGTGGTGAATATTGGTGTATTCCTCTTGGACTGTAGCCACTACTTGTTATTACGACCCAGTGTTATTTTCAAGTGATCCATCACCTGTCATCATCGTCACCCTGAGCGTGCCGTCACTGCGTTTGCGGCACTCCCTGTCTGGAGTAAAGTCCGGCTTACGTGAATCAGAGTTGGCATTTGGTTGCTCTCCACCTGGAGTCTGCTCTGTTTCACCTGAGTCAGTGTTGGTTTGTTGATGCTCCCCGTCTGGAGTCTTAGCAGGTTCACTGGGGTCAGCTGAGATTCCTTGAAGCTCCACGTCTGGAGTCGGAACATGCAGGAATGCAGTGACTTGTGGAGAGGTTCGAGCGAATGAGGTTGGAAGTAACGTGGTGTCACCGGACTCACCAGTGATCTCACAGTGATCGTCGAGTGCCTCTGTGCACACTAGCTGAGGTCTGTCACATTGCACATCTTGCATGGGAAGTGGGATGCTGTCATCACTCGTCTCACATACAGTGGATAGAGCCTCAGTAGCTTCTTGTTGTTCACTTGGGCTGGGTATACTGTCAGAATCTTCTCCTTGTGGCTCAGACAATGTGGGTGAACCGTCATAGTCGCTGTGTTGTTCATTTTGGCTTGGACTGTCATAGTCGCCTTGTTCTTCACTGGAGCATGATAGACCGTCATGGTCGTCCTGCTGTGCACTGGAGCGTGGTAGACTGTCATAGTCTTCTTGCTGTTTACTTGAATATGGCAGACTTGCATCGTCTGCTGCTAGTTGGTCAGAGGAGGTTGCTAGACCCTCATGATCTTGTTCCTGCAAGGACTGCGCTTTGGAGTCTTGCGTTGCTTCTATCATGGAGGCTGTACACAAGCTCGCTGTGGAGGCTTGTGACACTGGAGTCACTTCTTGTTTGTGCAAGGACTGCGCTCTGGAGTCTTGCGTTTCTTCAATCGTGGAGTCTGTCCACAAGCTCGCTGTGGAGGCTTGTGACACTGGAGTCACTTCTTGTTTGTGCAAGGACTGCGCTCTGGAGTCTTGCGTTTCTTCAATCGTGGAGTCTGTCCACGAGCTCGCTGTGGAGGCTTGTGACACTGGAGTCACTTCTTGTTCATGCAACGATTGTGGTCTGGAGTCTTGCGTGTCTTCTATCGTGGAGTCGGGAACCCTTAGCGGTGCGTGGACCACTCTGTGTGGCAGCAGGCCGCTCTCTGTGGGCTTGTACCGCTCTCTGTCTCTTGGTGTCAGGCCGCAGCATAAGCCTGCACTCGCGAGTCGGGATGTCGTATATGCTGGGCTGTAGATCCTCAAATCCGAAGAACGAATCCGCGTCTGTGTCGGATTCAGTGCGGGGGTCGCCATTTCTAATGATAAAACCTTTGTCCGAGTCACAGTCCTCTAGGACCATATCATCGCTGTTTGTGTCGGAGCTGGCATTGGGCTCGTGATGTCCAGAGAAAATATAAAGATCGGTGTCGTAGTATTCAAGGTCTGTGTCATCGCTTTGGGCGGTGCTAACTGCTTGTTGCAGGGTTTAGCGGAGGTTACTTTCAGTTCCTGGTTGAATTTGAAGCACTGTGCTGTCATTCCAGGTGAAAGAAGCTTGTTTTACGGCTTTAAGGGATTTTTCTCGTGATTTGGGACATTGCCCCTTTAAATGGGCGTGGTCCGGGGCCTCTGACATCATGACTCATGTAACGGCAGACCTTTGAAGCGTTTGCGCATGCGCATATCGCTGTTGCTGTACTGGGGCCGTTTTTGCAATTGCGCATGCCCGGTTTACCGCGCATGCGCACACGGACCGTCCTCTTCTGTGAGCTTCTCACGCAACTGCGCATGTGCAGTACCTTTACAAAGATGGCCACCGATCAAAATTGTTCTTTGCTCTGGGATCCTGGCCTCGTGGTGAGCACTGACGCTTCTCTTACCGTTTTCAGCTGGTTGAGTGTGTTTTCCTCACAGTATTTACCAAATTTGTCCAGGACTGCCTGGAAGTCGCTCCTGTTTTGCCCTTTGGAGAACTTGAATTTTTAAAAGATGTCTTCTGCTCTGGCACCGGGGATGGTGAGCAGAAGCTCTGTCTTTTCAGCATCGGCCACGTCTTGTAGGTCGGCTGCTGCAGGAATATTTCAAACCTTTGCCGGAATGCCTGCCAGTTGTCGCGGAGATCGCCGTGGCACAGGAGCCGCTGCGGAACCGGGATCTCAAACATCTTGCCTGGATATTGTTGCTGTATGTCACTGTACGCTGAGTTTTAGCTATATGGATTGAAACAGTTCACTCTGGTACCATGTCTTGTTATGCTCTAGGCGTAGCATAAGCGGCTTCCTTGTGGTGCACTTGACAAAGGAATGTTCAGACATGGAGATAACTTCAACACGTTTATTAAACTATTTACACTTCTACTCGGGTTCGCCACTACTGTTAATCCTTCTGTAGCTACTCAGACTGACTAACCAGTCTGCTACAATCCACGTGGTGTGTGTAATATTGAATCAACCCTGTGTCTCTACTCACTGACTGTCTCCACTGGAAAGAGGAAGATCGTGTGTGTTGTGTCCTTTATATATGGGTTGGTTTAATGCCCTCCTGTGGTCGTGTCACCTCTGTGTGTATCGTGAATGCCCATTGGTCGTGTCCTATCTAACTGTTCTATTGGTTGAGTGTCTGTGTGTCATGTCTCTGGTGCTCCCTCTAGTGTCTAGCTAGCCTACATGCATTTACATTAACCCCTTGTGTCTTTACAGTGATGCATATCACCACAATCACGTTCTTTCAATAACTCAAAAAAATCATTAAAAGTACGAAATGAGACAATGGGTAAGTAGTGTAGCCACCTAAATTGGCCAACTCACGATTTAAAATGGCGAACGGCAAAGGCTGATGGGAAAGTCAGCCAACAAGACAGAAACCAGCAGCTGCAGGTTTGCTGTGTATTTACCTCTGCAAAGGCCAGACAACATCAATACCAGCGACCATCAGCATAACAAAGTAATAGCCATCTGCATACTGATGAGCAATCCCCAGGAACAATAGGTAACATTTTGGACATACAAAGCAAAGCCAGACTCCTCGGCGCCAGCAGGAGCCAACACAAAGGAGGAGAACAAGCACCTCAAGACCGCCCATCGATCAGGGAACCGCTCCAGTATTGGAGAAAATCGAACCAAGCGATTGGGACAAAGTCCAATCACTTGGGACCAGGTACAGGGTCCGCCCCGAAAGGCGGGAAGCCCCTGGGGACTATAAGAGTTAAGCCCCAAGTTCAAATCGCTCGCTTCACCTCTTCTTCCTGCCCGGGTCACCCAGCAACACGAACCAACATTGACCGTGACCGGTGCAGTGACGACCGACAGAAGTAAGTTTTAATTCAATGCTCGCTACGAGATAGGCGCTCCTAGCTACCAATCCGTACCAACTTCGAATCCCGCAGACTCAGAACCCGAACGAACGGCCATTTGTTCCCCTGATCTGGTGGGCCAGTCCGAAGTTAAGTATAGGCCTGTTAGTTGTAGAAGTAGCTTAGACTTGGAATTTGTGCATGAGTAGCGATTACTGTGTATAATAAATGTGCTTTGATTTAAATCTTACTCATCGGTGTATTGGGTTATTGATCATTACTCGGACTTGAACCTCGTGGCGGTATCATAAAGATACCTGGCGATTCGAGAGCAAAGGTAATAAAACAGAGCAATTGAACCAAGGAGAAAGTTAGCAACATTATTTGGCGACATCTGACGGGACCCGATCTAGAAGTGGAAAACCACTCTGGGAGAACCCAGAATTTGAATTAGAGACCCAATTGGAAACAGAAAACCACAAGTGTTCAAGCAGTTCCGATCGATACTCATAATTCGGAAGTGTGTGTATGCATGCGTAACTAACAGGGCTATAAGGTAAAACTGATAGATTTTTTGTTGCTACAAAACTGTCGGAAGTTTGTATATCGGAAAGTAGCGAAAGCCGTACCCGTATTTACAGCACCGCCTTAATACCCCTGTCCCAAATTTGAAGAGCAGCATTTGGATAGCAAAGATGGCAATGCAGGCAATGCAACGCCTCATGAACCCCGAGGAATTTGTGGTCGCAGCGACCAGCAGCAGTAGAGTGGGACAATGTCCCATTTGGGAGGAAGAGATCATGAAATATCTCAAAGGGAAAGGATGGCCCCTTTGGAATGAATTCTGTGACAACGAGGAATCAGGCCCCGGGAGTATAGGACATACTTGGTGGGAGAACCTGAGCGAGATCCACAAAAAAGAGCTTAGGGAAAGCTCGCAAGCCGATGGCAATTGTGTCCTGCTTGGCACAATTGCGAGGCACAGAGGAGGTCGATGGGATGCTCTGGAAAGAAGTAGAGGGCATACATCGAATGAGTAAGGTCGATGTAAGCGAGGTAGAAAGAGAGAATTTATAATTGAGAAGGAAATTGGCAGCAAAAGATGGAGACGTGGATGATGCCAAAAGGGCTCACCAGTCTTGTCTGGCGCACTTAAGCAGCTTCCAGTCTCAATATGAAAAGGCCTATCAGGACACGCAACTTGCAGTCCTGGTGCGTGAAGAAACAGAAAAGCAGGTAGAAGCATTGCAGAGACAGTGCAGCGACCTAAAGGCAGCATTAAGAGCACCCGATGCTGCCACCACAGAGCAAAGACAAAGCTGACTAGACCATGCAAAGTGCCGGAAGCAGATTGCAGAGCTGCAATCGCTGCTTTCAGTATTGAAAGGCTTCCAGGAAACCTTTGGAGAAAAATTAGATGAGGAAGACGGCCCTGATTGGGAAGAATTGAATGAAACAGCGCAGAGATATGTTCAGGGAACATATGCGCAGGGAAAGCCACAAAAGAGGAAAGCGCCCCAACCCCCCACAGAGCAGATAGTTTGAGCTCCAATTAACCCAGTAACCACCCGCCGCACAGCCATAGTGGAGGATACGGAATTCCTATACTACACCCCCTTAACAGTGACCCAATTACGGGACGCGTGCGATAAGATCACACCGTTCCTCCCCATCTCAGACCCCCGCCATTTCTTTGCCACAGTCAAGCATCAGGCGACCATGTACGGCCTGGATGAGCGAGAGCATGTAAAGCTCACCGTTTTAAGTTTAGACCCTTCAGTAGCAGCAGCCCTTCCCGACACACAGAATGTAGGAGGAGGCACCCTTTGAGAAATGCATACCGCGATCTTGGATGCGATTGGGTATAACCGGGGTGACTCCGTAGATGGCCTCAACAAATGCAGGCAAAAGAAAGCCGAACACCCCACAGCGTTTGCTGGACGCCTGTGGATCCACTTTGCAGCAGTCTTTGGAGACTTAGACCGTGCCCATTTGTCCCCAGACAACATGGCCAAATGGACCTGCACCCTTATCTCCCATGCCACAGAAACAGGACAGAAAGCTTGCGCGAATTATGATCCCTCAGAGGAGGCCCATAACGAGAAGTGGGTGGTGAAAAGATTGTCCCGCGCTTGGGAGCAATCTATACAAAGCAAACCCGCAGTCAAGAATCCCGAGGAAAAGCAGGCCACCGCAGATATACAGGCAGTTACAACACACCACAACCCCGCATGGGTGAATGAAGGAAAGAACAGCCCCCCAACAAAGTTACAGGAGTGTTACAACTGCGGACAGTTGGGACACTTCGCAAGAGAGTCCAATGCCCCTAGAAAGCCACAGAGAGCCCAGCACACGGGCACTCTGAGTAAGAAGAAGACAGAGCCCATTCATAGTGTTAGCGCCCGTTCAGATCAGACTAACTTGACCCGAACGGACTGATGGTGTTCGGGCTCCCCCAGTTGGGTCTGCGACACCCTTTGGGATAGGTCCGGACGACTGGTAGTTGCAGCGAAAATTCGGGGACAGCCCATCGGATTTGTCTGGGACACAGGAGGGTCCCGCACCACAATAAATTCCTCCACCATGTTCCAAAAGGACACGTGGCCCACTACAGCCACTATCACCCTCAGCGGCTTTACAGGCCACTCACAGCAGGGACACATCACAGCCCCTGTACCCATTCAAATCGGTACCATCACCACCAAGCACCCTGTAGTTTTAGTTGACCTGCCCCACACAGCAGAACACATTCGGGGAATCGATTTTATGAGGGCAGCACGGTAGCATTGTGGATAGCACAATTGCTTCACAGCTCCAGGGTCCCAGGTTCGATTCTGGCTTGGGCCACTGTCTGTGCGGAGTCTGCACATCCTCCCAGTGTGTGCGTGGGTTTCCTCCGGGTGCTCCGGTTTCCTCCCACAGTCCAAAGATGTGCAGGTGAGGTGGATTGGCCATTATAAATTGCCCTTAGTGTCCAAAATTGCCCTTAGTGTTGGGTGGGGTTACTGGTTTATGGGGATTGGGTGAAGGTGTTGACCTTGGGTAGGGTGCTCTTTCCAAGAGCCGGTGCAGACTCGATGGGCCGAATGGCCTCCTTCTGCACTGTAAATTCTATGATAATCTATGAATTCCCACAACTTATCATTTGATCCAGTCAACCAGTGTGTCTGGAAAATGGCAAAGTCTGCAAGAGCCCCCGCAACGCTGAACATAGGAGAATACGCGAACAAAAGTAGCGCCGTAGACGGATTTTGGTTCAACCCGACCACGCTTAGCATGGACAAGCAGGTTAGGGCAGTTCTGCAAAAGAACAGGGCAGCATTCGCGACCCACAATCACGACTGTGGACGGATGACTGGCTCCGTACAAATAACAGGACCTGACCCTAGACCCCCAAAACAGTATGGATTTCCCCAAGAGGCAGAGGGAGAAATCTCAAAGGTAATAGAAAGCTTATTAGAGCAGGGCATACTTAGATCAGTAGCCTCTACTAATAATGCACCGATTTGGCCAGTGAGAAAGCCCGATGGATCATGGCGACTGACCATCGATTACCGGGAACTCAACAAAATCACCCCCGCAGCAGCCCCCACAGTAGCAACAAGTCCCGAGACCACGCTCAAGCAGGGACTCAATTCCCGATTCTTTACGGTTTTGGATGTCAGTAATGGATTCTGGTCCATTCCATTGGCAAAGGCGTGCCAGTACAAATTTGCCTCACCTTTAAAGCACAGCAGTACACGAGGACATCCCTGCCACAAGGCTTCCACAACTCCCCCTCCATTTTCCACCGACAGCTGGCAAATGGTTGAGCCAAATTCTCTCGCCCCGAATGTCTGGTTCAGTATGTAGACGACCTACTACTGCAGACAGACACCAAGGAAGAGCATATTGAGCTTCTGTCCGAACTCCTGGAACTCTGAACACTCAATCGGTTGTAAAGTCAACCCCAAAAAGGCCCAGATTTTGGAAGATAAGGCGATATATTTGGGAACAATTATCACACATGGTAAACGCGAGATCGAGCACAAAAGGATTGACCCGATTGCTAAATTGCCCCTTCCCCAGAACGTTTCAGCCCTCCGGTCATTTTTAGGACTGGTTGGCTACTGCCGAAACCACATTGACGGTTTCGCCAGCAAGGCAGCACCCCTCTCAGACCTCCTAAAGAAAGGAGCCCCCTGGGAATGGCTTCCGCAGCATACGGATGCTGTGGACTCTTTAAAACAGGCACTCATAGCAGCCCCCGCACTACAAGTTCCAGACCCGCTTTCCCCTTACGCTATAGAGGTAGCAACCACAGACCGCACCCTTTCGGCCGTGCTCCTCCAGGAACGGCACGAACGGTTAAGGCCCGTAGCTTACGCCTCCAGAATTTTAGATGCTGTGGAGCAGCGATTTTCAGCCTCGAGAGGCACCTGCTCGCAGTATTTTGGGTAGTACAGCATTTTTCGTATATTACCGGACTGAACCCCATCACAATTCTCACCGAACACACCCCTACCCAACTTTTACTGGACGGACGACTCATGGATGGTACAGTAAGCCAAATTAGAGTAGCTAGATGGACCCTTCTCTTGCAGGGACGGGACATCACTGTTAAAAGGAAAAAGACGCACACCTTTTTAGCTGACAACTTACAGTACCCCGGAACCCCCCCATGAATGTGAAATTATCTCTCCACACAACACAGGCCCCTTCATTGCGAAAACACCCCCCAGAAAGATAGGTAGTTCAACCCAGAGCCCCCAGCACACGGACACGCGTGAGCCCATAAAGATCTATGTGGATGGATCTTCCACAATATTAGAAGGGAAGCGCATAACAGGATGCGGTATTTATGTCGAGGACGTGCAGGGACGCTGTAGCCACCTAAAATGGCTGATTCACGATTAATTTGGCCAAAACCCGATGTAAAATGGCTAACCGAAAAGGCTGATGGGAAAATCAGCCAACAGGGCACAAACGGACAGCTGCAGACAGAACAGTGTGTTCGGCTCTGGGGAAGTCGGCCCAGATCGATACCTGCAACCATTAGCAGCACATCAACCCAGCTATCTGCAGTTTAATCGGCTATCCCCGGGAACAATTGCAACAAATTAGCAATTGAATGCCGATCCAGACCTCTCGGCGCCAGCAGTGGCCGAGACAAAGAAAGGTGAACGACCACCCCCCGATCAAGGAATCGCCCCATTATTGGAGCATATCGAACCCAGTGATTGGGAACAAGTCCAATCACTTGGGACCAGGGTCAAGGTCCGCCCCGAGAGGCGGGAAGCCCCATGGAACTATAAAGATAGGGGCCAAGTTCTCTCCCTTCTTCTCCTGCTCGCAACCTTCGCAAGAACCATCGACAAGAAACCGTAAGTTTGACTCCAGCGATCGCTACCCGATAGAGACTCCTAGCCATCGACCTGTATCAGCCTTTGAAGCCCGCAGGCCAGACCCAATTCGATAAGCCATTCGTTTCCCTGACCTGGTGGGCCATTCCCAAAGTTAAGTATTGGCCTGTAGTGGTAGGTAGTAGTCTAGAAAGTAGGATTATTGTACAGGTATTGATTGCTGTATATAATAAATGACTGTTGATTTCACTCTTACTAAGCGATGCACTGTCTTATTAATCATAACTAGAGCTTGAACCACGTGGCGGTATCAGAAAGATACCTGGCGACTCGTGAGCAAAGGTGACAGAATTAGAGCTAATAAAACTAAGGCTAATAAGAGCAACAACGCGCCCTAGAACAGATAGCAATAAAACTTCCAGGCCACTTAGGCGCGCAGGCAGCAGAGCTCGCGGCCATCGCATATATAGTGGAACACCCAGATTCTTTCCCCAGCCCAGCAGACATATCCTCGGACAGCCTCTATGTCTGCAACAGGCTCACAGAATTCCTGCCCCTGTGGAAAACAAGGGGATTTGTTTCCGCAGACGGGAAACCCCTCCCCTCAGCCCCATTGCTCTGTCACATTTTAGAAAGAGCCCAGAACAGGACCTTTGGGATAGTCAAAGTTCGTAGTCACCATCGCTCCTTCCCCCCCGGAAATGCAAAAGCCGACACACTGGCTAAAGCAGGTTCCAGGCATGGATACTTTTGGACACCCGCCGAAAGCGCACCAGTAAATGCAGTTCAGGTCTCGCAGACAAAGATCGAGGATCTAGTGGAGGCCCAGAAGCAGGACAGCAATCTCAGGGAGATTGTAAAAGGAAAATATCCAGCGCCCTATGAGAGATTTAAAAATGCCCTGACCACACATGACTGTGTGGTGTTAAAAGACACCCTTTATGTGGTTCCTGAACAGGACAGGAATCAACTGATTTGTTTGTTCCATGACGGTCATGGACATCAGGGAATCGATCCCACTACAGCCCACCTCAAGCAGCTTTGTTGGTGGCCGAATTTAAAGGAAGATGTTAATCACTACATCGAGAATTGTCTTATCTGTGCCCAGAATAATCCGGACAGATATGCCAAAAAGGCTCAACTCAGCCACACCTGACCTGTTAATGGTCCCTGGACTAACCTCCAGATCGATTTTCTAGGACCATTGCCCCCTTGCTCCGTTGCAGGAATGGTTATAAATATGTACTCGTGGTGATAGACACGTTCACGAAATGGGTGGAAGCATTCCCAGCCCGAACAAACACTGCAAAAACCACAGCCAAGATTTTGACCCACCACATATTTACAAGATGGGGACTCCCCCGCAGCATTGAATCCAACCAAGGTTCCCATTTTACGGGACGTGTCATGCAGAACGTCCTCACGATATTTGGCATCACCCAAAAATTCCACATAGCATACCACCCACAGTCGAGTGTTATCGTGGAGTGCATGAATCGGACCCTAAAATCCACCCTCAGAAAAATGGTCCAGCAAAACAACACTACTTGGGACTCAGTCCTCCCTTTTGCGCCGATGTTTTTGCGAAATACAGTTTCAACTTCTCCAGGTTACACCCCACACACTCTCATGACCGGACGCCCCATGAAAGGCACAGAATTTTTATTAGGTTTGGACTTGACCAGCCCCGAGGTGACGGCCGTCATACACGGGAAAGCAGTAGAGCAATTAGTTGAAAATGTTAAAATGGCTCAGCTAGCAGCCGCAGTAAAATTGGGCACAAGGAAGAAACAGAGCAAGGCTTGTTTCGACAAGACAGTGCATGCAACTGAGTACAGTATAGGACAGCAAGTCATGCTCTCCGTATACAACCCCAGCACATTCCTGTCACCAAAGTACTCGGGTCCATACTCCATTGCGGACAAAATAAGCCCTTCTGTATATAAAATAAAGTATCCCAACGGAAAGACTTCGTGGTTCCATATCAACCAGCTAAAGGCCATGGGGTATGGGCCTCTGGCACGGAGTCTGTCCCTGTTGCTCAGAAGGGAAGGGGGGAGAGGAGCAGAGCATTAGTAATTGGGGATTCGATAGTCAGGGGCACAGATAGGAGATTTTGTGGGAGCGTGAGAGACTCACGTTTGGTATGTTGCCTCCCAGGTGCAAGGGTACGTGATGTCTCGGATCGTGTTTTCCGGGTCCTTAAGGGGGAGGGGGAGCAGCCCCAAGTCGTGGTCCACATTGGCACTAACGACATAGGTAGGAAAGGGGACAAGGATATCAGGCAGGCTTTCAGGGAGCTAGAATGGACGCTCAGAACTAGAACAAACAGAGTTGTTATCTCTGGGTTGTTGCCCATGCCACGTGATAATGATATGAGGAATAGGGAGAGAGAGCAATTAAACATGTGGCTACAGGGATGGTGCAGGCGGGAGGGATTTAGATTTCTGGATAACTGGGGCTCTTTCTGGAGAAGGTGAGACCTCTACAGACAGGATGGTCTACATCTGAACAAATATCCAGGGGGGGAGATTTGTTAGTGCTCTTTGGGGGGGTTTAAACTAATGCAGCAGGGGCATGGGAACCTGGATTGTAGTTTTAGGGTACGGGAGAATGAGAGTATAGAGGTCAGGAGCAGAGATTTGACGTCGCAGGAGGGGGCCAGTGTTCAGGTAGGTGGTTTGAAGTGAACAAAGAACAAAGAAATGTACAGCACAGGAACAGGCCCTTCGGCCCTCCAAGCCCATGCCGACCATACTGCCCGACTAAACTACAATCTTCTACCTTCCTGGGTCCGTATCCTTCTATTCCCATCCTATTCATATATTTGTCAAGATGCCCCTTAAATGTCCCTATCGTCCCTGCTTCCACTACCTCCTCCGGTAGTGAGTTCCAGGCACCCACTACCCTCTGCGTAAAAAACTTGCCTCGTACATCTACTCTAAACCTTGCCCCTCTCACCTTAAACCGATGCCCCCTAGTAATTGACCCCTCTACCCTGGGGAAAAGCCTCTGACTATCCACTCTGTCTATGCCCCTCATAATTTTGTATACCTCTATCAGGTCGCCCTTCAACCTCCTTCGTTCCAGTGAGAACAAACCGAGTTTATTCAATCGCTCCTCATAGCTTATGCCCTCCATACCAGGCAACATTCTGGTAAATCTCTTCTGCACCCTCTCTAAAGCCTCCACATCCTTCTGGTAGTGTGGCGACCAGAATTGAACACTATACTCCAAGTGTGGCCTAACTAAGGTTCTATACAGCTGCAACATGACTTGCCAATTCTTATACTCAATGCCCCGGCCAATGAAGGCAAGCATGCCGTATGCCTTCTTGACTACCTTCTCCACCTGTGTTGCCCCTTTCAATGACCTGTGGACCTGTACTCCTAGATCTCTTTGACTTTCAATACTCTTGAGGGTTCTACCATTCACTGTATATTCCCTACCTGCATTAGCCCTTCCAAAATGCATTACCTCACATTTGTCCGGATTAAACTCCATCTGCCATCTCTCCGCCCAAGTCTCCAGACAATCTAAATCCTGCTGTATCCTCAGACAGTCCTCATCGCTATCCGCAATTCCACCAACCTTTGTGTCGTCTGCAAACTTACTAATCAGACCAGTTACATTTTCCTCCAAATCATTTATATATACTACAAAGAGCAAAGGTCCCAGCACTGATCCCTGCGGAACACCACTGGTCACAGCCCTCCAATTAGAAAAGCATCCCTCCATTGCTACCCTCTGCCTTCTATGGCCTAGCCAGTTCTGTATCCACCTTGCCAGTTCACCCCTGATCCCGTGTGACTTCACCTTTTGTACTAGTCTACCATGAGGGACCTTGTCAAAGGCCTTACTGAAGTCCATATAGACAACATCTACTGTCCTACCTGCATCAATCATCTTAGTGACCTCCTCGAAAAACTCTATCATGTTAGTTGGAACAACATTGGCTATTCTCCAGTCCTCTGGGACATCACCTGAAGACAGTGAGGATCCAGAGATTTCTGATTCTGGTGATTTAGAATCAAAGAATCGTAGAATTTACAGTGCAGAAGGAGGCCATTCAGCCCATTGAGTCTGCACCGGCTCTTGGAAAGAGCACCCTACCCAAGGTCAACACCTCCACTCTATCCCCATAACCCAGTAACCCCACCCAATACTAAGGGCAATTTTGGACAGACCCACGCACACACGGGGAGAATGTGCAGACTCCACACAGACAGTGACCCAAGCCGGAATCGAACCTGGGATCCTGGAGCTGTGAAGCAATTGTGCTATCCACAATGCTACCATGCTGCCAAAGTGTGTCTACTGCAATGCCAGGAATATACGAAATAAGGTAGGGGAACTGGCAGCATGGGTTGGTACCAGGGACTTTGATGTTGTGGCCGTTTCGGAGACATGGATAGAGCAGGGACAGGAATGGATGTTGCAGGTTCCGGGGTTTAGGTGTTTTAGTAAGCTCAGAGAAGGAGGCAAAATAGGGGGAGGTGTGGTGCTGCTAGTCAAGAGCAGTATCACGGTGGCGGAGAGGATGCTAGATGGGGACTCATCTTCCGAGGTAGTATGGGCTGAGGTTAGAAATAGGAAAGGAGAGGTCACCCTGTTGGGAGTTTTCTATAGGCCTCCAAATAGTTCTAGGAATGTAGAGGAAAGGATGGTGAGGATGATCCTGGATAAGAGCGAAAGTAATAGGGTAGTTATTATGGGAGACTTTAACTTTCCAAATATTGACTGGAAAAGAGTATATTAGATGGGTCGTTTTTTGTACGGTGTGTGCAGGAGGGTTTCCTGACACAATATGTTGACAGGCCAACAAGACGCGAGGCCACGTTGTATTTGGTTTTGGGTAATGACCCTGGCCAGGTGTTGGATTTGGAGGTAGGAGAGCACTTTGGGGACAGTGACCACAATTCGGTGACGTTTACGTTAGTGATGGAAAGGGATAAGTATACACCGCAGGGCAAGAGTTATAGCTGGGGGAAGGGCAATTATGATGCCATTAGACGTGACTTGGAGGGGATAGGTTGGAGAAGTAGGCTGCAAGTGTTGGGCACACTGGATAAGTGGAGCTTGTTCAAGGGTCAGCTACTGCGTGTTCTTGATAAGTATGTACCGGTCAGGCAGGGAGGAAGGTGTAGAGCGAGGAAACCGGGGTTTACCAAAGAAGTGGAATCTCTTGTTAAGAGGAAGAAGGAGGCCTATGTGAAGATGAGGTGTGAAGTTTCAGTTGGGGCGATGGATACTTACAAGGTAGCGAGGAAGGATCTAAAGAGCTAAGACGAGCAAGGAGGGGACATGAGAAGTATTTGGCAGGTAGGATCAAGGAAAACCCAAAAGCTTTCTCTAGGTATGTCAGGAATAAGCGAATGACTAGGGTAAGAGTAGGACCAGTCAAGGACAGGGATGGGAAGTTGTGTGTGGAGTCTGAAGAGATAGGCAAAATACTAAATGAATATTTTTCGTCAGTATTCACTCAGGAAAAAGATAATGTTGTGGAGGAGAATGCTGAGACCCAGGCTATTAGAATAGATGGCATTGAGGTACGTAGGGAAGAGGTGTTGGCAATTCTGGACAGGCTGAAAATAGATAAGTCCCCGGGCCTGATGGGATTTATCCTAGGATTCTCTGGGAGGCCAGGGAAGAGATTGCTGGACCTTTGGCTTTGATTTTTATGTCATCATTGGCTACAGGAATAGTGCCAGAGGACTGGAGGATAGCAAATGTGGTCCCTTTGTTCAAAAAGGGGAGCAGAGACAACCCCGGCAACTATAGACCGGTGAGCCTCACGTCTGTAGTGGGTAAAGTCTTGGAGGGGATTATAAGAGACAAGATTTATAATCATCTAGATAGGAATAATATGATCAGGGATAGTCAGCATGGCTTTGTAAAGGGTAGGTCATGCCTCACAAACCTTATCGAGTTCTTTGAGAAGGTGACTGAACAGGTAGACGAGGGTAGAGCAGTTGATGTGGTGTATATGGATTTCAGTAAAGCGTTTGAAAAGGTTCCCCACGGGTAGGCTATTGCAGAAAACACATAGGCTGGGGATTGAGGGTGATTTAGAGATGTGGATCAGAAATTGGCTAGCTGAAAGAAGATAGAGGGTGGTGGTTGATGGGAAATGTTCAGAATGGAGTTCAGTTACAAGTGGCGTACCACAAGGATCTGTTCTGGGGCCGTTGCTGTTTGTCATTTTTATCAATGACCTAGAGGAAGGCGCAGAAAGGTGGGTGAGTAAATTTGCAGATGACACTAAAGTCGGTGGTGTTGTTGACAGTGTGGAAGGATGTAGCAGGTTACAGAGGGACATAGATAAGCTGCAGAGCTGGGCTGAGAGGTGGCAAATGGAGTTTAATGTAGAGAAGTGTGAGGTGATTCACTTTGGAAGGAATAACAGGAATGCGGAATATTTGGCTAATGGTAAAGTTCTTGGAAGTGTGGATGAGCAGAGGGATCTAGGTGTCCATGTACATAGATCCCTGAAAGTTGCCACCCAGGTTGATAGGGTTGTGAAGAAGGCCTATGGAGTGTTGGCCTTTATTGGTAGAGGGATTGAGTTCCGGAGTCAGGAGGTGATGTTGCAGCTGTACAAAACTCTGGTACGGCCGCATTTGGAGTATTGCGTACAGTTCTGGTCACTGCATTATAGGAAGGACGTGGAGGCTTTGGAGCGGGTGCAGAGGAGATTTACCAGGATGTTGCCTGGTATGGAGGGAAAATCTTATGAGGGAAGGCTGATGGACTTGAGGTTGTTTTCGTTGGAGAGAAGAAGGTTAAGAGGAGACTTAATAGAGGCATACAAAATGATCAGGGGGTTAGATAGGGTGGACAGTGAGTGCCTTCTCCCGCAGATGGAAATGGCTGGCAGGAGGGGACATAGCTTTAAACTGAGGGGTAATAGATATAGGACAGAGATCAGAGGTAGGTTCTTTACGCAAAGAGTGGTGAGGCCGTGGAATGCCCTACCTGCAACAGTAGTGAACTCGCCAACATTGAGGGCATTTAAAAGTTTATTGGATAAGCATATGGATGATAATGGCATAGTGTAGGTTAGATGGCTTTTGTTTTGGTGCAACATCGTGGGCCGAAGGGCCTGTACTGCGCTGTATCGTTCTATGTTCTATGTAAGGCATATGGAACATAGTCTAACCACTCACACCACGCCATGCTCGACGCAGCACACCGCACCCCGCCCACAGCCAACGTAACCCTGCCATCCCCCAACACGTCCAGCCCAGCCACAGACTCGGCCTCGACTCCACCCCCGAAATATACACTCCGCCCCGGAACGCCCACCGACTGCAGCAGCAGAGACAGCGACTGTGACTCGGACGAAAGCCACAGCACGCCTCCCTACTATCCCCATGCAACAGGTCCCACACCCAGCGAATCCGACTACGATCCGAGTGATCCCTTCATGATTACTTTCCTCAACAAACCCCACCTCCGACCACCGAACTACCATGACGATCCCGATTCCATCCCCACACAACTAGACACCACCTATTGGCACAGAGACAACTCATACAGACTCGTCCGCAACGACAAGAGCGACCCCAACTCACACCATGCAGCCCTTTCAGCCCTGATACATTCAAGAGTTTGGCATCCGGGAGAAGATGACGACCTTGAGTCTGACTCCCAAACCGAGAACCCCTTTACGACCCTGTTCGCAACCGAGAACTGAGGAGTCCAGATGATGTTTTAAAAGGAACCGCTTTGGAGAAAATGGTGTCCTTTCTGATGGAACCTGCAGCATGTTTTATGTTGTTTGTAAGTTTGTTAAATGTTGTTTGTCAGACTGCAACCTTTTATTTTCACGGCCCCACGCCTTTTCAGCAGAAACCTCTGAGGACTTGCCCAGAGACTTGCCATTGGCCAGACACTAGTTCAGAGGAACTAGTTTGTCTGCAGAGACTTGTTAAGGTCCCAGACGCCAGTTCAGCGGAACTAGTCTGTCGACAGATACCACATGCCCGTTCATAACTGCCCTTCTGGTTCGAGGGAAGAACCACTACGGCAGCCCCGCCACGATGACTACATTTCTTTCCCGTTCTTGTCGGTTGCTAAGGCAGTGGAGAAACGGCTTGGGACCCGCCCTGCCTGGGAACCCCCCCTCTGGTCAGCTACGCTTGGGTAGGAGAGACATGGCATTGGTAGCCGTCCTACCCGGGGACTCCACCCAACTCTTATCCGTCGCGGCCCATACGCACCTCATTTTGGAAATTTTAGTTCAAAAAGTTTTGTTTTGTTTCAGGTAACCCTTAGGTTGCCAACCACATGCTATTTACACCCTGAAACATTTGGATGGTAAATCGCACAGTCTGCGAGACGGCTCGCACTGGTTCATTATTTGAAAGTGTGTCTTGTCCTAAGATTCAGTTTTTGAAAAAAAAATGAGGGAATCACAAATAGTGACCAATTATAAAGGGAGTAATTGGCGCTAAAGGACAGACAGGCTATCGTACGAGGTGTTAAACCAAGATAGTTACAGACACTATGCTTGATTTCCACAGAACTCCAGAAGCTCCAGGACCGGAGAAGAAAAGAAAAGAGAAGAGCCATGAGGACTTCCTTCACATGGTTCATCACCATGCTGATGGACATTTGGTTGCGAGTGAACGCGAACCCCATGACCTCAAGCCCCCAGCCGTTAATGTTTCACTTCCCCACAGTACCCAGAGCCCAGTCACCAACGACACCACACCATCTTGGTGTGCCAGGTTTATAACCTGGTACTCCCTGTCCTACGTAATAGAAACCTTATTGGTATTGGCGATACTCTGCTGCATCGTGCAGACTATGCGTCTAAGAAAATGGAGAAGGAGAGCCTACCGCGCTCAAACCCCGGTATATAGGATCAGATCCCCTATTTTCGGATACGACCAGACCCCCGACCCCCGCAATCTATAATAAAGAGCATTCATTTGCGGTTTTATTGTAAATAAAGATATGTTCATGAGCAATTGTACAATCCTGAGCTTGACTGCCAAGCCAGGAAAAATGTGTACAAACTGCTATGATTTTGTTTGTATGGTTGAGGAAGTTAGAGTAATGGAATGTTTAAGTGAGAGTAGTGGATTAAAGATAGTTAGAGGTTCCCATTTTTTTTTTTGTAATGCATTTCCCTGTTTGACATAGCGCCCCTTAGAATTGTCAGTCAAATTTTTTTTGCATAGTTATGGTCAGTGTAGAGGCCATGAATGAAGTACTCACCAGGTCAGGGAGTGGAGAGCAACATAGTTATGTGATCCTTCACGCTTCGCGTTAGGATCACAAGGAGGGAGTGTAGCCACCCAAATTGGCCAACTCCCGATTTAAAATGGCGAACGGCAAAGGCTGATGGGAAAGTCAGCCAACAAGACAGAAACCAGCAGCTGCAGGTTTGCTGTGTATTTACCTCTGCAAAGGCCAGACAACATAGATACCAGCGACCATCAGCATAACAAAGTAACAGCCACCTGCATACTGATGAGCAATCCCCGGGAACAATAAGTAATATATTGGACACACAAAGCAAAGCCAGACTCCTCGGCGCCAGCAGGAGCCAACACAAACGAGCACCTCAAGACCGCCCATCGATCAGGGAACCGCTCCAGTATTGGAGAAAATCGAACCAAGCGATTGGGACAAAGTCCAATCACTTGGGACCAGGTACACGGGCCGGCACGAAAGGCGGGAAGCCCCTGGGGACTATAAGAGTTAAGCCCCAAGTTCAAATCGCTCGCTTCACCTCTTCTTCCTGCCCGGGTCACCCAGCAACACAAACCAACATTGACCGTGACCGGTGCAGTGACGACCGACAGAAGTAAGTCTTAATTCAACGCTCTCTACGAGATAGGCGCTCCAATCTACCAATCCGTACCAACTACGAATCCCGCAGACTCAGAACCCGAACGAAAGGCCATTTGTTCCCCTGACATGGTGGACCAGTCCGAAGTTAAGTATAGGCCTGTTAGTTGTAGAAGTAGCTTAGACTTGGAATTTGTGCATGAGTAGCGATTACTGTGTATAATAAATGTGTTTTGATTTATATCTTACTAAACGGTGTATTGGGTTATTGATCATTACTCGGACTTGAACCTCGTGGCGGTATCATAAAGATACCTGGCGACTCGAGAGCAAAGGTAATAAAACAGAGCAATTGAACCAAGGAGAAAGTTAGCAACAGTAGACAAAAGGGCAAGATTGAAGACAATGGAAAATACTTTTGGGAATCATGTTCAGTGTAAAACCAGTTAGTAACCTTCTGGGCTTGGCCAAATTTGTAATTAACAGGCCCAGGCAACAGGCGACCGAGGGGCTGTCCAACCCGGTGGTCTGCCCCTCTGCAGCGGCTTAATTCACGGCCAGGTGCCCCTGGAGAGGGAGAACGTGATGTCCACCGGCACCATTGAGGCCTTCCGTGCCCAATAGGCACAGTGGGGACTGGGCTGCCTCATCAACTTCATGCGTTTGTTGTTTCATTTGTGATTTGTTTTTGTTTAAGGCAGTACCCCTTTAAGGGACTGCCCCCTTTAATTAGTCCCTCTGTTTGTTCAATTTTTGTAATTGGTTTTACAGCAAAATAGGATAAAACAGGTTACTGATTCACTATCAGACTAATACACAAATCCCACCCACATTAAACTTTCATTAACAACAAAATAAGCAGAACTCCAGCTAAGTACTGAGACCCATTCGCGCTGGGCAGCTCATACTCATCTTCCAATTCCCCTGGACTCGAAAAGCTGCGCCCACAATTAGGTCCCTAAACCAAAAGAGAAAATACTGGAAAATCTCAGCAGGCCTGGCAGCATCTGTAGGGAGAGAAAAGAGCTAACGTTTCGAGTTCAGATGACCCTTTGTCAAAGCTAAAAGGCATAGAAAGTGGGAGATATTTATACTGTAGGGTGAGGGAATGAAAGATGGGCCATAGCCACAGAAACCAAGGGAAAAGAGTGCTACTGGCAGTCAACAAAGAGAATAAAAGGTGTAAAAGGCCAAACAGCAGAGAAACTATAATCAAAGTGTGACAGATGTAGATGTGGGGGGAGGGGAGACATGGGTGGGAGAGAGGTAAAATGAGAAAAGGCGAGAACGGCAGAGGCGCCGTCAGCAGTGTCCTTACAAGAGGCTGCCTCCATCCGCTCCCACACCAACCCCTTCCCCACTGCCCATTTCCTAACCATGGCTATATTTGCTGCCCAGTAATAGTTCATGATATTTGGAAAATCCAGTCCGCCCCCCTCCTCTCCCCGCATCCCCGTTCCAATTGCACCTCCTTTACCTGTGAGGCTTTCCCCGCCCACGCAAACCCCGAGATCAAAGCGTTAATTTTGCTGAAAAAGGCCTTTGGAATAAAGATTGGAAGGTTCTGGAAAACAAATAAGAATCTTGGGAGCATCGTCAACTTTATGGCCCGCACCCGCCTCGCCAGTGACAACAGGATTAGGCTATTGTGTTTCATGATCAGCCATGATCGTGATAAATTTTGGGGAAGGCTCGAAGGGCCAAAAGGCTATCTTCTATTTATCTATGAATCTTATCCTCTTCAGCTCCAAATTTAATCTCCTCCCCAAGCCCAAGAGCCAGTGCAATTTATAGTACTGTCCCTTAGCTCCCTTTAGTGGCTAGGCTTAAAATAACATTAACTCTTCACATGCTGTACATTTGTATAATGTCACAATGCCCTTTGAGAAAAGAATGTCCCATTTTTTTTTCATACCAGGTTGAATGACTATACATTTTCTTGTTTACAGTATTATGTGTTTACAGCATGTCAACAATGATAAAATTAATGATGTGGAGATGCTGCCGTTGGACTGGGGTGAGCACAGTAAGACGTTTTACAACACCGGGTTAAAGTCCAACAGGTTTGTTTCAAACACTAGCTTTCGGAGCACTGCTCCTTCCTCAGGTGAATGAAGAGGTATGTTCCAGAAACATATATATAGACAAATTCAAAGATGCAAGACAATGTCACATTACATTCACCCCCCCACCATCTGGCCTGGGCTTGCAAAATCTTACCAACTGTCCTGGCTTGAGACAATTCACACCTCTTTAACCTGGGGTTACCCCTATCTCTGGATATGTAAACACTTAATTACCTGCAAATGTTCACATTCTAAGCATTGTCTTGCATCTTTGAATTTGTCTATATATATGTTTCTGGAACATACCTCTTTATTCACCTGAGGAAGGAGCAGCGCTCCGAAAGTTAGTGTTTGAAACAAACCTGTTGGACTTTAACCTGGTGTTGTAAGATAAAATTAATGTTAGATTTACAGGTTTACAGATTTAATCTATTTGGAGGTGTCCTACGTCTTGTCGACCTGCTCAATGTTACATCATTGTTATGTGTATTGTCTGGTACATTTGACAATGTTGCTTTTGGAAAGTCATTTGTAGGAAATATGAGTTGTTGACTCGTAGCTGATTCTGTGAATGTAACAGGTTGTTTAAGTTTCAAGAGATCTCTTCTGTTTCTACGAAAAGTCTTTCCAGATTCTCTTCTGATCATGTATGATCTTGGTGTAGGGACGGCATGTGGTGCAGTGGTTAGCACTGGGACTACGGCGCTGAGGACCTGGGTTCGAATCCCGACCCTGTCCATGTGGAGTTTGCACATTCTCCGCGTGTCTGCGTGGGTTTCACCCCAACAACCCAAAAATGTGCAGGTTAGGTGGATTGGCCATGCTAAATTGCCCCTTAATTGGAAAATAAAAATAATTGGGTGTTCTAAATTTATTTTTTAAAATGTATGATCTTGGCGTGAGTTCATTGAGTACATTTGCAATGTCCATCCATCCACCTTCAAGATTACGAATGCGTATTTCATTTATAATATACGAATATCACCTTCTCTGAGTTAGGTAGCGGTTTGGAGTTTTTGTCGTAATACGCCTTTTGATTATTCTTCAGTTGCTGCATTTTTTAATGCACGACTTGTTCATTTTTGTTTGAACCAATTAAAGTTGGTAGCGTCGTACATATTTTTTGTCCCATCAATAGTTGTGCTGGAGAAAGCCCTGATGATAATCGTGTAGCCCTCTATGCTAATAGTGCTAAATCAAAGTCCTTTTTGCCCTCCATTGCTTTCTTGAGAAGCTGCTTCACAATTCCCACCCCTTTTTCCGCTTTCCCATTTGCCTGTGGGTATAGTGGGCTAGAAGTTACATGTGTGAAGTTACAGTCATTGGCAAATTGTAACTACTCCAGACTGCTAGAGCGGGATTCTCCCCTACCCGGCAGGGCGGGGGGGGGGGGGGGGGGGGGGGCGGGCGGTGTCGGCTGGATGGAGAGGCGTGAACCACTCCGGCGTCAGGCCGCCCCAAAGGTGCGGAATCCTCCGCACCTTCAGGGGCTAGGCCCGCCCCGGAGTGGGTTGTGCCCTGCCGGCTGGCGGGAAAGGGGCTTGGCGCCACGCCAACAGGCGCCGAAGCACCTCCGCCAGCCGGTACGAGTTGGCACATGCACAGGAGCGCCAGCGCGTGCTGGCATCATCCCCGCGCATGCGCAGAGGGCTTCGCTTCCGCACCAGGAATGGCGGTACAGCCTCCGGTGCGGATGGATAGAGTGCCCCCACGGCTCAGGCCCACCCACGGATCGGTGGGCTCCAATCGCGGGCCAGACCACTGTGGGGCACCTCCCGGGGCCAGATCCCCATGCGCCCCCCCCCCCCCCCCCCAAGAACCCTGGAGGCCGCCCGCGCCGCCAGGTCCCGCTGGTAAGGGAGCTACTCCAATTTACGCCGGCGGGACTGGCAAAAGACGGGTGGGTCTTTGGCCCATCGCGGGCCGGGGAATTCGGGCAGCCCCGGGGCCCATTGTGTCGCGCCGGACCCCGCCATTCTCCAAGGCGGGCGGCACGACTCACGTCGGGCCGATTTTTGGGGGCCCGGAGAATTTCAAGGACGGCTGGGGAGGGATTCACGCCGACCCCTGGTGATTCTCCGACCCGGCGGGGGGGGGGGTTCGGAGAATCCCGCACCCAAAGCACGGTCCATTGTCTGTGACAACAGTAACTGGTGTGCCATGTCTGGCAAATATATTTTTTGTTGATCTGACAACTGAATGCGTTGTTAAGTCGGATAATTTGATAACCTCTGGAAAATTTGAGTAATAGTCAATGATTATCAAATAATCACAGCCTTGAAAGTCAAATATGTCCATGGTGACCTTTGTCCATGGTTGAGTAACTAGTTTGCTTTCCACCAAGGTTTGCTTACATTGTAACTGCTGGTGCATTTGGCATATCCAACACTGTTGAATGTACTTCTCCATATCCTTGTTGATTCCCAGCGAATACACCGATTGCTGTGCTCTTCTTCTACATTTCTCAATGCCTTGATGTCCTTCGTGGATTTGTGCGAGAATGTCTTGTCTAAGACATGATGGTATTGCAATGTGGTCCCCTTTCAATAGAAAGTTGTCTGATAGTCAGGACTTCTCTGATGTTGCAAAAGTTTGCACATTTCCCTTTAGGCCAGTCAGTTCGTAGATATTGGGCGTGATTCTCCGAAAACCGCCGCGATGGCCGGGACCCGGCGCCAAAAACGGCGCGGATCACTCCGTCGTCGGCCCCCCCAAACGGCGCAAAGTCTCTGGGCCCGAATGGGCTAGCAGCGGCATGAAGCCATTCGCAACGGCGTCACCCACCGTGGATGCGTGGCGTCACAGCACAAAAGATGTGCCCCTCCCCCGCGAAGATGGCCGCCCGCCGCGCAACCCCGAGGTTCCAGGAGCGCGACATCGAGGCGCTCCTGGACGCAGTAGAGGAGAGGATGGAGGCCCTGTACCCCGGACATGGCCACAGGGTCGCCCCACGCCTCAGCCGCGCCTGTGGAGGGAGGTGGCTGAGGCCGTCAGCGCTGTGGCTGTGACACCAAGGACAGGCACCCAGTGCCACAAGAAGGTGAACGACCTCGTCAGGGCAGCCAGGGTGAGTACACCCCCCGCGATGTGCGGCACACCCCCAGGTGCAACCAACCCTAACGCTAACCCAACCCTAACCCTAATGTGCTGCGCACCTCTGCCAATATACGCGCAACCGCTGGGGTTCATTCATATACCTGTCTAACACCATTGCCCTTTACTCCTGCCACCCACCCGCCCACCCCCCATAGGGGAAGCGCGCACACAACAACAGGGAGCGTGAGAGGACTGGAGGGGGCCCAGCTGATGAGTGACCACTCACCGTTCATGAGGAAAGGGCCCTGGAACTGGCAGGCGGACCTGAGGACCGTGCGGTTCCCGATGCAGAGGTCGGGGGCCCACCAGCAAGTGAGCCACCCACGGCCCGTATCCATTCCCCCATATCCCCCTCCCCCATATCCCCTTTCCCCCATATCCCCCTTCCCCCATATCCCCCTTCCCCATATCCCCCTCCCCCATATCCTCCCTCCCCATATCCCCCATATCCCCCCTCCCCATGTACCCCATATCCCCCCTCCCCATATACCCCATATCCTCCTCCCATATCCCCCTCCCCATTTCCCCCTCCCCATATCCCCCCTCCCCATATCCCCCTCCCCCATATCCGCCATATCCCCCCTCCCCATATCCCCCCTATCCCCCCTCCCCCATATCCCCCCTCCCCCATATCCCCCCTCCCCATATCCCCCCTCCCCCATATCCCCCCTCCCCCATATCCCCCTCCCCATATCCCCCCTCCCCCATATCCCCCCTCCCCCATATTCCCCATAACCCCCCTCCCCATATCCCCCCTCCCCCTTATACCCCATATCCCCCCTGCAGGATATCCCAGGGCGGCCACGAGAGAAGGAGAGACCCAGAGCAACAGGGAGACGACACCCCCGTCTCGTGTGGGTGCAGCGACGCAGGCGTGTGACACCCAGTGACGAGGGGGGCAGCCACAGGCCCCCATCGCAGCCGAGCCCTACCCAGGACAGCCCTACCCAGGACACCACTGCCCAGGACACCACTGCCCAGGACACCACTGCCCAGGACACCACTGCCCAGGACAGCCCTACCCTGGACAGCCCTACCCGGGACAGCCCTACCCAGGACAGCTGTACCCAGGGCACCACTACCCGGGACAGCCCTACCCGGGACAGCCCTACCCGGGACAGCCCTACCCGGGACAGCCCTACCCGGGACAGCCCTACCCGGGACTGCCCTACCCAGGACAGCACTACCCGGGACAGCCCTACCCAGGACAGCCCTACCCAGGACAGCCCTACCCAGGACAGCCCTACCCAGGACAGCCCTACCCAGGACAGCCCTACCCAGGACAGCCCTACCCAGGACAGCCCTACCCAGGACACCGACACACATGAAACCGAAATACAGGACACTGAGACACAGTGGACGGGTAGCGACGAACCGCCACCCCACAGTACCATGGCCTCTTAGTCGGACGATGCTCACGCCACAACGCCACTGCTGGCTCCAACACCCTCCACCATCGCAGAGACACTCACCTCGGTTGGGCACTTAGTGATGAGGCGTCTGGTACACTCACTGGTGCGCACAGCACAGCCGTACCGGTACAGCAGGTGGAGGTAGGAGTAGCAGAGGGGCCGGGAGGTCGGAGGGCATCCTGGCGCAAGCGAACATCTGCCGCCCAGACGGGTCCCGGGTTCCTGGAGTTATCGCCCCCACCCATAGACCCGATGCCGCCACCAAACCTGGGACGAAGGAAGAGGATGACGGCTGGCTTGCAGCAGCTGCAGACGCAGGTGGAGGAGTGCACCCGCATCCAGGAGCTGGGAGTGGTGCCGGTCATGCGTGCCACCCAGGCCGAAACCGCACGGGTGGCGTCTGTGGTGGAGGCAATGGGTGCGACGGTGTCAGACATGAGGAGCAGGATGCAAGGCCTGGGGCGTTCCGTGAAGGCGGCGTGTATGGCCCAGAACTTGGCTTCCCTCTCACAGGAAGCAATGAGCCAGACCCAGCGGCAGATGGCAGAGGCGCTCAATGCCATGGCCCAGTCTCAGCAGGCCATGGCGCAGTCCCAGCAGGCAATGACCCAGTCTCTGCAGACCATGGCCCAGTCTCAGCAGGCCATCGCTGAGGGCATCGGCGCCATTGCTCATGTGCTAGCCGGCGTTGCACGGCCGCAGACAGGGATGGGCAACACCCTGAGCTCCTTGGCTGCAAACCCGCAGACCCTTGTCGATACCAGCACGGGCCTCCGTTCGCACCCCCGACCCATGTAGAGGCCTGGGGCCATCGGGTACCCCGAGGGAGGAGGAGGTGCTGGGGTCCGTCCCGGGTCCCCCTGTAGGGGAGGTCCCGGAACACTGCAGCACCTCGAATTCCCCCCCCCCTTCCGTCCCACGTGCATCTGGTGGCCAACGGGCAGGACAGGCTGGCAGCTCGCCATACCAGTCGCCCGAGCCCCAGCCTGGCCCATCTAGGCCGGGCCGCCCCAGGAAACGGCCGCCAAAGGGATCCCTAGTCAGAGGGCAGGAATCGCAGGAGTCCACCTCCAGTTCTGCTGT
Organism: Scyliorhinus torazame; assembly: GCF_047496885.1. Lineage (NCBI taxonomy): Eukaryota > Metazoa > Chordata > Chondrichthyes > Carcharhiniformes > Scyliorhinidae > Scyliorhinus > Scyliorhinus torazame. The sequence goes on from NC_092712.1 coordinate 287,698,708, forward strand.
ACCGTCTGGGGAACCACCTAGGTGTAGTCAAAGGGCCCGTAAGGCCAAACAATTAGACACTGAGTAAGTTGGCACGGGTGCAGGGCACAGACGAGTTTTAGGGGCTAGGGCACGTGTATGGACTGTTTGTTATTAAAATCACTTTCACACCTATAGAATCTGCCTTTGTGCTCTGTCCGAAGCGTGCGGGAGGTGTCATGTACGTTGAGCGCCAGTGTGTGTGAGGGGTGGTCTTACGCGGCCCCAGGTGAGTGTGCCTCCCCCTCCCCCTGGGCCGCCCTCGCCATCCCCCCAGGCAGAGGACGGGACCGTGCGCTGCAGTGTCACGGCCGCATGCAGGGATGGTCCGGGTGGATGGTGGTACTGTGGCCATGGGTCAGACATTGTCCAACGATGTGGAGCCAGGAGCTCATCGCAGAGCGGGTTGTCATCATCCTCCATGGCCTGCAATAGACACGCGTCCACCCGCAACCGTGTGAGCCCGGCCCGTCGTGCCGTAGGTGGATCTGCAATGGAGGGGTGGTGTGCATGCGGGTGGGTGGGGGGGGTGAGGGTGTTGGTGCTGGGTGGGTGAGGGGGGTTGAGAGTGTTGGTGCTGGATGGGTGAGGGGGAGGTGAGGGTGGTCGGATGTTGCCATGGTGTGCGGTATGTGGCCATACTCGCCGATTCCCACGCCCCCTACTCAGTGAACCGGGCAGCTATCATCCTGTCCCGTGCCCGCTGGCCCAGCCGGTAACGGTGGGCAGCCACCTGCTCATGTCCAGCCCGTCTGCCCAGACAATTGCCCCCATCCCCATCATCTGGGGAGGACTGCGCCTCTTCCTGCTGCTCCTCCACTCCCCCCTCCTCTGCCTGCGGTACATCGCCCCTCTGCTGGGCTATGTTGTGCAGGACGCAGCAGACCACAATGATGTGGCCGACCCTATCTGGCAGGTACAGGAGGGCACCCCCAGAGAGGTCCAGGCACCTGAAACGCATTTTGAGCGCGCCAAAACACCTCTCTATCACACCCCTTGTCGCTGCATGGGCATCATTGTAGCTGTTCTCCGCGTCACTCTGTGGCCTTCCTATAGGCGTCATCAGCCACGACCGCAACGGGTAACCCCTGTCGCCCAGCAACCAGCCCCTCAGCCGGGGGTGGCGTCCCCAGAACATGCCGGGGATGTAAGACCGTGACAACCGTATGAGTCATGAACACTTCCCGGATACCGGGCACAGACGTGCAGGATAATCATGCGGTGGTCGCTGACCACCTGGCTGTTCATGGAATATGTCCCCTTCCTATTGGTGAACACGGCCCTGTTATCTGCAGGTGGCCACACGGCGACGTGCATCCCATCGATCGCGCCGTGGACCATGGGAAAACCGGCCACGATAGAGAAGCCCACGGCCCGGGCATCCTGGCTGGCGAACCGGATGTAGCAGTCTGCAATGGCATAAAGGGCGCCTGTCACTGCCCGGATGCACCAGTGCACCGATGCCTGTGAGATGCCGGACACGTCCACAGTCGGCTCCTGTAATGACCCCGTGGCATAAAGGTTCAGGGCCATCGTAACCTTGACGGACAAGGGGAGATGGTGTCCTCCCCCAGTGCCACGCGGTGCCAGGTGTGCCAGCAGGTTTCAGATGTGTACCACGGTATCCCGGCTCATCTGGAGTCTCCTCCTGCATTCACGGTCCGTGAGGTCCTGGTACGACAAACGGGGCCGGTAGACACGGGGCCTCTTCCGGTGTCTCCGTCGCCATGGCGCCACAACGTCCTCCTCCCTCTCCTCATGTTCCTCCTCTTCGTGCTCCCCCTGTTCCCTCTCCTCCTCCTCCTCGTCCTGTTGGATTGGTGGCCCTCCAGCCTGGGCGGCTCTGCCTGCCCCTCTGCGGCATGCTCCTCTGCGGCAGCCTACGCTGCCTCTCTGGCACGCTCCTCCTCCTCCTCCTCCAGGGTAACATGTAGAATAGCAGTTGCCGCCACGGCGGCCAACATCGCTGGCTGATCAGAAAACATGACGGCTTGCGGGGGTGGGGGGGAATGACAACATGTCATCATTGCCCGTACCCCCCCCCCCTGCAGCCAAGTGCCATGGGCCACATGGGCGCGACTGTTGGAGGATGGCACCTGGCCAGGCGGACGACCTCCCTTGCCCTCGCCCCCCTCCCCGGCACTCACCCCCCCTCCCCGGCACTTGCACTCACCCCCCCTCCCCGGCACTCTCCCTCCCTCCCCGGCACTCTCCCTCCTTCCCCGGCATTCACCCTCCCACCCCCCTCCCCGGCACTCTTCCCCCCCCTCCCCGGCACTCACACTCACCCCCCCCCTCCCTGGCACTCGCACTCTCCCCCCCTCCCCGGCACTCACCTCCCCTCCCCGGCACTCTCCCCGGCACTCGCACTCTCCCCCCCTCCCCGGCACTCACCCCAACCCCCCCAGCACTCGGACTCTCCCCCCATTAACAGCACTCGCACTCACACCTCCTCCCCGGCACACGCACTCTCCCCCACCCCGGCACTCACCTCCACTCCCCGGCCCTCTCCCGTCCCCCCCCTCCCCGGCACTCATCCCCCCTCCCCGGCACTAACACTCACCCCCCCCCTCACCGGCATTCTCTCCCCCTCCCCAGCACTCACCCCCCCTCCCCCGCACTCACCCCCCTCTCCCCGGCACTCTTCCCCCCCCCTCCCCAGCACTCTCCACCCCCCCTCCCCAGCACTCTCCACCCCCCCCCTCCTCCCTGGCACTCACCCCCCCCCTCCCCCCCGGCACTCTCCCCCCCTCTCCCCGGCACTCACCACCCCCTCCCCGCCACTCTCCCCCCCTCTCCCCGGCACTCATCCCCCTCTCCCCCTGGCACTCATCCCCCTCTCCCCCCCCCTCTCCCCGGCACTCACCCCCCCCGCCCCTCCCCGGTACTCTTGCCCCCCTCCCTGGCACTCGCTCTCTCCCCCCCTCCCCGGCACTCGCTCTCACCTCCCCTCCCCGGCACTCGCTCTCATGCCCCCTCCCTGGCACTTGCACTCTCCCCCCTTCCCCGGCACTCACCCCCTCTCCCGGCACTCTCTCCCCCTGCCCAGCACTCTCCTCCCTTCCCCGGCACTCACCCCCACGCAGAACGTTGAATTTCTGTTTCTCCTTCTTATCCGCGCCTGCACAAAATGGCTACCTGGTGCAGCGCGATTTGTTTTAAACTGCGCCACAGAGGCAATGGCGCCAACCACGTTGCTGAAGTTCACGCCTTTTTCACAGGATCTGAATTCAGCATATTCATTGGTGGCTTGCTCACTTGCTTTACAGAGGTTGATGGCTTCTTCTAAAGTTAAGTTTGGTTTTCTTAGTAAATGTTCTCGCATTTACTCTTCAAAATGCCAAACAGAATTTGGTCACACAGGATTGATTCATTAATTGAGGCTCGGAGCCTCAAATCAGTTAGAAAAGAGTCAAAAGATTCCCCTTTTAGCTGCACCCTTTTTAAAAACGTGTATCTCTCATACACCTCATTGACCTGTTTTTTTAAAAATATTTTATTGAAAATTTTTGGTCAACCATCACAGTACATTGTGTATCCCTTACACAATAATATAACAGTATAAATAACAATGACCTGTTTTATAAACAAAGAATAAATAATATATAACTAAAACTAAAACTAAATGGCAACTGCCTTGTCTCAGATAAATACTTTCTAAAAATATGATTTAACAGTCCAATATACAATTATTTATAGCAACGACCTATTCATATTATACATATATATTAACAACCCTGAGAGTCCTTCTGGTTCCTCCCCCCCCCCTCCACCCCCCCCCCCCCCACCCCCCCGCCCCCCCTGGGCTGCTGCTGCTGCCTTCTTCTTTTCCATTCCCTCTATCTTTCTGTGAGGTATTCGACGAACGGTTGCCACCGCCTGGTGAACCCTTGAGCCGATCCCCTTAGGACGAACTTAATCCGTTCCAGCTTTATAAACCCTGCCATGTCATTTATCCAGGTCTCCACCCCCGGGGGCTTGGCTTCCTTCCACATCAACAGTATCCTGCGCCGGGCTACTAGGGACGCAAAGGCCAAAACATCGGCCTCTCTCGCCTCCTGCACTCCCGGCTCTTGTGCAACCCCAAATATAGCCAACCCCCAGCTTGGTTCGACCTGGACCCCCACTACTTTCGAATGCACCTTTGTCACCCCCACCCAGAACCCCTGTAGTGCCGGACATGACCAGAACATGTGGGTGTGATTCGCTGGGCTTCTCGAGCATCTCGCACACCTATCCTCTACCCCAAAAAATTTACTGAGCCGTGCTCCAGTCATATGCGCCCTGTGTAACACCTTAAATTGAATCAGGCTTAGCCTGGCACACGAGGACGGTGAGTTTACCCTACTTAGGGCATCCGCCCACAGCCCCTCCTCAATCTCCTCCCCCAGCTCTTCTTCCCATTTCCCTTTCAGCTCATCTACCATAATCTCCCCCTCGTCCCTCATTTCCCTATATATATCTGACACCTTACCGTCCCCCACCCATGTCTTTGAGATCACTCTGTCCTGCACCTCATGCGTCGGGAGCTGCGGGAATTCCCTCACCTGTTGCCTCGCAAAAACCCTCAGTTGCATATACCGGAATGCATTCCCTTGGGGCAACCCATATTTCTCGGTCAGCGCTCCCAGACTTGCGAACTCCCCATCCACAAACAGATCTTTCAGTTGCGTTACTCCTGCTCTTTGCCATATTCCAAATCCCCCATCCATTCTCCCCGGGGCAAACCTATGGTTATTTCTTATCGGGGACCCCACCAAGGCTCCCGTCTTTCCCCTATGCCGTCTCCACTGTCCCCAAATTTTCAAAGTCGCCACCACCACCGGGCTTGTGGTGTATTTCTTCGGTGAGAACGGCAATGGGGCCGTCACCATAGCTTGTAGGCTAGTCCCCCTACAGGACGCCCTCTCCAATCTCTTCCACGCCGCTCCCTCCTCTTCTCCCATCCACTTACTCACCATTGAGATATTGGCGGCCCAGTAGTACTCACTTAGGCTCGGTAGTGCCAGCCCCCCCCTATCCCTACTACGCTGTAAGAATCCCTTCCTCACTCTCGGGGTCTTCCCGGCCCACACAAAACTCATGATACTCTTTTCGATCCTTTTGAAAAAAGCCTTCGTGATCACCACCGGGAGGCACTGAAACACAAAGAGGAATCTCGGGAGGACTACCATTTTAACCGCCTGCACCCTCCCTGCCAGTGACAGGGATACCATGTCCCATCTCTTGAAGTCCTCCTCCATTTGTTCCACCAATCGCGTTAAATTTAACCTATGCAATGTACCCCAATTCTTGGCTATCTGGATCCCCAAGTAACGAAAGTCCCTTGTTACCTTCCTCAGCGGAAAGTCCTCTATTTCTCTGCTCTGCTCCCCTGGATGCACCACAAACAACTCACTTTTCCCCATGTTCAGTTTATATCCTGAGAATTCTCCAAACTCCCGAAGTGTCCGCATTATCTCTGGCATCCCCTCCGCCGGGTCCGCTACATATAACAACAAATCATCCGCATACAGAGATACCCGGTGTTCTTCTCCTCCTCTAAGTACTCCCCTCCACTTCTTGGAACCGCTCAATGCTATTGCCAGGGGCTCAATCGCCAGTGCAAACAATAATGGGGACAGAGGGCATCCCTGCCTTGTCCCTCTATGGAGCCGAAAGTATGCAGATCCCCGTCCATTCGTGACCACACTCGCCACTGGGGCCCTATACAACAGCTGCACCCATCCAACATACTCATCTCCAAAACCAAATCTCCTCAGCACCTCCCACAGATAATCCCACTCCACTCTATCAAATGCTTTCTCGGCATCCATCGCCACCACTATCTCCGCTTCCCCCTCTGGTGGGGGCATCATCATTACCCCTAGCAGCCTCCGTATATTCGTATTCAGCTGTCTCCCCTTCACAAACCCAGTTTGGTCCTCATGGACCACCCTCGGGACACAATCCTCTATCCTCATTGCCATTACCTTGGCCAGAATCTTAGCATCTACATTTAGGAGGGAAATAGGTCTATAGGACCCGCATTGCAGCGGGTCCTTTTCCTTCTTTAGGAGAAGCGATATCGTTGCCTCAGACATAGTCGGGGGCAGCTGTCCCCTTTCCTTTGCCTCATTAAAGGTCCTCATCAGTAGCGGGGCGAGCAAGTCCACATATTTCCTGTAAAATTCAACTGGGAATCCATCCGGTCCCGGAGCCTTCCCCGCCTGCATGCTCCTAATTCCTTTCACTACTTCCTCTATTTCAATCTGTGCTCCCAGTCGCACCCTTTCCTGCTCCTCCACCTTGGGAAATTCCAGCCGGTCCAGAAAGCCCATCATTCTCTCCCTCCCATCCGGGGGTTGAGCTTCGTATAATTTTTTATAAAATGCCTTGAACACTCCATTCACTCTCTCCGCTCCCCGCTCCATCTCTCCTTCCTCATCCCTCACTCCCCCTATTTCCCTCGCTGCTCCCCTCTTCCTCAATTGGTGGGCCAGCAACCAGCTCGCCTTCTCCCCATATTCGTACTGTTCACCCTGTGCCTTCCTCCACTGTGCCTCTGCAGTACCCGTTGTCAGCAAGTCAAATTCTACGTGTAGCCTTTGCCTTTCCCTGTACAGTCCCTCCTCCGGCGCCTCCGCATATTGCCTATCCACCCTCAGAAGTTCTTGCAGCATCCGCTCCCATTCCCTACTCTCCTGCTTTCCTTTATGTGCCCTTATTGATATCAGCTCCCCTCTAACCACTGCCTTCAGCGCCTCCCAGACCACTCCCACCTGGACCTCCCCATTATTATTGAGTTCCAAGTACTTTTCAATGCACCCCCTCACCCTTAGACATACCCCCTCATCTGCCATTAGTCCCATGTCCATTCTCCAGGGTGGGCGCCCTTCTGTTTCCTCCCCTATCTCCAAGTCCACCCAATGTGGAGCGTGATCCGAAATGGCTATAGCCGTGTACTCCGTTCCCCTCACCTTCGGGATCAACGCCCTTCCCAAAACAAAAAAGTCTATTCGCGAATAGACTTTGTGGACATAGGAGAAAAACGAAAACTCCTTACTCCTAGGTCTGCTAAATCTCCACGGGTCTACTCCTCCCATCTGCTCCATAAAATCTTTAAGCACCTTGGCTGCTGCCGGCCTCCTTCCAGTCCTGGACCTCGACCTGTCCAGCCCTGGTTCCAACACCGTATTGAAATCTCCCCCCATTACCAACTTTCCCACCTCTAGGTCCGGGATGCGTCCTAGCATACGCCTCATAAAATTGGCATCATCCCAGTTCGGGGCATATACGTTTACCAAAACCACCGTCTCCCCCTGTAGTTTGCCACTCACCATCACTTATCTGCCCCCGCTATCCGCCACTATAGTCTTTGCCTCAAACATTACCCTCTTCCCCACTAATATAGCCACCCCCCTGTTTTTCGCATCTAGCCCCGAATGGAACACCTGCCCCACCCAACCTTTGCGTAGTCTCACCTGGTCTATCAGTTTCAAGTGCGTTTCCTGTAACATAACCACGTCTGCCTTAAGTTTGTTAAGGTGTGCGAGTACCCGTGCCCTCTTTATCGGCCCGTTCAGCCCTCTCACGTTCCACGTGATCAGCCGGGTTGGGGGGCTTTTTACACCCCCCCCCCCCCTTGTCGATTAGCCATCTCCTTTTTCCAGCTCCTCACCCGGTTCCCACGCAGCTGTGTCCCCCCCAGGCGGTGCCCCCCCGCCCATCCCACCCCATGCCAGCTCCCCCCTCTCCCCAGCAGCAGCAGCCCAATAATTCCCCCCTCCCACCCACCCCCGCTAGATCCCCCACTAGCGTAGTTACACCCCCCATGTTGCTCCCAGAAGTCAGCAAACTCTGGCCGACCTCGGCTTCCCCCCGTGACCTCGGCTCGCACCGTGCGACGCCCCCTCCTTCCTGCTTCCCTATTCCCGCCATGATTATCATAGCGCGGGAACCGAGCCCGCGCTTCCCCCTTGGCCCCGCCCCCAATGGCCAACGCCCCATCTCCTCCACCTCCTTTCCTCCCCCCACCACCTCCTGTGGAAGAGAGAAAAGTTACCACATCGCAGGATTAATAACATAAAACTCCTCTTTCCCCCCTTTTTACCCCCCTCTTCGCCCCCCATACTCGCCCCACCACTTTGTTTCAAACGTTCTTTTTTTAATAACCCGCTCCTTCCAATTTTTCTTCCACGATAAAAGTCCACGCCTCATCCGCCGTCTCAAAGTAGTGGTGCCTCCCTTGATATGTGACCCACAGTATTGCCGGTTGCAGCATTCCGAATTTTATCTTCTTTTTGTGAAGCACCGCCTTGGCCCGATTAAAGCTCGCCCTCCTTCTCGCCACCTCCGCACTCCAGTCTTGGTATACGCGGATCACCGCGTTCTCCCACTTGCTGCTCCGAGTTTTCTTTGCCCATCTAAGGACCATCTCTCTATCCTTAAAATGGAGGAATCTCACCACTATGGCTCTAGGAATTTCTCCTGCTCTCGGTCCTCGCGCCATCGCTCGATATGCTCCCTCCACCTCCAGCGGGCCCGCCGGGGCCTCCGCTCCCATTAACGAGTGCAGCATCGTGCTCACGTATGCCCTGACGTCCGCTCCCTCAGCACCTTCAGGAAGACCAAGAATCCTTAAGTTGTTCCTCCTCGCGTTGTTCTCCAGCGCCTCCAGCCTTTCCACACATCTTTTATGGTGTGCCTCGTGCATCTCCGTCTTCACCACCAGGCCCTGTATGTCGTCCTCATTCTCGGCAGCCTTTGCCTTCACGACCCGAAGCTCCCGCACCTGGGTCTTTTGCTCCTCCTTTAGCCCTTCAATCGCCTGTAATATCGGGGCCAACAGCTCCTTCTTCATTTCCTTTTTGAGTTCTTCCACGCAGCGTTTCAAAAACTCGTGTTGTTCAGGGCCCCATATTAAACTGCCACCTTCCGACGCCATCTTGGTGCTTGCTTGCCTTCCTTGCCGCTGCTCTAAAGGATCCACCGCAATCCGGCCACCTTCCTCTCCTTTTTTCATCCGTATCCAGGGGGGATTCCCTTCTGGTTCACCGCACAGTACTTTTAGCCGTTAAAATTGCCGTTGGGGCTCTTATTAAGAGCCCAAAAGTCCGTTCCACCGGGAGCTGCCGAAACGTGCGACTCAGCTGGTCATCGCCGCACCCGGAAGTCCCATTGACCTGATTTTTGCAATGAGAGTCAAATTTTTCCATTCTTTTCTCATACTTATTTTTAGCTTCATTTTCTGAGAAATCAAATGAATTAAAGAGTTCAAAGGCCTGCGGTCCTGCCAGATTTAGTAGGAGAGCTATTTCTAGTGTCAGGAGCTGATTCAAGCACAGAGGCAGAGAGAAAGACTTCAAACTGCTGCTTGAAGTTTTTCCAATTCAAACTTAGTTTACCAGACATCTTGAAGTTACCTGGTTTCTGCACAGCATCCATGTTGTTCTCGGTTTTTCTGTTGTCTTTGCAGATTTTGAGATGTGTAACTATGCACTGATTCCTTTTCTTTCTTCTTTCTTACTGCTTGCTTTTCGGGAACCCCACTCCCGGTACTATGTAGTGATCTTTGTGAGGGGTTTCCAGGATGGAAGGCTTAGTGATCACAAAAATACACAAAGCTCTTTTGAAGAACTAAACTAATTTTATTAACACTACTAAATTTGAGTTGACACTTATTCTGAATAGCAAACATACATGTAAGAATTAAACTACACTCACTAACACTATCTCTATCTACTAACAATAACTATTATATCTTAACTAACTCTGCAATACACAATAAATCATATCTTCTCCAGCTCCAAATCTAATCTCCTCCCCAAGCCCAAGAGCCAGTGCAATTTATAGTACTGTCCCTTAGCTCCCTCTAGTGGCTAGGCATAACATAACATTAACTCTTCACATGCTGTACATGTGTATAATGTCACAATTATTACATTTAATAAGGGCCTAACGTTTGCCAACAGATGCCTCCCCTTTATAAACCCTGTCTGATATTCCCCTATCACTCCGCAGCACACAATCCTCAATCCGCAAGGCTGAGACCTTTGTCAATAGCTTGGCATCCATATTTAGCAACGATATCGGGCGGTAGGACATGCACTGCTCCGGGTCCATATCCTTCTTCAAACTTAAGGATATTGAAGCCTGCAATAGCGTAGGGGGAAGCTCCGCCTCCTCCCTCACCTCATTTTATGCCCTTACCTCAGGGGCCCCAGATCCCCCAAAAACCTTTTATAAAATTCTACCGGGAATCCCTCCGGGCCCGGGGCCTTCCCTGCTCGCATCACCCCCTACCCTTCATCAACTCCACCAATCCAATGGGTGCCCCCAGCCCCTCTACCAGGTCCTCCTCCACCTTGGGGAACCCCCAACTCGTCCAAAAATCGTTGCATTCTCTCTCCCCCGCCGGGGGCTCCGATTCATATAATCTCTTGTAGAATTCCTCAAAAACACCATTCACCCCCACGGGTCGAAACCACCCTTCCCCTCCCATCCTTTACATTTCTGATCTCCCTCGCTGTCTCCTGCGTCCTGAATTGGTGGGCCAGCATCCTACTCGCCTTTTCCTCATATTCATATACTGCTCCCCTGGCCCTCCGCTACTGACCCACTGCCTACCCCGTAGACCTGGTTTATTGTGGCAATTCTAAACTATCTTTGGTTTGCTTCAGTGGTAATGTTCAAATGTTGCTGTAATATGTCTCGAAGCATAGGTGTTCTTGAACTTCTGTTTGCAGTATTATTTCCCCATTTCAAGTTATATTTGTACAGATGGAATCTGCTGATGGCCTGATTATTTTTTTTAAACTCTGTTAATTGTGATGCAATAAGGCTGAAGGCACTGCCCAGAGTTATGATAATGGCAGATAGGAGGGGCGGGGGGGTGAGAGACCCCCGGTCAGAATAGTGACGCAGAACGTGAGGGTGTTAGGAGCACTGGTGAAGAGATCAAGGGTTTTTATACACTTGAAGAGCTTAAAAGCCAACGTGGTGATGCTGCAGGAGACCCACCTGAGGGTGAGGGATCAGGTGAGGCTTAGGAAGGGTTGGGTGAGTCAGGTTCAATAGCACGGGGTAGCGTTACTGATGGGAAAGAGGGTGAAGTTTCAGATGGAGAAGGTGGTGGCGGGCCAGGGGGGCAAGTACGTGATAGTGACGGGGTCACAAGCAAGAGGTTGGTGGCATTGCCAAGCGTATATGGCCCCAACTGGGATGATGCAGGGTTTGTGAAGAGGGTGCTGGGTGCCATCCCGGATATGGATACCCACAAGTTGATAGTGAGGGGGGATTGGAATATGGTGCAGGAGCCGAAGATGGATAGATCTCAGCCACGCTCGCTGGCCCAGTCGGGCAGGGGGGGGGGGAGTGGTCAAAGGCCCTAGCTGGCCTTCTTAGAGAGATGGAGGAGTGGATCTGTGGAGGTTCTTACACCCGAAAAAACAGGATTATTCGTTTTTCTCCCCAGTACACCAGGTGTACTCAAGGATAGACTTTTTCATGGTGGGGAAGGCGCTTGGCTGCGGTTAGGAGGTTGGAGTACTCAGCAATCGTCGTTTCGGACAATTTTGGATGTGGTTTTGGAGAAGGGGATGGCCCAGAGTCCGGGCTGGAGAGTGGATGTGGGGTTGTTAGTGGACTGGAGCTTTTGTGATAGGTTTAGTAAGGTGATTGAGGAATATGAAGGGTTTAATTGCATGGGGGAGAATCATAGAATTTACAGTGCCAAAGGAGGCCAATTGGCCCATCGATTCTGCACCGTCGGAAAGAGCACTGTAGTTAAGCCCACACCTCCACCCCATTGATTGTTGAGGGTGGGATTGTGGGCAGGTTGGGGGGTTTTCCTGGGTTTGGGTGGGATTGTTTTTGTATTGTTGGGTTTGTTCTTTTCTCTCGTATGGTGAAAATGACGAAAATTTGTCGAATAAAAATATATATTTTTAAATGAAGATGCAATATCTTTGGCTTCCGATTATGCTAAAAGATTTTTTTCTGGCAGAAAGTACAACACAGTCGCTTCCTTCTTTAGAATACGTCCAATTTTCCAAATTCAGCTTTACACCTTAAACTTCAAGTTAAGACAATGGGGGGGATCTAGCCCCGGGGTGGGCTCCCACGGTGGCCTGCCCCATGATCAGGGCCCACCGATCCACGGGCGGGCCTGTGCCGTGGGGACACTCTTTCCCTCCGCGCCAGCTGATGTAACAGTCCGCCATGGCTGGCGCGGAGAAGAACCCCCCTGCGCATGCGCTGGGATGACGCCAGCACATGCTGGCGCACCCGCACATGCGCCAAATCGCGCCGGCCGGCGGCCGGTCTTTGGTGCTGGTCGGCGCAGCGCCAACCCTGCCGGCGCAGGCCTAGCCCCTGAAGGTGCGAAGGATTCCGCACCTTCCAGGCGGCCCGATACCGGTTCACGCCACTCCTCGGCGCCGGTACAGCCCGCCTAGCCGGGTAGGGGAGAATCCCGGCCCTCAATCTCAAACTGACCCAGCAGATTCAAACACATTCGGTGGGATTCTTCATTCCTGAGACTTCGGGCAGAATTCTCCATTGCCTGACATCAAAGTCGTGTTCGGCATCGGGCGGAGGACAATCCCTTTTGAAGCCGAAAATGGGGGGTGCCGCCTGTTTTCGGATGCTTCATACCCTCCAAACCGATGTCATCGGTGAGTACGCCGCACGCCGTTGGGACGACCTCAGGACGTCTCCTGAAGGCCCTCTCCCGATGCTGCCCCCCCGATGGGCCGACTTCCCAACGACGTGGGATACGTGTGCTCTGATGTTTCGCCAACCTCACGTGGCGGCTGCGGACTGTGTCTACAGTCCACAGTCGGGGGGGGGGAGCCGTTCCGCTGGCCGGGGAGGCTTCGGCAGTGGCTGGGGGGACTGGTGGGGCGTGGTCCGGGATGGCGAGTGGTGGTTAAGGGGGGTACTATCTGGCAGGCAGGGTCCACCCGCGGCTAGCTCCATGTACGGTGAGACCACTGCAGGACGTTGCCGTGCGCATGCGCGGCCATGGACCTGGCAATTCTCCGGCCGTTTATGTCGGGAACGCTGGGGGTTTAATGTGGCGCGGCTGCTAGCCCCCCACCTGGCGGAGTATCGGTGCGGGGGCGGCGCCAACGTTTTAATCGTAAAAGTGGACACTTCCTCCGGACATAGTCTCAAAATTGGAGAATCCAGCCTTAAGTGTTGACCCCGGCGCAGGATTCGTGGAGTTCTACAACAGTAAAACTGGCGCTACAGCTGGACTAATTCTGCTACTGTTGAGTGCCTAGCTACCGGCGCCACGTGGAACTCAATCAATTTCAATGAGAAACTGTCGCCATCTAAGATGGCCACCTGCAAAGGACCATGGGAATTATGGCCAACCCAGGATCAGACAGATACACAGGTAACCAGACCTAATCAAACCCCCCCCCCCCCCACCCCCCGTTCATTTGCGTTTTAATGGCCCATTTCCCAGGACAATAGAACTCCAATCAAGCAACCAGTACAGCCACAGACTGATTTGCGCCACTCCCTTTACTCAGAAAGCCAACCTGCCAAGGTCAATGACCACAAAGGACCTGCCCAGCTACCAACGCACCTGCCCCTTTATTGGTCAAAATCGAAGACCGTGATCAGAGCCCTGTCGAAGTATTGGGTCCAAGGTTAAACGCCCCAAAGAGCGCGAAACCCCAGAGAGATAAAAGAGGACACAGCCATGTGTTCTGTCTCTTTTGGATCCGGCCTGTGCCAAACCAATTGTAGCAGGTAAACTCTTAGAATTGTGTGCAACTATCGAGGGATTGTGAGCCGGAAAATAGCTTAAGCCATATCCGCTGTTCAAATTGCTGCCTTATTCCCCGTCATAAAATTAAAAGTAGAGCAAGAGATCAGAGAAGAAATGGCCACTAAAGCAATGGAACGCTTGATGAATTCACAGGAACCCCGAGGTCGCAGCGACCAACAGAGCAGAACAATGCCCCATATGGGAGGAAGAGTTAAGGAAATACTTAAAGGGGAAAGGATGGCCCCTTTGGTCGAATTTTTGCGCTAATGATGAGTCAGGTCCTGGAAAGATAGGACAAACTTGGTGGGAGAGCCTAAGCGAGGTCTACAAGAAAAATGTAGGGAAAGTCAGAAAGCCAATGGCAATAGCCTCCTGTTTGGCACAGTTGCGAGGCACAGAGGAGGTCGTGAAGACGCTCCATAGGCAGTTAATTGAGAAGGAAGAAAAGAACGAAGGAAACAGTAACGAAAGTGAGAAGATAATTGAGCAACTCCAGGAAGAGTTAGCAGCTAAGGATAAGGAAATGGCCGATGTAAAACATGCACATCAATCATATCTAGTTCACCTTAGTAGCTTCCAGACCCAGTACGATAAAGCCTACCAAGATACATAGCGCGCAGTCCTGGTTAAGAGAGGAAACAGGTCGTCCAGCTAACTAGCAAATGCGCGGATTTAAAAGCAGCTTTGAGAGCGCTCCACAGCTCCACCAAGGAACAGAAGCAGAGCACCGTTGACCATGCTAAATGCCGACAGAAGACAGAAAAGTTACAGTCACTACTCTCAGTACAGAATGGCTTCAGGTACACTTTCGGGCAGTATTTAGATGAGGAAGATGCTCCCGATTGGCAAGAATTGAACGAAAGTGCCCAAAGATACGTAGAGGACACGGGAAATCAAAATCGAGCTCCCCATGCCCCGAAAAGAAAAGCACCCGCACCACCGACTGCACAGGCAGCACACACCCCCACTCACAATTCGACCCCCATGAATCCGGTTACCACACATCGCAAGTCATCGGATCAGGATGAGCCTGATATCGTTTACACCACCACACTATCCATAACCCAATTAAGAGAAGCTTGCACGAAAATTAGTCCATTCCAGCCAATTGCAGACCCGCACAGCTTCTTTGAGGATGTGCGCCAACAAAAAGTTATGTATGGCCTAGATGAGAGAGAGGAAGTAAAGCTAATAATTATGAGCCTTAGCCAGTCCGTAAGATCAGCTTTGCCTGAACCCCAAAATGTAGCAGGAGGAACCCTACAGGAAATGAAAACAGCCATATTAGATGCCATCGGGTATAACAAAGGAGATCCAGTCGAGGGTTTAAATCACTGCAGACAAAAGAAGGGAGAGGATCCGACCGCATTTGCTGGTCGCCTATGGATTCATTTCATGGCAGTCTACGGACAATTGAACCGCACACACCTAAATGAGGAGGACACCACTAAATGTTCCCGCACCTTAGTCTCGCATGCCACAGACGTAGGTCAAAAGGCTTGCTTCAACTACGACCCCGCAGACCACACACACACAATGAAGTTTGGGTATTGAAACGACTTTCCAGAGCATGGGAACAAACCCTACACCGACAGACAGATCAGGACGTGATAGAAGCAAACATGCACCCAGTTAGGATTAGCCAGGACCCAACATGGATAAACGAGGGTAGACACGAGGGACAGCACCCCAGAACACAGGCACTACGAGGTTGTTACAATTGTGGCCACATGGGACATTACGCGTGCGATTGCCGACAAAACCCCCCAACCCAGCACCGATACCAACAATCAAACCCCCCCCACCTAGGACTCCCCAACTTGGGCCTGTGACACACGCTGGGACAAATCAGGCAGACCAGTAGTTACAGGCACAGTCCGGGAACATACCATCAGTTTTCTTTGGGACACAGGAGGATCCCGCACCACTTTAAACTCCTCCACCATGTTTCAATGTGACAAATGGTCCACCACAGACACCATCACCCTGAGTGGATTCACCGGCCACATTCAGCAAGGATATATCACCGCTCCCGTACCCATTCAGAAAGGGAACATTAGCACCAGACACCCCATCATTTTAGTTGACTTACCCCAAACAGCAGAGCACATTTTAGGCATTGATTTTATGACCCCCATAACCTTTTGTTTGATCCAGTAAACAAATGTGTATGGCGAATGGCCAAAACAGCTAGGGCTCCCACTACGCTCACAGTAGGGGATTATGAAAACAGGATTTACTCGGTAGGGGACTATTAGTTTAATCCGCAAACAATTAGTGCAGACCAGACGATTAGAGAGGTCTTCATAAAACACAAAGCTTCGTTCGCACAACACAAACACGATTGTGAGAAGATCCCAGGTACGGTAAAGATTTCAGGTCCCGATCCAAAGCCGCCAAAGCAATACGGTTTCCCACAGCAAGCCGAGGGTGAGATTTCGAAGGTTATTAACAGTTTCTTAGACCAAGGAGTTATTCGACCCGTAGCGTCCACAAATAATGCCCCTATTTGGCCCGTAAAAAAGCCTGATAGTTCATGGTGACTAACGATTGACTACCGAGAACTTAATAAGGTAACCCCTTTAGCAGCCCCCACTGTTGCCACGAGTCCCGAGACCATGCTCAAACAGGGAGTACAGGCAATATATTTCACAGTGCTGGACATCAGCAATGGCTTTTGGTCCATCCCGTTAGACAAGGCCTGCCAGTATAAATTCACGTTTACGTTTCAAGGGCAGCAGTACACGTGGACATGCCTCCCACAAGGATTTCATAACTCCACCTCCATTTTCCACCGACAATTGGCCAACGGACTTTCTAAATTTTCCTACCCAAATGCCTCATACAATATGTAGACTATCTGCTCCTGCAAACGGACACAAAAGAGGGACACGTAGAGATCTTATCGGAAATACTAGGCCTACTGCGATCCATCGGATGCAAGGACAACCCCAAAAAGGCCCAGATTTTAAAGGAAAAGGTTCTTTATTTCAGCACCATCATCACCCACGGGAAAAGAGAAATTGAGCAAAAACGGATCGAGTCCATTGTTAAATTGGCCGTGCCCCAAAATGTCACTGCACTCCCTAGGTTTGGTAGGATATTGCAGAAATCATATAGATGGTTTTGCCACTAAAGCAGCCCCACTCTCAGAGCTTAAAAAGAACGCCCCATGGGAATGGCTTCCGCAGCACACAGACGCCATTGATGATTTAAAACGCGCCCTAGACCCAGCCCCCACTTTACAAGTTCCAGACCCACACATGCCCTATGCCATAGAAGTAGCAACCACCGACTGGACCCTATCAGCAGTATTCCTGCAAGAACAACACAATCACTTAGGACCCGTAGCCTATGCTGCAAGAGTATTAGACCCCGTAGAGCAAGGATTCTCAGCCTGCGAACGGCACTTGCCTGTAGTCTTTTGGGCAGTACAGTACTTTGCGTACATCACAGGCCTGAACCCAGTCACGATCTTGACCGAGCACTCTCCACGCAACTATTACTAGACCGTAGATTAAAGGACGGCTGTAGAAGAGACTTTAGTTGGCGGATTAGTTGCCTTGATACCCTGTATTCCTTCTTAACCGGCTGCTTGACTATATTTCATGGCAATAGGCACTTGGCAAAGCATGATGGGTATATTAGCTTTATTTCAGTCAAGAAGTTCTGTATGTAATAGGCAGAAGGTCAGACTATGTAAACAAGTGCACAGCTGCACATTGTTGCTGACAGTAGACAATTATTATTGTTCTTAGCCTAGGAATTCAAGGCCTGTTGTTTAACTCTGCTTGCTTTTCTGTCTCTGGGCTTATCAAAGGAATGCCTCATTTTTCTAAATATTGCTTATTGAACCATATAAGGTACTGCTGTACTCTTGTAATGTGGGGACAATTAGAAGGACTGTGGTCACTCTAACTCCCTCCACGAACTTCGTGTTAAATAAAGGACCTTTGCGAAAACTCGAAGTGCTGACTATTTTTTCCTCAACAACGGCTCAGTCAGCCAAATCAGAGCAGCTCGCTGGACACTACTGTTACAAGGCAGGGACATTACGGTAAAACGCACCAAGACCCACACATTTCTGGCTGATAATCTCCAATATGCAGGGACCCCACATGAGTGCCAGATCATAGCAGCCGAACACCACACAGGACCCTTTATCCCAAAGTCACTACACCCACGAGCAGGCAGAAAGGCACAGGATCCCGAGCCACAGGGAATACTTAAAAACATTTATGTAGACGGTTCCTCCACAATCAAAAATGGCGCTCGAATTACTGGTTGTGGAATTTACGTGGAAGACACGCAAGGACGCCCACTAGAAGAGATCTCTTTAAAATTGCTGGCCACCTAGGTTCACAAGCAGCAGAACTTGCAGCCATAGCCTATGTAATTCAGCACCCCGACTCTTTTCCAACTCCCGCAGACATACACTCCGACAGCCTGTATGTGTGCAACAGTTTAACAGAATTCCTGCCCCTGTGGGAATCTCAAGGTTTTGTTTCAGCCGATGGAAAACCCCTACCCTCTGCCCCGTTGTTAAAGCACATTCTCAAGACAACCTCAGATCGCACACACGGTATCATTAAAGTAAGAAGCCATCATTGCTCCTCCCCACCCGGTAATGTAAAGGCAGATGCTTAGCTAAAGCAGGATCACGCCATGGTCACTTCTGGCAGCCACCCGAAAGCAAACCGATACACTCAGTCCAGGTTTCCCAGACCAATATTGAGGATCTATCTCAAGCCCAAAAAGCAGATGACACCCTCAAACAGGTTTTAGACAGCAACTTTCCAACCCCCTATGATAAATGGAAGGACGCACTGACTGTACAGGACGGCATAGTTTAAAAAAACGGAATTTATGTGGTCCCCACCCAGGACAGAAACCAGCTCATTTACCAATTTCATGATGGACACAGACATCAGGGGATAGACAATACCGTTGCCCATTTAAGACCTTTGTGTTGGTGGGCCGATTTAAAAAGTGATGTAACCCATTATGTCGAGAATTGTCTTATCTGTGCTCAGAACAATCCTGAACGTTACTCAAAGAAAGGACAATTATATCACACGTGACCTGTGAATGGCCCTTGGATATACTTGCAAATCGATTACATTAGCCCCCTTCCCCCTTGCAGAAACGGTTTCAAGTACGTGCTGGTTGTAATCGACACCTTTACAAAATGGGTAGAAGCATTTCCCTCATGGACAAACACAGCAAAGGCCACCGCTAAGATTTTGACTCAACAGATATTCACACGCTGTGGTCTCCCCTGCAGCATTGAGTCAGACCAAGGTTCCCACTTCACTGGCAGAGTCATGCAAAATGTTTTAACAATTTTTGGGATCAGGCAGAAATTCCATATAGCATATCACCCCCAATCCAGTGGCATTGTCGATAGAATGAATCGAACTTTAAAAGCGACCATTAGGAAGATGGTGCAACAGAACAATAACACGTGGGACACAATCCTCCCATTTGCTCTCATGTCTATTCGGAACACCGTTTCCAGTTCAACAGGTTTCACCCCCCACACTCTCATGACTGGACAGCCCATGAAGGGTATTGAATATTTATTAGGCTTCGATCTGGCTAGCCCTACAATAACCGCCCTCACCCACGACAAAGCAGTCCAACAGGTTACAGATAACATTAAAGTGGCACAACTCGCTGCAGCTGTCTGATTAGGCGCTAGAAAAAAGCAGAGTAAAGCCTGCTTTGACAAAACCGTCCACCCCGTAGAGTACACAGTTGGACAGCAAGTACTGGTTTCACTTTACAACCCCAGTTCCTCGCCCCAAGATTTGCAGGACCCTACCCCATTTCCGACAAAGTGAGCCCCTCCGTGTACACGATAACGTACCTCAACGGTAAAACTGGTTGGTTCCACATCAACCAACTCAAAGTCTACGGATCACAATGTAGCCACTCCCATCACATCTCTCTGGCAATAGGAGACAATCATGCCCCACCCATCAACAACCTAATCTGACCCCTACGCCAACCCTCCCCCAGCCATTTATCCCTTGTCTACGCCCACAGACCCGAACTTGTCTCCGCCCACAGGTACAGACTTTAACCTTGAACTTTACTCCGACGACAGCGAGAGCCTCCCGGATTTGATTGCTATCATAGAATCATAGAAGTTACAGTGCAGAAGGAGGCCATTCGGCCCATTGAGTCTTCACCGACTCTTGGAAAGAGCACCCTATCCAAGCCCACACCTCCACCCTATCCCCATAACCCAGTAACCCCACCCAACACTAAGGGCAATTTTGGACACTAAGGGCAATTTAGCATGGCCAATCCACTTAACCTGCACATCTTTGGACTGTGGAAGGAAACTGGAGCACCCGGAGGAAACCCATGCACTCACGGGGAGAAGGTGCCGACTCCGCACAGACAGTGACCCAAGCCGGGAATCGAACCTGGGATCCTGGAGTTGTGAAGCAATTGTGCTAACCACTATGCTACCGTGCTATCCCTGAACACAGGCGCGATCTCTCTGCCCCCAATCGCCCCAGCCCCCGGAACCACGACTTCGATATCTTTGACTTCCTATATGCCCTCCCCCAGCCACCGCCACATCCACTGCCCGACCACAGTAACTTGTCCTCCACTCCCACCGCCCCTACGCCTCACGACAAACAAGCCCCTCTTTGGCACCGCGACAACTCTTGCAGACTAGTAAGACACGACGATTCGGATTATCCGATGACCCACGCGGCCAAGGCACAGAAATGGCAGATACAAATCTGCCAACCGGGAGATGGTGATGATTCAGATACTGACTCTCATTTCGGTAATGCTTTTGCAACACTGTTTGGGACAGAACCCTGAGGTGTCCAGATGATGAGAATGAGACACCGCCTAAGTATTAAGGTATCCAAAGTTCTGATGAAGGCTGCCCGCCTTTTTTCTTATTTTTTCTACTACATGTTTCCGCCTCCCCCTCCCCCCCCACCCCCCCTCCCCCCAACTACCTGGTTTTAATTCATGTCGCCCGACACAAAATTATTCTTCTGATTCGAGGGTACGATACCAATGTCAGTTAAAGGCACACGTTTGTTGAGAAACAGATCACTGTTCTCCCAGTCTTTATGACAAGTTTCCACATGACTACAAACTCGTACCGCCCACTCAGGTCACCCAGGTATGGAGTAACGGCACTGATCCCCACCCTACCTGAGGACCCCAAATGCATCCGGTCAGTTAAGCTTGTGTAGTGGAATAACGGCACTAACCCCCGCCCTACCCGGGGATTCCACCCATTCTTCTCCCGCAGCGGCCCACACGCCCCTCATGTTCCCATCACTTCATACGCTCTGGAATGGTTCTCTGTACTCTGCGTTGCCTTTGGCAGGCCTTAGTTTCACCTTCTCTGCTCTCCCTTTTGTTGTGGTTTAAAGAATGCATTTTGCCACCTTCTGTATGCTCACCCCTTCTTTCCTTTACCTTCCATGACCCCTGGTCGCTCCCCACCTGCTATTTACACATATGTCACAATTGGTTGCTGTACACGCTGCTACACGAAACTCTATAAAACTGGCCGCCCTGACATTCTGCTGGTTAAGATAATCCTCAACCACCACTGGTTGCAAGTAAAGAAAAGACTGGTCGGAGAACTTGTCTGCCCCCTCCCCGCATCGACCACAAGCTGCGAGAGTCTCTGTACTTAAAAATTTACATTTCTTGTCTCTCCAAAATGGTATTTAAAAAAAAAAAATGAGCGAGTCGCACATGGTGACAATCATAACGGGTAATTGGAGTAAGGAGAGAAAGACTAATAAAACGAGATATTAACCAAGGATAATAACAGATACTATGCTTGCACCCCCAGGATTACACGGAAAACAGAAAACACAGGATGAAGCAAGGACTGCTGACATGCGTTTGGATCATCGCTGGACTTCTGCAACTGCGCGTGCAATGGACTGCATTACCAGACACTACACCAGCCCCGAACACTACCATGCAACAGGCCACCACCAGCCCGGACACTACACCACACATGAAGACAGACATCGAATCCCCCAATTGGTGCGAAAACATTGCCAAATGGAACTCTCTTTCACACATAGCAGAGGCCCTTCTAGTAATTGCAATAATCTGCAGTGTCATTCAGACGCTTCAACTCCGTAAATAATGAGCAAAAGCCTCCTGCTCGCCGATATATACAGTCCGATCCTCCTTCTTTGGAATTAAACAAAATTAAAAGCATGTATTAATCGCTGCTAAGAATAAACCATGTACCTCTCTTTAACTTTATTAGGATTAAGTAGAAATGTGATGCTGCTGTTTTAAATTTTGTACTGTATATAAGTTCTTTGATATGCACCAGCAGCATGAGAGTAGCTTAGATAGTGTTAGCTAGAGATCAACTGTGCGGATAAATTAATGTTTTATAGTGACCTAAATTATAGAGACCGTTAGAGATGAATTAATTTATGGGTGTATTGATGGAATATTAGGTAAATGTCCCAAACCATAAGATAGAGTAGAACCTTGCCTTGACCAAGGGTGACCGGTCTACCAAGATGAACAGAGATCGATAGTGTCATTGATGCATGATCAATTGCACAAAGACTAAAGTTGGGTACAACTGTGACTTTTTACAGTCAGATGCGTGGCCTCCTGCTGTAGCTGGCGAAATGGCAGGGCACTGGAGGTCATGCATATTTATACAGTTCTCCGTGAGCGGAGCCAGCTGGCAGGAGCTATTGGCGAACCTGGAGTGCAGGTCCTACCTTACATCTCCTATTACAGTGGTTCACCACATTCACCCCCTGTTAAAAATGAGTCCGCCGGGGGTGACGTGAAACTATATACAATTAGTGCAATTATGTACAGTGGTAGGGAAAGGAAAGTCCATGTTGAAGGTCCGGAGTCCGTCAAAGCTTCAGCCGGTCCGGTGCTTTAGTGCTTCATTGGGAGCGGCGTACCAGTGGCGGCGAAGTCGGTGCTGGCGGTGGTGGAGGTGGCACCGATGGCAGTGGTGGCGGTGCTGATGCTGGCCAGTCATCGGGGAACTCCGGGAGCGTGCAGAAGTCCTCTTCGTCCTCTTCTGCGGAAAAGCGGAGGGGGGGGGGTGGTCTTGTGGGATCAATATTGGCGGCGCAGTGGGAGGTGGGGGGGGGGACACAGTGTTGGGGTTGTGTGTTGGGGTGGAAGCTGACGGTGCCAGGTCCCTGAGTGAGACAGTATCTTGGCGGCCGTCGGGGAACTCAACGTAGACATATTGAGGGTTGGCGTGGAGCAGGTGAACCCTGTCCACCAAGGGGTCCGCCTTGTGGAGTCGGACGTGCCTACGGAGAAGGACCGGTCCTGGAGCAGCGAGCCAAGTTGGGAGCGACACCCTGGATGTGGACTTCCTGGGGAAGGTAAAAACACGTTAATGGGGTGTGTTAGTGGCGGTGCACAATAGTGACCGGATGGAGTGCAGAGCGTCAGGGAGGTCTTCCTGCCAGTGAGAGGCTGGGAGGTTCCTGGACCGTAGGGCCAGCTGGACGGCCCTCCAAACCGTCCCATTCTCCCGTTCTACTTGCCCGTTTCCCCGGGGATTGTAGCTGGTCGTCCTGCTGGAGGCTATACCCCTGCTGAGCAGGAACTGACGCAGCTCATCGCTCATGAATGAGGATCCCCTGTCACTGGATGTAGGCGGGGAAACCGAACAGAGCGAAGATGGTGCTGAGGACCTTGATGACGGTGGCAGACGTCATATCAGGGCATGGGATGGCGAAGGGGAATCTGGAGTACTGATCGACCACACTGAGAATGTACGTATTACGGTCGGTGGAGGGGCCCTTTGAAATCCACGCTGAGGCGTTCAAAGGGGTGGGAAGCCTTCACCAGGCACGCAAGGACTGGCCGGTAGAAGTGCGGCTTGCACTTCGCACAGAGCTGGCAGTCCCTGGTGACTGTCCTTACTTCCTCGATGGAGTAGGGCAGATTGCGAGCTTTGACCAGATAGTACAATCGAGTGATCCCCGGGTGACAAAGGCTGTCGTGTAGGGCCCGGAGTTGGTCCACTTGTGCGCTGGCACATGTACCTCGGGAGAGGGCGTCTGGGGGCTCGTTGAGTTTACCGGGGCGATACAAGATCTCGTAATTATAGGTGGATTCTCCACCGCAAGATTTTATCATTTTTGATCTTGCCCCGCTGTGTGTTATTGAACATGAAGGCTACCGACCGTTGGTCCGTAAGGAGAGTGAATCTCTTGCCGGCTAGGTAATGCCTCCAATGCCGCACAGCTTCAACGATAGCTTGGGCCTCCTTTTCGACGGATGAGTGTCGGATTTCCAAGGCATGAAGAGTGCGGGAAAAGAATTCCACGGGTCTGCCTGCCTGGTTTAGAGTGGCGGCAAGGGCGACGTCTGAAGCGTCGCTTTCTACTTGGAAATGCAGTGACTCGTCCACTTCGCGCATCCCGGCCTTGGCGATGTCTGCTCTGATGCGGGCGAAAGCATGTTGTGCCTCGGCCGCAAGGGGGAATTAGGTGGACTGAATGAGTGGGCGGGCCTTGTCCGCATAGTTTGGGACCTACTGAGCGCAGTAGGAAAAGAACCCCAGGCAGCGTTTGAGGGTCTTGGGGCAGTGGGGGAGGGGAAGTTCCATGAGGGGGCACGTGCGGTCGGGGTCGGCCCGAGAAGTCTGTTTTGGTCTATATTGGCGAGAATGGCTAACCGGGCCGTGCTGAACACACACTTCTCTTTGTTGTAGGTCAGGTTGAGAAGAGTGGCAGTGCGGAGGAATTTATCGAGGTTGGCATTGTGGTCCTGCTGGTCATGGCCGCAGATGGTGACATTATCGAAGTACGGAAAGGTGGCCCGCAAACCGTACTGGTCGTCCATTCGGTCCATTTCCCTTTGGAAGACCGAGACCCCATTTGTGAAACCGAAAGGGACCCGAAGGAAGTGGTAGAGGCGACCGTCCGCCTCGAAGGCCATGTATGGTTCGACTTCCGGATGGGGAGCTGGTGGTAGGCGGATTTCAGGTCAATTGTTGAGAAGACCCGGTACTGCGCAATCTGATTGACCATATCAGATATGCGTGGGAGGGGGTACGCGTCGTGCTGCGTGTACCGATTGATGGTCTGGCTGTAGTCCACAACCATCCTGTGTTTCTCCCCAGTTTTAACCACTACCACTTGGGCTCTCCAGGGGCTGTTGCTGGCCTCGATAATACCCTCCTTAAGAAGCCACTGGACTTCGGACCTTTTGAAGGTATTGTCCTGGGTGCTGTACCGTCTGCTCTTAATGGCAACGGGCTTGCAATCCGCAGTTAGATTGGCAAAAGGGAGGGAGGATCGACCTTGAGGGTCGCGAGGCCGCAAACGTTAAGGGGGGGGTAAGGGCCCGCCGAATTTGTGGGTGAGGCTCTGGAGGTTGCACTGGAAGTTTAGGCCCAACAGGAGTGCAGCGCAGAGATTAGTAAGGACATAGAGGCGGAAGTTACTAAATTCTCCGCCCCGGACCGTGAGGGTGACTGTACAAAAGCCTCGGATCGGGACAGAGTGGGATCCGGAGGCGAGGGAGATCCTTTGATTGGCAGGGTGGACCGCGAGGGGGCAGCGCGTTACCATATCTGGGTGAACAAAGCTTTCGGTGCTCCCGGAGTCCAGCAGGCAAGAGGTCGCGTGGCCGTTGATTTTAACCGTCGTTGACGGTTGGCCAGGTTGTGCGGGCGAGATTGGTCCAGCGTCATTGAAGCGAGCTGCGGGTTGCATCGGATGTTTCGGGTGACGAGCGTGTGTGGTTCTGATGTCGGGATGTCCGGAGACCCTGTGGAGGACAAAATGGCGGCGCCCATGGGCGCACATGGCTGAAGGGGGACAAGGTGACGGCGCCCATTGGTCGCACATTTACCCGGGAGGAGAAGATAGCGGCTCCCAATGTGCGTCTGGCATGGGGGAGGGGCCGATAGCGGGCGCAATTGCAGCGACTGCGCGGGCCTGGCACACCGCCGCGAAGTGGCCCTTTTTACTGCAGGTTTTACAAACTGCAGTGCGGGCCGGGCAGTGTTGCCAGGGGTGCTTCTGCTGACCGCAGAAGTAGCAGCGGGGACCCCCGGGGTGCGCGGATCGGCGTGCGGTGCAGGCGTATTGGGAAAGCAGGGCCCCGGCTGAGGAGGTCGTCGACGGTGTCCAGGAGGGGTAGGAAGGAGTGGAAGGGTAGGCAGTATGGCGGCAGGGGTACGATTGTACGTTACGGGATGCAACCGTCATGGAGAGCGCCAAGGTTTTCGTCTCCGCCAGTTTGAGCGCTGCCCCTTCCAGTAATCATTCTCGGATGCAATCCGACACAATCCCCGTCACGAAGGCATCGTGCATGAGGAGATTTGCGTGTCCGACGGCCGTAACAGCCTGACAGTCACAGTCCCGGACGAGTGGAATTAGGGCCCGCCAGAAGTCTTTGATGGACTCACCAGGTAGTTGCGAGCGGGTGGCGAGTACATGCCTGGCGAAGAGCGTGTTCGCCTTCTGCGCGTAGTGTTCCTTAAGGAGTTCCATTGCTTTTGTGTAATTTGTGGCATCTTGGATCAATGGGAACACGCTGGAGCTCAGTCTGGAGCACAGGATGTTTATTTTCTGAGCCTCCGCAAAATGTATTTGCAGTGTTCAATGGTTTAATTGATCTGTTTTTGACTATGTTTGTCTGTTCTCTGATCTCTGTCCACTGTTCTAGTTGCTTAAGCTTGTGGCTGGAGCTAGAAAGTTAAGTAACTGACGTTCTACTGAAAGTGCCGTAAGAGTCTGGAAATATCTGGGTTCTGGGCTGAGACCATGGATGTAAAAATCTGTAAAGCTGATTGTTAAAAGTACTGTGAATAAACCTGTTGTAGATTTAGAACTAGTGTCACCTTTGCAGTGCTCTGAGATAAATCAAATAAATAAAGAATATAGAGAACCAGCACATACTTGGGCAGGATTCTCCGTTGCCGAAATCGGGAACGGCGATCCGACGAAGAATGGCTCCCGACGCCTAAATCGCGGCAGGCGGCTCGCAATGCTCTGCCTCCTCTAAATTGGCACCATGGCATCATTGAGATGGGCAGTCACAACCCCGTTAGAAAATCATTATATCATTATTGGGCCCACCCACGATGATCCGCCTCTGGTGGACCGAGTACTCGACGGCGTGGGCCACGTGTGGTTTCAGTGGTCGTTAGCCTGGTGTGGTGGCTGCGGAGAGAGCGAGGACAATGTCCAGCAGCCATACTCCGCTGAGAGCTATGCCGCTGACCAGGGGACTTCTGCCAGGGCTGGGGGGAGGAGTAGGGTGTGGCCAGGAGGTGGGCTGTGGGGGAGGGGTGGACGGGTACGCAGTCTAGTACAACTGCACCGTCTTGTCCGGCATGATCGGTGCATGTGTGGGGGTGCAGGCGTATGCGCGGCTGCAGCTCGTCAACCCTACACATGTCCAGCACGGACCCGGCAATTCTCCCACCGCTTTTTGCACGTTCCACAGGTGTTTCACATGACGCCAGTGCTAACCCCGGTAGCGGAATCGGTGCGGTTATGGCGCCGAATTTCCCATTGTGAAATACCATGGTTCCTCCGTTGGTGTTATCCCTTAGACGCAGGAACAGAGAATCCAGCCCATTGTGTCCAGACATTTGTCAGCAACGGAACAGAGTTGGCGGGATTCTCCGCTTGCCGACACCAAAATCGCGCAACGCGATTGGGCGGAGGATAGCTTTGGATGTCAAAATCACGGTAGGCGCCGGTTTGACGCCAAATCAGGATGCACCAGCACCCCGCAAATGGCGTAAATGCGTCGCTTGCCTCGCGGGGTAAAAGTGCAGTAGGCATTTCATTAGGGGGCCTGACACCCTATTCTCCGGGGCCTCTGGGATTCACCGCCTCCAATGGACTGAGGTCCCAATGGCGTGGTTCACTTGTGCCTTCAAAAGTCATGAACCTGGCGTCGTGGCTGCTGAGTGAGAGAGAGGAGGTAGGAAATGGTGTGGAGTGACTGCGGGCTGTTGGCCTGGACACCGGCCGCACTGGCTGGGGTGGGGGTGGCCCCTGCCAAGGCCGGGAAGGGGGAGGTGAGGGAACAGGCCGGGCAGCCGGGGTGCTCCCCACAGGACTGGGGTGGTGCTCAGGCACCGACTGTCATTACAGCGGCCTTCATGTTGCGCAGCCACTGACCACCCACCTCTGCTCCTGGTTCCACACAATGACATCGCCCATATGGGTGCGCCCCACCCCCGCACCCCCCGCCAGAGCGTGCTCCCCCCCGCCCCCAAATATCCCACTCAACCGGCCGCCACCCATCAGCGGACCACCCAGGGCAACACCCATGGCAGCCCCCAGTGAGGGCAGTGCCAGCCAACCTTATCCCAGGCAGGGACTGGCCCCGGGACCAGGGCAGGGGTGCGGGGGTGGGGAGGGACATGCGTGGGCGGAGCTGCACTGCCAACTGGGGCCACCATGAGTCCATGGAACCTGGCTGGGCATGGACGTAAGCGCCGTGCTAACATGTTGGCCTTTCACCCCCTGCGGACAATGGCATTTGGTGTTCAACCTGCAATGCTAGCTGCCGTGGTGATGGTCGCAGCTCTGCGAGATGCGCTGTGGCTGCTTGTGCGGGGGCAGCAGAGCAGGCAGCAGAGGACCGGGCTGCAGAGGAACGGGCTGCAGAGGGGCAGGTGGCGGCTGCACAGGCTGGAGGGCTGGCTGCACAGCAGGCCGATGAGGAGGAGGTGCCATGGAGGCGCCCCATGAAACCAGCATGGGGGTGGGTGGGCACGGTCTCCCCACAGTGCCTACACTGGGCCCCACCCTCGGCCAGTCCGGACCAGCCCACACCAACACTAATCAGACGGAGCACCGGGGCAGGTTTCCACGGTGTTGTCAGGTGTTTATTGTGGAGACATATATACAGTCTGTGCCCTAACCCCTATGACTGAACTATGCCCTACACCTGTGCCAATCATCTTGTGTCTAACTGTCTGGCCTTACGGGCCCTTACACAACGCCTACGTGGTTCTCCAGATGGTACAGCAGGAGTGGAGGCAGCCTGCTGTGACTCCTGCCCTGCGACAAGGGTCCCCGTTTGCACGGGTCTCCTGGGGCGACCCGGCCTAGATGGCACCGGCTGGTGTCCCAGGTGGCTTGGTACCGCCCTTGTCTGCCCACCAGATGCACCAGGGACAGGAGAGAGGGGGGGGGGCGGGGGGAGTCCGAGGTGCTGTGGTGTTCCGGCACCTCCCCTGCGGGAGTCACCGACACGAGCCCCATTACCTCCTCCTCCCTCGGGGTGCCCGATGGCCCCCGGGCTACTCCATGGGACGGAGGTGCGAGCGAATCCATCCGCAGAGGCCGCCCCACCACCTGGCGCTGCCAATCCTGGGGGCTGCTCTTGCCTCGACCAGGGTCTGCACGCTCACAGCCATGGAGCACCGGGTGTGGACCA
Organism: Scyliorhinus torazame; assembly: GCF_047496885.1. NCBI lineage: Eukaryota > Metazoa > Chordata > Chondrichthyes > Carcharhiniformes > Scyliorhinidae > Scyliorhinus > Scyliorhinus torazame. The sequence continues at coordinate 287,727,917 of NC_092712.1, forward strand.
TCTCCATCTGGGACTGCACCACATTACGCTGTGACTGCCATCACCCTTTGGGTCAGCGCCACATCAGCCAGTGACTGCGCCACCTCCCCCTGTGTCTGGGCCATCTCCCTCTGGGGCTGGGCCACCTCCCTCTGGGGCTGGGCCACCTCCCTCTGGGTCTGGACCATCTCCCCCTGGGACTGGGCCACCTCCCTCTGGGACTGTGCCACCTCCCTCTGGGTCTGGGCCCCCTCCCTCTGGGTCTGTGCTACCTCCCTCTGGGTCTGGGCCACCTCCCTCTGGGTCTGGGCCCCCTCCCTCTGGGTCTGTGCTACCTCCCTCTGGGTCTGGGCCATCTCCCTCTGGGTCTGGGCCATCTCCCTCTAGGTCTGGGCTACCTCCCTCTGGGTCTGGGCCATCTCCCTCTGGGTCTGGGCCACCTCCCTCTGGGGCTGGGCCACCTCCCTCTGGGTCTGGACCATCTCCCTCTGGGTCTGGGCCATCTCCCTCTGGGTCTGGGCCACCTCCCTCTGGGTCTGGGCCATCTCCCTCTGGGTCTGGGCCATCTCCCTCTGGGTCTGGGACATCTCCCTCTGGGTCTGGGCCAACCTCTGGGTCTGGGCCATCTCCCTCTGGGTCTGGGCCATCTCCCTCTGGGTCTGGGCCATCTCCCTCTGGGTCTTGGCCATCTCCCTCTGGGTCTGGGCCACTCTCTGGGTCTGGGTCACCTCCCTCTGGGACTGGGCCACCTCCGTCTGGGACTGGGCCACCCCGGCCAGTGACTGCGCCACGCTGACCAGCGCCTGGGCAATGCCCCCGACGTTCCCAGCCATGGCCTGTGGTGACTGGACCACGCTGATTGCGCTGCTGCAATGTCCTGGTGGCTCTGGCAAATGGCTGCCTGTGAGAGGGCAGCCCTGTCCTGGGCCTCAGTCACCGCCTGCACAGAATGCCACAGGCCTTGGACATGCAGCTCCATAGCCCAAACCGTCACCCCCAATGCCTCCACCGCGGACGCCACCCATATGGTGTTGGCCTGCGTGGCACGCATGACCGGTACAATCCCCTGCGCCCAGAGTCCCCTCTTGTAGTCCCTGGGGGGAAGGGGGGTGTAGTGAGGGGGGGGGGTGCTGTCCACACATATGCCATGGGGATCCGCAACTAAGCATGGTCTCACTAACTCGCCCGTCGCCAAACTCCGCCTCGGCGTCCACCCTTTCCTCTGGGCCATTCACTACATCTTGTGCCCTCTGCTCGGGCATGGTGAGGGGCCGCAGTTCCGGTGGGCCCTCTCCGGCCTTCTCCCGCTCTCGGCGGCTGTACAGGGCCTTCACCTGGGCCGGGGGGAGGGGAAACACAAACAGCATAACCATTAGATGTTCCAACGCAAGCAGCCCAGGGGTTGGGTAGATGGTGAACTCAGTGGCCAGGGCACCCGGCCATGGCGACTGGCATGGGTGCTGGCATGTGGCACAGGGTGGGGGTTCGGTCATCTCTCGAGGGGGAGGGGCCAGGTGTGTGTGTGTGTGGGGGGGGGGTTAGTGCCAGGGGCACAGTGCTGCCTTACTCATCCTAGCCGCCCTGAGGAGGTTGTGGAGTTTCTTTCCGCACTGCATGCCAGTCATGGAGATGTTGCCTCTGCCACTTGCGCCCAGACATGGTGGATAGCAGCGCCTGGCGGCCTTCCCCCTGGGCTGGGGAACAGGGCCACCCTTCTCTCCTCCACAGCATCCATGAGGGTGTCCAGCTCAGCGTCCCTGAACCGTGGCGCTGCTCTCCCTCCAGACATCTTATTGGCTGGGACGATTTGTGTGGGGGGATGGATCATTTAAGTGCAGCTCGGTGTGTGAACCTCAGGTGTGCCAATCACGGACTGGCGAATCTGGCACTGTGTTGCATGGAATTAGTTGTGTTCCACATGACGATGGTGCTCGCCCATTTAAAGTAGCTGAATCGGTACAGCTGTTGCGCTGATTCTTTTGTCGATGTCGGCACTTTGTCTCAAAATTGAAGAATCCAGCCCTGTGTGTGCATGTTATCTACTAGTGGGCAGCAAGGTAGCACAGTTGCTTCACAGCTCCAGGGTCCCAGGTTCGATTCCCAGCTTGGGTCACTGTCTGTGTGGAGGCTGTACGTTCTCCCCGTGTCTGCATGGGTTTCCTCCGGGCGCTCCGGTTTCCTCCCACAAGTCACGAAAGACGTGCTGTGAGGTAATTTGAACGTTCTGAATTCTCCCTCTGTGTACTCGAACAGACGCTGAAATGTGGCGACTCCGAGCTTTTCACAGTAACTTCACTGCAGGGTTAATGTAAGCCGACTTGTGACAATAAAGATTACTTTACTTTTACTTTCGTGTCCGTCCTGTGACAAAGCCTCTGACAAGAATGATGGATTAAAGATGCATGTGCAACATACACACTGGAGACACCTTACCAGTGCTCAGAATATAACAAGACTTTAGTCAAAAGAGGAGTTTAGATGAACACATTAGGACAGTAATTATAAGGATACATTTTTTTTCCTAGGAGTGAAGTTTGTCATCCACCTCATCAAGTTGATCACACAGAACCACAGCCTCAAATTTGTAGATCTGGACCTCATCGATCTTTGCATCTCAAAGATTATTCATATACTTAGAGAGAACAGGCAAGTTGAACTGTAAGAAATAACTTGGTGTATATAAGTTTGTTGTGTCGAATAATTGAATTTAAAATAACGTCTTTAGATGAAAAGGTTATCTTCCCTTTATTTGATCTGTTAGTCAGTTCACTGATTGATGTTCACTACTTATTTTCTGCACCCTAAACGTGACACTACGGTAATTTTTGTAAGGTTCTGGAACGATCCAGTTTTTCGGTTGAGGTGAGTATGTAAAATTCCTGTAAGTGCTGAGATATTTTAAAATATAGTAAATAAAACTATAGTGGATTTAAAGCTAGTGCCATCTCCGCAGTGCTCTGAGATAAATCAGACTGATAAAATATACAGCAAACTTGCAAATATATAATCAGGATTCAGTGCTTGGAAAGCAATATATACCAAGGTTTGGTTAAATGTGCTGCATAGAACATAGAACATAGAACATTACAGCGCAGTACAGGCCCTTCGGCCCTCGATGTTGCGCCGAACTGTGAAACCACCCTACAACCCATCTACACTATTCCCTTATCGTCCATATGTCTATCCAATGACCATTTGAATGCCCTTAGTGTTGGCGAGTCCACTATTGTTGCAGGCAGGGCATTCCACGACCTTACTACTCTCTGAGTAAAGAGCCTAGCTCTGGCATCTGTCCTATATCTATCTCCCCTCAATTTAAAGCTATGTCCCCTCGTGCTAGACATCACTATCCAAGGAAAAAGGCTCTCACTGTCCACCCTATCCAATCCTCTGATCATCTTGTATACCTCAATTAAGCCACCTCTTAACCTTCCTCTCTCTAACGAAAACAGCCTCAAGTCCCTCAGCCTTCCCTCATAAGATCTTCCCTCCATACCAGGCAAAATTCTGGTAAATCTCCTCTGCACCCTTTCCAATGCTTCCACATCCTTCCTATAATGCGGCGACCAGAATTGCACGCAATACTCCAAATGCGGCCGCACCAGAGTTTTGTACAGCTGCAATATGACCTCATGGCTCCGAAACTCAGTCCCTCTACCAATAAAAGCTAACACACCATAGGCCTTCTTAACAACCCTCTCAACCTGATTGGCAACTTTCAGGGATCTATGTACATGGACACCGAGCTCTCTCTGCTCATCCACACTGCCATGAATCTTACCATTAGCCCAGTACTCTGTCTTCCTGTTATTCCTTCAAAAATGAATCACCTCACACTTTTCTGCATTAAACTCCATTTGCCACCTCTCAGCCCAGCGCTGCAGCTTATCTATGTCCCTCTGTAACTTGTAACATCCTTCCGCACTGTCCACAACTCCACCGACTTTAGTGTCATCTGCAAATTTACTCACCCATCCTTCTACGCCCTCCTCCAGGTCATTTATAAAAATGACAAACAGCAGTGGCCCCAAAACAGATCCTTGTGGTACACCACTAATAACTGGACTCCGGTCTGAACATTTCCCATCAACCACCACCCTTTCTCTTCTTCCAGCTAGCCAATTTCTGATCCAAACTGCTAAATCACTCTGAATCCCATGCCTCTGTATTTTCTGCAGTAGCCTACCGTGGGGAACCTTATCAAACGCTTTACTGAAATCCATATACACCACATCAACTGCTTTACCCTCGTCCACCTGTTTGGTCACCTTCTCAAATAACTCTCTAAGGTTTGTGAGGCACGACCTACCCTTCACAAAACCGTGTTGACTATCTCTAATCAAATTATTCCTTTCCAGATGATTATACATCCTATCTCTTATAAACCTTTCCAAGATTTTGCCCACAACAGAAGTAAGGCTCACTGGTCTATAGTTACCGGGGTTGCTTTTCCTCCCCTTCTTGAACAAGGGGACAACATTTGCTATCCTCCAGTCTTCTAGCACTATTCCTGTAGACAAAGATGACTTAAAGATCAAAGCCAAAGGCTCAGCAATCACCTCCCTAGCTTCCCAGAGAATCCTAGGATAAATCCCATCCGGCCCTGGGGACTTACCTATTTTCACACTTTCCAGAATTGCTAACACCTCCTCCTTATGAACCTCAAGCCCTTCTAGTCTAGTAGCCTGAATCTCAGTATTCTCCTCGACAACATTGTCTTTTTCCTGTGTGAATACTGACGAAAAATATTCATTTGGCACCTCTCCTATCTCTCGGACTCCAAGCACAACTTCCCACTACTGTCCTTGACTGGCCCTACTCTTACCCTAGTCATTCATTTACTCCTGACATATCTATAGAAAGCTCTAGGGTTATCCTTGATCCTACCTGCCAAAGACTTCTCATGTCCCCTCCTGGCTCTTCTTAGCTCTCTCTTTAGGTCCTTCCTAGCCAACTTGTAACTCTCGAGCGCCCCAACTGAACCTTCATGTCTCATCTTTACATAAGCCATGGGCAGCACGGTAGCATTGTGGATAGCGCAATTGCTTCACAGCTCCAGGGTCCCATGTCCGATTCCGACTTGGGTCACTGTCTGTGCGGAGTCTGCACATACTCCCCGTGAGCGTGGGTTTCCTCCGGGTGCTACGGTTTCCACCCACAGTCCAAAGTGTGCAGGTTAGGTGGATTGGCCATGATAAATTGCCCTTAGTGCCCAAAATTGCCCTTAGTGTTGGGTGGGGTTACTGTGTTATGGGGATAGGGTGGAGGTGTTGATCTTGGGTAGGGTGCTCTTTCCAAGAGCCGGTGCTGACTCGATGGGCCGAATAGCCTCCTACTGCACTGTAAATTCTATGATAAGCCTCCTTCTTCCTATTGACAAGTGTTTCGACTGCTTTAGTAAACCACAGTTCACTTGCTCGAACACTTCCTCCCTGCCTGACAGGCACATAGAACATAGAACGATACAGCGCAGTACAGGCCCTTCGGCCCACGATGTTGCACCGAAACAAAAGCCATCTAACCTACACTATGCCATTATCATCCATATGTTTATCCAATAAACTTTTAAATGCCCTCAATGTTGGCGAGTTCACTACTGTTGCAGGTAGGGCATTCCACGGCCTCACTACTCTTTGCGTAAAGAACCTACCTCTGACCTCTGTCCTATATCTATTACCCCTCAGTTTAAAGCTATGTCCCCTCGTGCCAGCCATTTCCATCCGCGGGAGAAGGCTCTCACTGTCCACCCTATCTAACCCCCTGATCATTTTGTATGCCTCTATTAAGTCTCCTCTTAACCTTCTTCTCTCCAACGAAAAAAACCTCAAGTCATAGACATAGAACATACAGCGCAGAAGGAGGCCATTCGGCCCATCGAGTCTGCACCGACCCACATTAATCCCTCACTTCCACCTTATCCCCGCAACCCAATAACCCCTCCCAACCCTTATGGACACTACTGGTAATTTATCATGGCCAATCCACCTAACCTGCACGTCTTTGGACTGTGGGAGGAAACCGGAGCACCCGGAGGAAACCCACGCACACACGGGGAGAACGTGCAAACTCCGCACAGACAGTGACCCAGCGGGGAATCGAACCTGGGACCCTGGCGCTGTGAAGCCACAGTGCTAATCACTTGTGCTACCGTGCTGCCCTGTGCTACCGTGCTGCCCACGGCTGTGTTATGGGGATAGGGTGGAGGTCCATCAGCCTTTCCTCATAAGATTTTCCCTCCATACCAGGCAACATCCTGGTAAATCTCCTCTGCACCCGCTCCAAAGCCTCCACGTCCTTCCTATAATGCGGTGACCAGAACTGTATGCAATACTCCAAATGCGGCCGAACCAGAGTTTTGTACAGCTGCAACATGACCTCCTGACTCCGGAACTCAATCCCTCTACCAATAAAGGCCAACACTCCATAGGCCTTTTTCACAACCCTATCAACCTGGGTGGCAACTTTCAGGGATCTATGTACATGGACACCTAGATCCCTCTGCTCATCCACACTTCCAAAAACTTTACCATTAGCCAAATATTCCGCATTCCTGTTATTCCTTCCAAAGTGAATCACCTCACACTTCTCTACATTAAACTCCATTTGCCACCTCTCAGCCCAGCTCTGCAGCTTATCTATATCCCTCTGTAACCTGCTACATCCTTCCACACTGTCGACAACACCACCGACTTTAGTGTCGTCTGCAAATTTACTCACCCACCCTTCTGCGCCTTCCTCGAGGTCATTGATAAAAATGACAAACAGCAACGGCCCCAGAACAGATCCTTGTGGTACGCCACTTGTAACTGAACTCCATTCTGAACATTTCCCATCAACCACCACCCTCTGTCTTCTTTCAGCTAGCCAATTCCTGATCCACATCTCTGAATCACCCTCAATCCCCAGCCTCCGTATTTTCTGCAATAGCCTACGATGGGGAACCTTATCAAACGCTTTACTGAAATCCATATACACCACATCAACTGCTCTACCCTCGTCTACCTGTTCAGTCACCTTCTCAAAGAACTCGATAAGGTGTGTGAGGCATGACCTACCCTTCACAAAGCCATGCTGACTATCCCTGATCATATTATTCCTATCTAGATGATTATAAATCCTGTCTCTTATAATCCCCTCCAAGACTTTACCCACTACAGACGTGAGGCTCACCGGTCTATAGTTGCCGGGGTTGTCTCTGCTCCCCTTTTTGAACAAAGGGACCACATTTGCTATCCTCCAGTCCTCTGGCACTATTCCTGTAGCCAATGATGACATAAAAATCAAAGCCAAAGGTCCAGCAATCTCTTCCCTGGCCTCCCAGAGAATCCGAGGATAAATCCCATCAGGCCCCGGGGACTTATCTATTTTCAGCCTGTCCAGAATTGCCAACACCTCTTCCCTACGTACCTCAATGCCATCTATTCTAATAGCCTGGGTCTCAGCATTCTCCTCCACAACATTATCTTTTTCCTGAGTGAATACTGACGAAAAATATTCATTTAGTATATCGCCTATCTCTTCAGACTCCACACACAACTTCCCATCCCTGTCCTTGACTGGTCCTACTCTTTCCCTAGTCATTCGCTTATTCCTGACATACCTAGAGAAAGCTTTTGGGTTTTCCTTGATCCTACCTGCCAAATATTTCTCATGTCCCCTCCTTGCTCGTCTTAGCTCTCTCTTTAGATCCTTCCTCGCTACCTGGGAGCTAGGCAGAAAGTTAAAAGACAGGACCTCGAGGGTTGTAATCTCGGGATTACTCCCTGTGCCACGTGCCAGTGAGGCTAGAAATAGGAAGATAGAGCAGACAAACACGTGGCTAAACAGCTGGTGTAGGAGGGAGGGTTTCGGTTATCTGGACCACTGGGAGCTCTTCCGGGGCAGGTGTGACCTGTATAAGATGGACGGGTTGCATCTAAACCGGAGAGGCATAAATATCCTGGCCGCGAGATTTGCTAGTGTCACACGGGAGGGTTTAAACTAGTATGGCAGGGGGGTGGGCACGGGAGCAATAGGTCAGAAGGTGAGAGCGTTGAGGGAGAACTAGGGAATATGGACAGTGTGGCTCTGAGGCAGAGCAGACGGGGAGAAGTTGCTGAACACAGCGGGTCTGGTGGCCTGAAGTGCATATGTTTTAATGCAAGGAGCATTACGGGTAAGGCAGATGAACTTAGAGCTTGGATTAGTACTTGGAACTATGATGTTGTTGCCATTACAGAGACCTGGTTGAGGGAAGGGCAGGATTGGCAGCTAAACGTTCCAGGATTTAGATGTTTCAGGCGGGATAGAGGGGGATGTAAAAGGGGAGGCGGAGTTGCGCTACTTGTTCAGGAGAGTATCACAGCTATACAGCGAGAGGACACCTCAGAGGGCAGTGAGGCTATATGGGTAGAGATCAGGAATAAGAAGGGTGCAGTCACAATGTTGGGGGTATACTACAGGCCTCCCAACAGCCAGCGGGAGATAGAGGAGCAGATAGGTAGACAGATTTTGGAAAAGAGTAAAAACAACAGGGTTGTGGTGATGGGAGACTTCAACTTCCCCAATATTGACTGGGACTCACTTAGTGCCAGGGGCTTAGACGGGGCAGAGTTTGTAAGGAGCATCCAGGAGGGCTTCTTAAAACAATATGTAAACAGTCCAACTAGGGAAGGGGCGGTACTGGACCTGGTATTGGGGAATGAGCCCGGCCAGGTGGTAGATGTTTCAGTAGGGGAGCATTTCGGTAACAGTGACCACAATTCAGTAAGTTTTAAAGTACTGGTGGACAAGGATAAGAGTGGTCCGAGGATGAATGTGCTAAATTGGGGGAAGGCTAATTATAACAATATTAGGCGGGACCTGAAGAACATAGATTGGGGGCGGATGTTTGAGGGCAAATCAACATCTGACATGTGGGAGGCTTTCAAGTGTCAGTTGAAAGGAATACAGGACAGGCATGTTCCTGTGAGGAAGAAAGATAAATACGGCAATTTTCGGGAACCTTGGATGACGAATGATATTGTAGGCCTCGTCAAAAAGAAAAAGGAGGCATTTGTCAGGGCTAAAAGGCTGGGAACAGACGAAGCCTGTGTGGCATATAAGGAAAGTAGGAAGGAACTTAAGCAAGGAGTCAGGAGGGCTAGAAGGGGTCATGAAAAGTCATTGGCAAATAGGGTTAAGGAAAATCCCAAGGCTTTTTACACGTACATAAAAAGCAAGAGGGTAGCCAGGGAAAGGGTTGGCCCACTGAAGGATAGGCAAGGGAATCTATGTGTGGAGCCAGAGGAAATGGGCGAGGTACTAAATGAATACTTTGCATCAGTATTCACCAAAGAGAAGGAATTGGTAGATGTTGAGTCTGGAGAAGGGGGTGTAGATAGCCTGGGTCACATTGTGATCCAAAAAGACGAGGTGTTGGGTGTCTTAAAAAATATTAAGGTAGATAAGTCCCCAGGGCCGGATGGGATCTACCCCAGAATACTGAAGGAGGCTGGAGAGGAAATTGCTGAGGCCTTGACAGAAATCTTTGGATCCTCGCTGTCTTCAGGGGATGTCCCGGAGGACTGGAGAATAGCCAATGTTGTTCCTCTGTTTAAGAAGGGTGGCAGGGATAATCCCGGGAACTACAGGCCGGTGAGCCTTACTTCAGTGGTAGGGAAATTACTGGAGAGAATTCTTCGAGACAGGATCTACTCCCATTTGGAAGCAAATGGACGTATTAGTGAGAGGCAGCACGGTTTTGTGAAGGGGAGGTCGTGTCTCACTAACTTGATCGAGTTTTTCGAGGAGGTCACTAAGATGATTGATGCAGGTAGGGCAGTAGATGTTGTCTATATGGACTTCAGTAAGGCCTTTGACAAGGTCCCTCATGGTAGACTAGTACAAAAGGTGAAGTCACACGGGATCAGGGGTGAACTGGCAAGGTGGATACAGAACTGGCTAGGCCATAGAAGGCAGAGGGTAGCAATGGAGGGATGCTTTTCTAATTGGAGGGCTGTGACCAGTGGTGTTCCACAGGGATCAGTGCTGGGACCTTTGCTCTTTGTAGTATATATAAATGATTTGGAGGAAAATGTAACTGGTCTGATTAGTAAGTTTGCAGACGACACAAAGGTTGGTGGAATTGCGGATAGCGATGAGGACTGTCTGAGGATACAGCAGGATTTAGATTGTCTGGAGACTTGGGCGGAGAGATGGCAGATGGAGTTTAACCTGGACAAATGTGAGGTAATGCATTTTGGAAGGGCTAATGCAGGTAGGGAATATACAGTGAATGGTAGAACCCTCAAGAGTATTGAAAGTCAAAGAGATCTAGGAGTACAGGTCCACAGATCACTGAAAGGGGCTACACAGGTGGAGAAGGTAGTCAAGAAGGCATACGGCATGCTTGCCTTCATTGGCCGGGGCATTGAGTATAAGAATTGGCAAGTCATGTTGCAGCTGTATAGAACCTTAGTTAGGCCACACTTGGAGTATAGTGTTCAATTCTGGTCGCCACACTACCAGAAGGATGTGGAGGCTTTAGAAAGGGTGCAGAAGAGATTTACCAGAATGTTGCCTGGTATGGAGGGCATAAGCTATGAGGAGCGATTGAATAAACTCGGTTTGTTCTCACTGGAACGAAGGAGGTTGAGGGGCGACCTGATAGAGGTATACAAAATTATGAGGGGCATAGACAGAGTGGATAGTCAGAGGCTTTTCCCCAGGGTAGAGGGGTCAATTACTAGGGGGCATAGGTTTAAGGTGAGAGGGGCAAAGTTTAGAGTAGATGTACGAGGCAAGTTTTTTACGCAGAGGGTAGTGGGTGCCTGGAACTCACTACCGGAGGAGGTAGTGGAGGCAGGGACGATAGGGACATTTAAGGGGCATCTTGACAAATATATGAATAGGATGGGAATAGAAGGATACGGACCCAGGAAGTGTAGAAGATTGTAGTTTAGTCGGGCAGTATGGTCGGCACGGGCTTGGAGGGCCGAAGGGCCTGTTCCTGTGCTGTACATTTCTTTGTTCTTTGCTACCTTGTAAGTATCCATCGCCCCAACTGAAACTTCACACCTCATCTTCACATAGGCCTCCTTCTTCCTCTTAACAAGAGATTCCACTTCTTTGGTAAACCACGGTTCCCTCGCTCGACGCCTTCCTCCCTGCCTGACCGGTACATACTTATCAAGAACACGCAGTAGCTGATCCTTGAACAAGCTCCACTTATCCAGTGTGCCCAACACTTGCAGCCCACCTCTCCACCCTACCCCCCCCAAGTCACGTCTAATGGCATCATAATTGCCCTTCCCCCAGCTATAACTCTTGCCCTGCGGTGTATACTTATCCCTTTCCATCATTAACGTAAACGTCACCGAATTGTGGTCACTGTCCCCAAAGTGCTCTCCTACCTCCAAATCCAACACCTGGCCTGGTTCATTACCCAAAACCAAATCCAACGTGGCCTCGCCTCTTGTTGGCCTGTCAACATATTGTGTCAGGAAACCCTCCTGCACACACTGTACAAAAAACGACCCATCTAATGTACTCGAACTATATCTCTTCCAGTCAATATTTGGAAAGTTAAAGTCTCCCATAATAACTACCCTGTTACTTTCGCTCTTATCCAGGATCATCCTCGCCATCCTTTCCTCTACATCCCTAGAACTATTTGGAGGCCTATAGAAAACTCCCAACAGGGTGACCTCTCCTTTCCTGTTTCTAACCTCAGCCCATACTACCTCGGAAGCTGAGTCCCCATCTAGCATCCTCTCCGCCACCGTAATACTGCTCTTGACTAGCAGCGCCACACCTCCCCCTCTTTTGCCTCCTTCTCTGAGCTTACTAAAACACCTAAACCCCGGAACCTGCAACATCCATTCCTGTCCCTGCTCTATCCATGTCTCCGAAATGGCCACAACATCGAAGTCCCAGGTACCAACCCATGCTGCCAGTTCCCCTACCTTATTTCGTATACTCCTGGCATTGAAGTAGACACACTTCAAACCACCTACCTGAACACTGGCCCCTCCTGCGAAGTCAAATCTGTGCTCCTGACCTCTATACTCTCATTCTCCCTTACCCTAAAACTACAATCCAGGTTCCCATGCCCCTGCTGCATTAGTTTAAACCCCCCCAAAGAGCACTAACAAATCTCCCCCCCAGGATATTTGTGCCACTCAGGTTCAGGTGTAGACCATCCTGTCTGTAGAGGTCCCACCTTCCCCAGAAAGAGCCCCAGTTATCCAGAAATCTGAATCCCTCCCGCCTGCACCATCCCTGTAGCCACGTGTTTAATTGCTCTCTCTCCCTATTCCTCATCTCACTATCACGTGGCACGGGCAACAACCCAGAGATAACAACTCTGTTTGTTCTCGTTCTGAGCTTCCATCCTAGCTCCCTGAAAGCCTGCCTGACATCCTTGTCCCCTTTCCTACCTATGTCATTAGTGCCAATGTGGACCACGACTTGGGGCTGCTCCCCCTCCCCTTAAGGACCCGGAAAACACGATCCGAGACATCACGTACCCTTGCACCTGGGAGGCAACATACCAAACGTGAGTCGCTCACGCTCCCACAAAATCTCCTATCTGTGCCCCTGACTATCGAGTCCCCAATTACTAATGCTCTGCTCCTCTCCCCCCTTCCCTTCTGAGCAACAGGGACAGACTCCGTGCCAGAGGCCCGTACCCCATGGCTTACCCCTGGTAAGTCCCCCCCCCCACAAGTATCCAAAGCGGTATACTTGTTTCTCAGGGGAGAAACGTAATTATAGTAATGTGCTATTATTTTGAACATGGAACAGGAGAAATCTGTTTACTCCTCAGGCATTTTCCTATTGCTCAAATATAGACATTTATGCTGATGGCGGTACTTTTTATGTTAAATTGTGCTATTCAGACATTAGATTGTAAAATACACCATAAGTGCAGGAACCTGCAGATTTTGTTGTCAGATACTACACTGAAGAAAATATTTTCCCAATCAACTGCCGTGCAAACATGTTGGGGCTGATTTTGAGACCTCTCTCTCCGTCTGTGAGAAAGTGGATATGGGCTCAAAGTTTGGCAAGAAGTGAAAACCATGGGCTGGGTTCTCCGCTCCGCCGGGCCACATTTCTGTTTCACACCGCCGGCGGGATGCTCCGTTATGCCAGCTGGTCAATGGGGTTTCCTATCGTGGGGCAGCCCCACGCTATCGGGATACCCCCAGGCTGCCGGCGAAACGGAGCACCCCGCCGGCAGAGAATCCAGCAACATGATTCTCTCCGGCATGATTGGCTTTTGGAATCTTACACCCCCCCCAAACCAACCCCCTTGCCAGTGGAGTAGTACAAATCTCACGGCGTGAGTCTGGGAACCTCATTTTAATACAATAGCATGTCATTATGGAGAACTCTCCCCAGACCTTCCCCTACACGTTCATGAAATCTTGACCCGGTCATGCGGCATCATTTACACCAAGTCTATCCTGGCGTGAGGCAGTTGAGGGTATCCCTCCAGGGGCACAGACGTAAGTAGAGCCCTGGGGAACTTGGCACTGTCAGATGCCAGCTGGCAGTGCCAACCAGGCAATGCCAACCTTGCAGTGCCAACTTTGCAGTGTCAACCTGTGCCATGTGGCAGTGCCAGGACAGGATCCTAGTAGGCGCCCCATGGTGGCGGAGCGGTGTGCGTATATGTATGGTGGGTGGGGAGGCGCGGAGAGAGCGGACATCGGGAGGGGGGAAGCTGCTGCTGATGACTGTTGGGGAGGTGGGTGGGTATCTGCCAGTGATGTTGGGGAGCAGAGCCCGGGACCTTAGAGATGTGCTACAGGGCTGGTCCGTGCACCATAAAAAGATGGTGCACCGGTCTGCTGGAAGCCAGTTCCCAGCTCTAAGCGTCCCCTTAGAACCAGGTGTTGATTTAGTTTTCAGGTCTTTTAAAAATAAAACCACCCTTCAGTAGTGAGACAGGACATTAAGGTTCCCCTGCCTTTGGAAAACAATAAAACATGTTTACCCTATGGCATGTCAGTGAACACATCACCTTAGGGAATACAAATAGCTCCATATGTGGTGTCTCAATGGTTAAATAGCTAAATGCATTGTATGATATAATAATTCAGGAGGTAGGAAAGATGTAGTTTTGATTCCTAGCCTCTGCTGAGTTAGCTGATCTGAACCAGAAGAGTGTGCAGGTACGACAACTCACTTTTGTGTATTTGTGCTTGGGGAAGGCGCACGGCCTCTTATTTTCCCCTGGTACAAGTGTCCAGCTCAGGATTTGTTTTCAAAGAATAGAAACATTGAACTACAAACAAATAAAAAACTAAACTGGCATTAAAAATAAAATATGTGCTTTTTCCTTAACAAAATTTGCCAGGTCTTGCATCAACCAATGAAATGATGATCTATCTTTCCCCCTCGTCCCCTCATTGATACGTGCCTTTCTCTCTCAACCTCGCCTCACTTGCCCTCTTTTAAAGATTCTCCTTACAATCAGTCTCTTTAATCAAGCAATTAGCCTCTGCTAATCTCTTCACCTTTGGCTCAGCACAATTCCTTCCTCACGTCTCTGTGAAGCACTTTTTTCTGTGGTAGATGTACTTAAACGATGCAAGTTCTTCTTATATTTGTCAAAACTCATCAGAGAACCTGGAGTTATGGAAGCTTCCCACCCCAGTTGAAGGTAACTTTTTTTTTGCTTGCACAATTGGGAAAAGGCAGCGCTATGGAAGCTGCTTTACAATAATAGCCAAACAAGCGCGGGATAAATGTTTTTTGAAATTAACTGTTTAGAATTTGAGATCTTCGGCTATAAATATTAGAAACATAGAAAATAGGAGCAGGAGGAGGCCATTCGGCCCTTCAAGCCCGCTCCATCATTCATTATGATCATTGCTGATCATCCAACTCAATAGCCTAATCCCGCTTTCCTCCCACATCCTTTGATCCCCTTCACCCTAAGTGTTATATCTAACTGCTTCTTGAAACCATACAATGTTTTGGCCTCAACTGCGTCCTGTGGTAACGAATTCCACAGGCTCACCACTCTCTGGGTGAAGAAATTTCTCCTCATCTCTGTCCCATATGGTCTACTCCCTATCCTCAAACTGTGACCCCTGGTTCGGGACACGCTCACCATCATGAACATGTTCAATGCTTTTACGTTTCTTTTTAAGAAATGAGGATTGCTTCATGATTCCGAACAAAATCTACATGATGGATATGGAAACAAGGAGGCTATGTACAATGTTATTGGATTTAAGATAATGTTTTCCATAGATGTAAAGGACAATATAGTAATGGTAAAAAAATCAATGGAAAAGATCAGAAATGCTATGTGCATTCTTGCTGGTTCTATGTTTGTTATCATATTGTCATTTTTATACATCTTTGTTTCACTAAGATTTGTTGGTGGTATGCATGAATTGCAGTGATCAAGGTGATCAAGGTGAACTTTCAATGTAAATGCAAGTGAATCACTGTATAGTTGTACTCATAGAAACATAGAACTGCTGCAGTGGGGAAGGAGGCCATTCGGCCTATCAGGTCTGCACCAACCCTTTGAAAGAGCACCCTACATAGGCCCACATTCCCACCCTATTCCTGTAACCCCAACTAACCTGCACATCTTTGGAAAAGGGGCAATTTAGTATGGCCAATCCACCTAACCTGCACATCTTTTGACTGTGGGAAGAAGCCGTACATAGATATAGAAACTGTGACCATGGTGTTTCAATAAAAACCAGGGGCGTCATTCTCCGACCCCCCGCCGGGTCGGAGAATGGCCGTTGGCCGCCGTGAATCCCGCCCCCGCCGAAGTCTCCGGTACCGGAGATTGGGCGGGGGCGGGAATCGGGCCGCGCCGGTTGGCGGGACCCCCCGCTCAATTCTCAGGCCCGGATGGGCCGAAGTCCCGCCGCCGTAAATCAAAGCTGGTATTTACCGGCGGGACCAGGCGGCGTGGGCGGGCTCCGGGGTCCTGGGGGGGGCGCGGGGCGATCTGACCCCGGGGGGTGCCCCCACGGTGGCCTGGCCCGCGATCGGGGCCCACCAATCCGCGGGCGGACCTGTGCCGTGGGGGCACTCTTTCCCTTCCGCCTCCCCCACGGTCTCCACCATGGTGGAGGCGGAAGAGACTCTCCCCACTGCGCATGCGCGGGAAATTGTCGGCGGCCGCTGACGCTCCCGCGCATGCGCCGCCCCGACATGTCATTTCCGCGCCAGCTGGCGGGGCAACAAACGCCATTTCCGCCAGCTAGCGGGGCAACAAACGCCATTTCCGCCAGCTGGCGGGGCGGAAATCCCTCCGGCGCCAGCCTAGCCCCTCAATGTTGGGGCTCGGCCCCCAAAGATGCGGAGCATTCCGCACCTTTGGGCCGGCGCGATGCCCATCTGATTGGCGCCGTTTTTGGCGCCAGTCGGCGGACATCGCGCCGTTGGGGGAGAATTTCGCCCCTGATCTTGCAATACAAAAACTGTACGTGGGTGTAGATCATGCAACCATTAACCCATTCTCCATAACACTTGCCAGTAGTGTCCATGAACTTTCAATGTTATTTATTATAATACCTATTTACACAATCTGAACACTAACTGCCAGGCATTTTTCAATCACAGAGCAAAGGAAACCTTATAATAAAACCTTGACCTTTGATTTTCATTCAGGTTTTCTTACTTGCTGCCCATTTGAGATTTCCAGCATTATGGATGCCAGTCTCAAACAATTTGTTTCAGTCCACGTCAAGCAATGGCGGAAGGCACTGGATGCAGAAAGGGCTATGGGCTCTAGCAACATCCTGGCAATAGGACTCAAGATCTATGCTCCGGAACAACTATGCCCTTAGCAAAGCTGTCCAAGTACACAACACACACACATCTACCCAGCAATGTGGAAAATTTCCCAAGTACCTCCAATTCAGCCAATTACCATCCATCATCCTACTCTAGATCGTTTGCAACCCATCTTTGGGGGAGCTCATCTCCATTAGGGCCCATAAGGAGAGGAGGGAGAAGAGAGCGAGGGAGAGGCTTATGGGGGAGATGGTGAGGGTGGACAGGAGATGGTGAGGGTGGACAGGAGGTCCCGGAGGATGGATTGCTTAGGGAGCGGCGTAGCCTTCAGGCCGAATTCAATCTGTTGACCACCAGGAAGGCGGAGGCGCAGTGGAAGAAGGCGCAGGGGGCGGTATATGAAAATGGAGAAAAGGCGATCCGGATGCTGGTGCACCAGCTTCGGAAGCGAGAGGCAGGTAGGGAGTTAAGGATGAGGGAGGGAGCATGGTGCGAAGTGGGGTGGGTATCAATGAGGTCTTCAGGGACTTCTACGAGGAACTGTATCGGTCCGAGTCCCCACTGGAGGAGGGAGGGATGGGTCGTTTTCTGGACCGGTTGAGATTCCCGAGGGTGGAGGAGGGGCAGGTGACAGGGCTGGGGGCATTGGTGGGGTTGGAGGAGTTGGTCAAAGGGATAGGAAGCATGCAGGCGGGGAAGGCACCGGGACCAGATAGGTTCCCGGTCGAATTTTATAAGAAGTATGCAGACCTGCTGGGCCCTCTGTTGGTAAGGACCTTTAACGAGGCAAGGGAAGGGGGGGCTTTGCCCCCGACGATGTCTCGGGCGCTGATCTCCTTGATCCTGAAGCGGGACAAGGATCCCCTACAATGTGGGTCATACAGGCCGATCTCACTCCTAAATGTAGATGCAAAGTTGTTGGCGAAGATTTTAGCCACGAGGATAGAGGACTGTGTGCCGCAGGTCATTCACGAGGATCAGACGGGGTTCGTGAAAGGGAGACAGCTGAATACGAATGAACGGAGGCTCTTGAATGTTATAATGATGCCGGCAGTGGAAGGGGAGGTGGAGATAGTGGCGGCGATGGATGCGGAGAAGGCCTTTGATAGGGTAGAGTGGGGGTACCTGTGGGAGGTACTGAAAAGGTTCGGGTTTGGGGAGGGGTTTGTCAGGTGGGTTAAGTTGCTGTATGAGGCCCCGGTGGCGAGTGTGGCCACGAACAGAAGGAAGTCAGAGTATTTTCGGTTACACCGGGGGACGAGGCAGGGGTGTCCCCTGTCCCCCCTGCTCTTTGCGCTGGCGATTGAGCCCCTGGCCATGGCATTGAGGGAGTCGAGGAATTGGAGGGGGATGGTGCGGGGTGGGGAGGAACATCGGGTGTCGCTCTACGCGGATGATTTGCTGCTATATGTGGCGGACCAGGTGGGGGGAATGTAGCCACTTAAATTGGCCAACTCCCGATTCAAAATGGCGAACGGCAAAGGCTGAACGGAAAGTCAACCAACGAGACAAAAACCAGCAGCTGCAGGTTTGCTGTGTATTTACCTCTACAAAAACCAGACAACATCGACACCAGCGACCATCAGCATAACAAACTGAACAGCCATCTGCATATTGATGAGCAATCCCCGGGAACAATAAGTAACATTTTGACACACAAAGCAATGCCAGACTCCTTGGCGCCAGCAGGAGCCAAAACAAAGGAGGTGAACGAGCACCTCAAGACTGCTCATCGATCAGGGAACCGCTCCAGTATTGGAGAAAATCGAACCAAGCGATTGAGACAAAGTCCAATCACTTGGGACCGGGTACAGGGTCCGCCCCGAAAGGCGGGAAGCCCCTGGGGACTATAAGAATTGAGCCCCAAGTTCAAATCGCTCTCTACTTCACGTCTTCACTCTCTTCACGCTCTTCTTCCTGCCCGGGTCACCCAGCAACAACGAACCAACATTGACCGTGACCGGTGCAGTGACTCCAGTGATCATCGAACTCGTAAGTCTTAATTCAACGCTCGCTACGAGATAGGCGCTCCTAGCTACCAATCCGTACCAACTTCGAATCCCGCAGTCTCAGAACCCGAACGAAAGACCATTTGTTCCCCTGACCTGGTGGGCCAGTTCAAAGTTAAGTATAGGCCTGTTAGTTGTAGAAGTAGCTTAGACGTAGAATTTGTGCATGAGTAACGATTACTGTGTATAATAAATGTGCTTTGATTTAAATCTTACTAATCGGTGTATTGGATTATTGATCATTACTCGGACTTGAACCTCGTGACGGTATCATAAAGATACCTGGCGACTCGAGAGCAAAGGTAATAAAACAGAGCAATTGAACTAAGGCAAAATTAGCAACAGGAATGCCGGAGGTGATGAGGATTCTCAGGGAGTTTGGGGATTTCTCCGGGTATAAGCTCAATATGGGGAAGAGTGAGTTGTTCGTTGTTCCCCCAGGGGACCAGGAGAGGGGGATTGGTGAGCTCCCACTAAAAAGGGCAGAGAGGAGTTTCAGGTACCTGGGGGTCCAGGTGGCTAGGAGTTGGGGGGCCCTGCATAAGTTTAACTTCACGAGACTGGTGGAGCAGATGGAGGAAAGTTTAAGAGGTTGGACGTGCTGCCACTCTCCCTGGCGGGTAGGGGTGGAAGGTGGAGTGTGGGGGTTTCCCTATCATCTTGCCAGATCAAGCTTCAGGCATTTGCGTGTCCGCGTAGCCCGGGACTGGGCTCAACTCCATAAATTGAATTACACCAGTCTGGTGAGTAAGTTCAAGTTGGATCTGCGAAGGTGGGGTAACCTGCCTTTGTCCTTGGTGGGCAGGGTCCAGTCTATCAAAACAAATATTTTGCAACATTTCTTTACCAATAACTTCCTGTCTTCCTCCCTAAATCCTTTTTTAGGAGGTTAAACGGATCGATAACATCTTTACTTGGATGGGCAAGACTCTGGGAATTCATAGGACAGTTTTACAGAGGGACAGGTAGTCAGGGGCCTTTGCGCTGCCTAATTTGCTTTTTTATTATTGGGCAGCCAACACAGAAAAGGTGCTGGGTTGGTCTGGTGAAAGCTTCACTGTCGTTTTCGCTGACAAGACATTCTGTGAGTCCAGTGGTCATGTCCACTTTAAGGATATGGAGGCAGTTCAGGCAGAATTTTAGGCTGGGGTCTTTGTCGAAGTTGGCCGCTATTTGCATTAACCACCTGTTTGAGCTGCTGAGACTGGATGCTGTCTTGGGGTGTGGGGAAGGAAGGTATTGGAGAGCATAGGAGATTTGTTTTTAGAGGGGCGATTTTGGAGGTGGGATTGGGTTCTTCTTTGTGTTTTTTCTTTTCTGTTGGATGTTTTGGGGGGTTTTATAAAAATTTGTCTGTTTTCACAAGATTTTGTAAAATTGGAAAACTTTAACAAAAAACATTTAAGATAAAACCTTTATTAAATACACATTTTTAAATGATTCAATGTATTCCTTTGACATTTTCTGTGGCTCAGCAAGTTGTTTATTTTCTTCAAACTTTAATTTTTTTTTGTATTGTTTAATGTTTCACCAGACTTTTCTTTCCAAAATTTGTTATCTACCCCTTGAGTGAGTAAACATTTGAAATGTGCCCCCTCACAGACAAAGGTTAGGAAATCCTGCAGCAAACCAATCATCTGCTGCCACAAGGACCAAGCATGAGGAAAGTTTAGCACTGAAGTGGATAAAAGCTCTTACCCCTCTGATTCATTGCTGTGCAGCCAGAAGCATTGACCACTGCGCGACGCAACCGAAGCACCTGAGCAGCAAACGGAGCAGAAATCAGAGCAAAGACTAAAAGTACCCGAGCTGGATGTGTTAGAGAAAAGTTTGTGGATTCAAACCAGGCATTTGAGTGAGAAAAACATTTTTGTCTCTGTGGTTTAATCAGTAAATGCAGTGTTGGGTGAGAGAGTGAAACGTGTTACAATAAGTAATAATTTCTGAAATTATTTGCACAGAGATTGAGACCATCAAATTCAGCCTTAAGCTGGGAACGATCCCACCCAGACCGGCACTCTCTTTTATTTTGGTTAGATCGCACCCACTGGGTCAAAGGTCTGGACTCCCTTCTTAACACTACTGTAGGTGTGTCTACAACACCTGGGGTTTGCAGGCAGATTGCCTCCAATGCAATGTGGAATGTACAGAAATGCAGATTGGGTTATCCATCGGTGCTGTGTGTTCAAGTTACATCAGTATGTTTTTAAAAAAAGTTCAATTCAGGTTTCCAGTCAGTGGATAAAAAATCAGCATTTGGCACAAAGCTCATTTTCATGATACCTCCACACCATGTGAAATGAAATGTGATGACAGGAAAAAATCATTACAAGTTTTTAATTTAAAAAATACACAAATGGTCATCCTCAAATATTAATAATAATAATCGCTTATTGTCTCAAGTAGGCTTCAATGAAGTTACTGTGAAAATCCCCTAGTCGCCAAATTCCGGCGCCTGTTCGGGGAGGCTGGTACGGCTGCTAGCATTGTTCTGCACTACAAGCCAGCTATTTAGCCCAATGTGCTAAACCAGCCACCTCAATCTTACACTGCTCTTGCTATTTTTTAGGTGGTAATGTTGTAAAAGCAAAATCTGTTGAAATAGCATTGCATTAAGGGTTCTGAATTGTTTTTGTGTGTTGGTGTTTTGTCTGAAGGAATATGTGGGGGTTTCTGGGTATGTTCCTGAGACTAAGTGTTGTCGCCGGGGCAGGATTCGTGGACTTCCACGACAGAAAAACTGGCGCCGCACCTGGACTGATTCAGCGACTGTTAAGGGGCTAGGACCGGCACCCTCGTGGAACATAATCCATTCCAATGAGAAATAGTGCTGGATTTGCGATTGACACTCTGAAGGCTGACTAGCTGCAGCCGCATGTACACACTTTACTCCCCACACACGCCATCCCAGTCAATAAGATGGCAGCAAGGAGAGCAGCCCCGAGATTCACGGACGTTGTGCTTGAGGCCCCCCTGGACGCGGTGGAGGAGATGCGAGCCACCCTGTACCCCTGCCCAGGAGGGAGGCTGCCAGCTGCCCAGTTCACCGTGCCTGGGCGCAGGTGGCAGAGGCAGTAAGCGCCATGAGTAACACCATCCTGACCGGCCTGCAATGCCGTAAAAAACTGTATGACCTCCTCACGGCGGTCAGGGTGAGTAGGCAGCACTGTGCCCTTGGCACCAACCCCCATCCCACACATCCGTTACCCACCCTCCCTAATCCGGTGGGCGGCCGACCCCCCACCCTGCACCACATGCCGGCACCCGTACCAGCCACCATGGCCGGGTGCCCTCGCCACCGAAGTCACCAGCTACTCACCCCCTGGGCTGCATATGTCAGACTGTCTAATACTGTGCGTTCTCTGTTTCTCTCCCCCCCCCCCCCCCCCCCCCCCCCCCCCCCCCCCCCCCCCCCCCCGCCAGGGGAAGGCCACCCATAACCACAGGAAGTGGAAAAAGACTGGAGGGGGAATGCTGGACATGCGGCCCCTCATCTGGCAGAGCAGTGGACCCTGGACATGGTCGGCAGGCCTGAGGAAAGGGTAGTAGCTGGGGTGGAATCGGCCTCGGGCTAGGAAGTGAGACCCTGCTGAGTTGCGAATCCCCGTGACACATGTGCCAACCCCCCTCACCCAACACCACCCTTATTCCCACACTACCCTCACCCCACCCCACCCCCACACCATCATCACCCCCAACATCACCCTCAGCCCCACACCATCCTCAACCACCCCCACCATCTCCTGGCATGCGGTCCATTCATGCGCTTTGTCTTGTGACTTGCAGGAGCTACTGGTGATGGGGTGGGCCATTTTAGTGTCCCCAGCCATAGCCACAGCTAGAACCCAGCCCCGTGTGCCGGACACCGATGATGACACCGACATGGAGGGGACCCATATGCCCAAAACCCAGGAATCCCCGGAGCTTGAGTCTGATGTTGACACAGATTTCCTGTCACAGCTGTTTCCAGCATCCTCCACCATCTCAGAGACATTCACCTTGGTGGGCACTTTAGTGAAGAGGTTCCTGGGACTCTATCTGGTGCGCACCACACAAATGCTCCAGTACAGCAGGTGGAGGTAGGAACATCCGAGGGGGCAGATGGCCAGAGGGCGGGCCGACCCCAGGGACCAGTTGCTGTTCAGATTGGTTTCGGGCTTCTGGAATGGGCAGTCCCATTGACCATAGAGATGCAGTCGCAGAGCCAGGGACTACATGAGGGGTTGTCAGCTAGCATCCAGCACCTGCAGGCGCAGTAGCAGGAGGTGGTGCCGACAATGTGTGCCACCCAGGCCAACACCGCATGGTGACATCCGCGGTGGAGGCTTTGGAGGTGAGGGTTTTGGCTATGGATCAACATGTCCAAGACCAGAGACAATCTGTGCAGGCGGTGGCTGATGCCCAGGACATGGTTGCCCTCTCACAGACAGCCATGTGCCAGAGCCACCTGGACATTGCAGCGACACTCCTGAGCGTGGCCCAGTCGCAGTGGGCCGTGGCTGAGAGCATCGGCAGCATTGCGCGGGTGTAGGCTGACGTGGCACAGATGCAGAGGGAGATGGCACAGTCAGTGGCCGATGTGGCACAGACGTAGAAGGTGGTGACACAGTCACAGCGTGATGTGGCGCAGTCCCAGATGAAAGTCGTCCACTCCCTCTATTCCATGGCCGTGAGCATGCAGACCCTGGCCGAGATGAGATTGGGCCTCCAGGACTGGCAGCGGCAGGTGGCAGGGAGCTTCAGGAGATAGCTCCGCTTGCACCCCTGTCCCATGGAGTAGCCTGGGGCCACTAGGTACCCTGAGGGAGGAGGAGGTGATGGAGCCTGTGCTGGTGACTCCCGCAGTGGAGTTGCCGGGACACTGCAGAACCTAGGACAACCGAGCAGCAGCTGGGCCCATCTAGGCCCGGTCACTCCAGAAGATGCCTGCCAATGGGGATCTGGTCTCAGAGCGGGAATCACAGCAGGCTGCCTCCACTCCTGATGTGTCACCTGGGAATCCACCTAAACGTAGTGTTCGGGCCTGTAAGGCCAGAATGATAGACACATGTCAAATTGGCATGGGTGCAGGGCACTGTTTAGTTTATATCAATTCACATTAAACAACTGTTCGCAATATTTTTTTTAATTTAATCTACCCAATTATTGTTTTCCAATTAAGGGGCAATTAAGCATGGCCAATCCACCTACTCTGCTCATCTTTGGGTTGTGGGGTGAGACTCACGCAGACATGGGGAGAATGTGCAAATTCCATATGGACAGTGACCCAAGGCCATGAGGCAGCAGTGTTAACCACTACGCCACAGTGCCGCCCCACCTGTTCACAGTGTTACAACGTACCTCGGTACTCTGTCAGACGGTTGTGAGGTCTGCTGGGCTGGGCTGGCCTTAGAGGGGGTGCAGGATGGGGGAGGGGGGGTAATGGGCGAACACTGGGGGTGGGAGGGGTTCAGGGACCATAGTTCAGCCAGCGCTCACCGCTAATGTGTCCTGACCCAGCCTCCACCCCCCCCCCCCCACCCCCACCCCTCCCAACCATCCCCACCTTCATCATCCCAGGGATTCGATGGGACTGTGTGATGGAATGGCCAGCTTCCACACAGGGATCACCCAGCTCCCACTCAGGGATCACCCAGCTCCCACGCAGGGATCACCCATCTCCCACGCAGGGATCACCCAGCTTCCACGCAGGGATCACCCAGCTCCCACGCAGGGATCACCCAGCTCCCACGCAGGGATCACCCAGCTCCCACGCAGGGATCACCCAGCTCCCACGCAGGGATCACCCAGCTCCCACGCAGGGATCACCCATCTCCCACGCAGGGATCACCCAGCTCCCACGCAGGGATCACCCAGCTCCCACGCAGGGATCACCCAGCTCCCACGCAGGGATCACCCAGCTCCCACGCAGGGATCACCCAGCTCCCACGCAGGGATCACCCAGCTCCCACGCAGGGATCACCCATCTCCCACGCAGGGATCACCCATCTCCCACGCAGGGATCACCCAGCTCCCACGCAGGGATCACCCAGCTCCCACGCAGGGATCACCCAGCTCCCACGCAGGGATCACCCAGCTCCCACGCAGGGATCACCCAGCTCCCACGCAGGGATCACCCAGCTCCCACGCAGGGATCACCCAGCTCCCACGCAGGGATCACCCAGCTCCCACGCAGGGATCACCCAGCTCCCACGCAGGGATCACCCAGCTTCCATTCAGGGATCACCCAGCTCCCATGCAGGGATCACCCAGCTCCCACTCAGGGATTACCCAGCTCCCACGCAGGGATCACCCAGCTCCCACGCAGGGATCACCCAACTTCCACGCAGGGATCACCCAACTCCCACTCAGGGATTACCCAGCTCCCACGCAGGGATCACCCAGCTCCCACGCAGGGATCACCCAACTCCCACGCAGGGATCACCCAGCTCCCATTCAGGGATCACCCAGCTTCCACGCAGGGATCACCCAGCTCCCACGCAGGGATCACCGAGCATCCATTCAAGGATCACCCAGCTCCCACGAAGGGATCACCCAGCTCCCACGCAGGCATCACCCAGCTCTCACGCAGGGATCACCCAGCTCCCATGCAGGGATCACCCAGCTTCCATTCAGGGATCACCCAGCTCGCACGCAGGGATCACCCAGCTCCCACGCAGGGATCACCCAGCTTCCATGCAGGGATCACCCAGCTCCCACGCAGGGATCACCCAGCTCCCACGCAGGGATCACCCAGCTCCCACGCAGGGATCACCCAGCTCCCACGCAGGGATCACCCAGCTCCCACGCAGGGATCACCCAGCTCCCAGGCAGGGATCACCCAGCTCCCACGCAGGGATCACCCAGCTTCCACGCAGGGATCACCCATCTCCCACGCAGGGATCACCCAGCTTCCACACAGGGATCACCCATCTCCCACGCAGGGATCACCCAGCTTCCATTCAGGGATCACCCAGCTCCCACGCAGGGATCACCCAGCTCCCACGCAGGGATCACCTAGCTCCCACGCAGGGATCACCCAGCTCCCGCGCAGGGATCACCCAGCTTCCACGCAGGGATCACCCAGCTCCCACGCAGGGATCACCCAGCTCCCACGCAGGGATCACTCAGCTTCCATTCAGGGATCACCCAGCTCCCATGCAGGGATCACCCAACTCCCACTCAGGGATTACCCAGCTCCCACGCAGGGATCACCCAGCTCCCACGCAGGGATCACCCAGCTCCCACGCAGGGATCACCCAGCTTCCACGCAGGCATCACCCAGCTCCCACGCAGGGATCACCCAGCTCCCACGCAGGGATCACCCAGCTTCCACGCAGGCATCACCCAGCTCTCACGCAGGGATCACCCAGTTCCCATTCAGGGATCACCCAACTCCCACGCAGGGATCACCCAACTCCCACACAGGGATCACCCAGCTTCCACGCAGGGATCACCGAGCATCCATTCAAGGATCACCCAGCTCCCACGAAGGGATCACCCAGCTCCCACGCAGAAATCACCCAGCTCTCACGCAGGGATCACCCAGTTCCCAGGCAGGGTTCACCCAGCTTCCATTCAGGGATCACCCAGCTCCCAGGCAGGGATCACCCAGCTTCCACGCAGGCATCACCCAGCTCTCACGCAGGGATTACCCAGCTTCCATTCAGGGATCACCCAGCTCCCACGAAGGGATCACCCAGCTTCCACGCAGGCATCACCCAGCTCCCACGCAGAAATCACCCAGCTCCCACGCAGGGATCACCCAGCATCCATTCAGGGATCACCCAGCTCTCACGCAGGGATCACCCAGCTCCCACACAGGGATCACCCAGCTTCCACGCAGGGATCACCGAGCATCCATTCAAGGATCACCCAGCTCCCACGAAGGGATCACCCAGCTCCCACGCAGGCATCACCCAGCTCTCACGCAGGGATCACCCAGTTCCCAGGCAGGGTTCACCCAGCTTCCATTCAGGGATCACCCAGCTCCCAGGCAGGGATCACCCATCTTCCACGCAGGCATCACCCACCTCTCACGCAGGGATCACCCAGTTCCCAGGCAGGGTTCACCCAGCTCTCACGCAGGGATCACCCAGCTCGCACGCAGGGATCACCCAGCTCCCATGCAGGGATCACCCAGCTTCCATTCAGGGATCACCCAGCTCCCACGCAGGGATCACCCAGCTTCCACGCAGGCATCACCCAGCATCCATTCAAGGATCACCCAGCTCTCACGCAGGGATCACCCAGCTCCCATGCAGGGATCACCCAGCTCCCACGCAGAAATCACCCGCTGTTACTGCCAACCCATGGCCCCCACCCCATAGTGCAACAGGTATGTATTACGGAGGGGGTTGCAGGCAGTGGGGTGGGCGGGAGGGGGTATGTGTGTGTGGTGGGGGGGGGGGCGGATGCAGTGACCATGCCCTGGCTAGTTTCCCCTTCAAGTCGATGAACCCAGAGGCAATCAGAGCGTTGGTTCTGGCGCCCATGTTGTGCAGCCTCCCATGTCTGCCTGGGCCCAAGGCCTGCCCCTCCTTGCCTCCCCTGCATCCTCCTCGTCGGGCGAGGACTGATGTTCACCTTCCTCCTCCAGCACTCCCCTCTTCTGCGCAATATTGTGGAAACCACAGCAGGCCACCACGATGCGGACGACCCTCCAGCGCTATACTGGAGGGATCCTCCAGAGCGGTCCTGAACCGCATGTTCAGAATGTCGAAGCACCGCTCGATCATGCTCCTGATTGCTGCATGGGCATCGTTGTAGCGGGTCTCCGCATCCGTCTGTGGCCACCCAAGTAGGCATCATCAACCACGACCGCAGTGGATAACCCCTGTGGCCCCAGGAGCCAGCCCCCCAGCTGCGGGGGGGTGGGGCATCTCGAAGAGGCCGGGAATCATTGAGTGTGTCAGGATTAAGGCGTCATGCACGCTTCCCGGGTATCGGGCATAGACGTGCATGATGTGTGTCTGATGGTCATGGATCAGCGGCACGATCATCGAGTGGAACCCCTTTCGGTTTGTGTAGAGTGACCTGACATCTGCAGGTGCTTGTAGGGCGACATGTATCTTGTCAATCACCCCCTGGACCCGGGGTATCCTGTCGATGGCAGCGAACCCCACTGCCTGGGCATTCTGGTGGGCTTGGTCCACATTAAAATGATTGTATTGTGCCGACTGGGCATATAGGGCCCCCGAGACGGCATGGATGCACCTGTGCACCGAGCTCTGTGAGATCCCAGACAGGTCCCCACTTGGCGCACCCTATGGTGTAGAGGTTCAGGGCGACCGTCACGTTGACGGTCACCGAGTGTGGGTGTACTCCCCTATTCCCCACGGTGCCAGGTGCACCATTATCTGGCAGATATTTCACACTGTCTCCCTGCTCAGCCTGAGTCTTCGACGGCATGCCCGGTCCAGCAGGCCCTTGAATGCCAGTCGCTGCCAGTACGCAAGAGGTCTCATGCGGCGCCTCCTTTGCATCCCCTCCTCCTCCTTGGCCTGTTGGGCAGCTAGCTCTCCATCCTCAGCAACTGCCTCCTGTTCAGCTGCTGAACGCTCCACTGCTATACACTCCGCTGCTGCAGCTTCCTCCTCCAGCAACTCCAGCTCGTACAGCCGGAAAGGCATCCCCCATGGCTACGGGGACTAGGAGGAAGGAACATACAAAATAAGAACCAGGAGCAGGAGGAGGCCATCTGGCCCTTCAAGTCTACTCCGTCATTCAATAAGATCATGGCTGATCTGTTTGTGGACTCAGATCCACTTACCCGCCTGCTCACCATAAGCCTTAATTCCTTTACTGCCCAAAAATCTATTTATCTTTGCCTTAAAAACATTCAATGAGGTAGCCTCAGCTGCTTCACTGGGCAAGGAATTCCACAGATTTGCAAACATTGGGTTGAAGAAGTTCCTCCTCATCTCAGTCCTAAATCTGTGCCCCCTTATTTTGAGGCTATGCCCCCTAGTTCTAGTTTCACCCACCAATGGAAACAACCTCCCTGCTTCTATCTTAACTATCCCCTTCATAATTTAACATGTTTCTATAAGATCCCCCCTCATTCTTCGAAATTCCAATGAGTATAGTCCCAGTCTACTCAGTCTCTCCTCATAAACCAATCCTCTCAACTCCGGAATGGACGTAGTGAATCTCCTCTGCACTCCCTCCAGTGACAATATATCCTTTCTCAGATAAGGAGACTAAAACTGTAACCTCCCTGTTTTTAAACTCCATCCCTCCAGCAATGAAGGACAAAATTCCATTTGCCGCCTTAATTACCCGCTGCACCTGTAAACCAACTTTTTTGCGATTCGTGCACATGGACACCCAGGACCCTCTTCACAGCAGCATGCTGCAATTGTTTTACCAGTGTCAGGACTGGCAGCCCACGGTTTCGTCTCTGCATGTCCTACCTCCCCTCTCTCGCTCATCAGCTATGGTGCCAGTTTCACAATTTTTAATAGCACAAGTGAACCTTGTCATCGGGAATTCACCCCAGTGGAGGTGGAGAATCGCGGAGGCCCTGAAGAACACTGGGTCAGGCCCACTAATGGTATGCCAACTGCGTTTACTGAATGTGAGTTCTAGAATGCATTGACGCCGCTGTCGAGGCGACGGAGAATTGCAATTTGATGTGACACTGGCGCCTGCCATGATTTTGGTCTCAGAACCAATCCTCCGCCCAATCGCGTTTCCTGATTCCGACGGTGAATCCTGCCCATATTCTTTCAGAATGCCCTCCCAGCCCATTTTGCCTTTTAAATCCCTGTTAGATTTCACCTAGGTTGTCTGGGTATTCACTAATATGCGGTGATGGTGCTCTGACATGTGACGTTTGGTGAGCTAGAGGGGGTAGTGTGAATTCACATTTGCCTCTGCCGTCAAAGGAATCAGTGCCCACAAGCTACTGAATAAAACTGCTTGTATATTGCCTCTGACTGCATTGTTGGGCTATCATTACAGTCTTTAACCCTTCAAACTCCACTTGCATAACCAATGAGTTTAATAGTTTGGTATCAGGCTGATTGACAAATATTAATTCTAGGGTGCTACTGTGCTGTAACCTGTTTTTAAACTCCTGTCAAGTGTCCAGATTTACCTCCTCCACCGGGTCTTCAGGGGGCTCTGAAGTTAAAGTGCTGGGTTTCATGTGATTTGAAATTTTGACTTGAACGATTGCTTCTCTGCGTCCCTTTGACTTCCACAGCTGGTGTTTGTTTTGGGTTGTGCTTCCTTTCCTTTTCCTTGTGTGAGGTTTTCCCCCTAAATCTGTCCCGTATCCTTTGGACAGCACAGCCCACAAGTGACTGACCAGCTTCAACTGCACTGCCCTGTGGGCCACTTCCCTCAGTGTCTGTCTGCTGGTTTGGGAGCTACCTATAACCCTATTTAAATCCTGAAAGAATGTGCTAGCTACCCAGACCACAGGTTCAAACCCTTCATTTCTTTAAAATTCCATGGACCCTGCTTTGGTATTTTTAAACTATTCTTAAACTTTGCTCACCTGTCTTGACCTCTTCTACATTCATGGGTTCCACCTTGACCCATTTTAATGGTAGACCCTCTTCTGCCCCCCGAAAAGTCCTCTGGCTTATCTTCTATTTCCCCAATTCAAACTAGCCCTATTGAGCCCCCTACCCGTACCTCGGAGAATGCTGATCTCCTTATCTGCCTCTTTTGAAAAGCTAGGGATTATTTTCCACTGGAGGTATTTTGGCCTTCAGCTGCATTTGAAGACAGGCTCATGACTATCATGACCATGGACAGGGGCATCAAGTATACAAACTGGCAAAGTCATTCTACAGTTGTATAGAAGCTTGGTAAGGTGGCACTTTAATATTGCACACAATTCTGGTCGTCACACTATCAGAAGGATGTGGAGACTTTGGAGAGGGTACAGAGGAGGTTTACCAGGATGTTGCCTGGTCTGGAGGGTGTTAGCTATGTGGAGAGGCTGAATAGATTCGGACTGTTTTCATTAGAAAGACAGAGGTTGAGGGATGACCTGATAGAGGTCTACAAGATGATAAGCGGCATGGATAGAGAGGATGGGCAGGCTCTCTTTCCCAGGGTGAAGGGATCAGTCACCAGGGGGCATAGGTTTAAGGGCTGTGGGACAAAGTTTAGAGGAGATGTGCGAGGCAGGTTTTTTACGCAGAGGGTGGTGAGTGCCTGGAACGTGTTGCCAGGGGAGGTTGTGGAAGCAGATATATTATCGGCGTTCAAAAGGCATCTTGACAAACACATGGATAGGATGGGTATAGAGGGATACGGCACAAGGAAGTGCTGAGGGTTTTGGCAAAGGTTGGTATCATGATCGGTACAGGCTTGGAGGGCCGAAGGGCTTGTTCCTGTGCTGTATTGTTCTTTGACAGTGTCTTGACTGCAGTGCCTCCTGTGGGGCCTTTTTGAATGCAAACAGGTGGTCAGCACTCTAGTTTATGTTCAGTGAGGGGTTTGGGGTTTTTTGTAAGGGCCACGAAGAATCCAGCACGAGTTTTAAGGATACAAAGTAATAACATTTATTTACTATAACATATATACATAACAGTAGCAGTAACTTATCTTGCTACATACTCCTTCCTCCTGGTT
Source organism: Scyliorhinus torazame (assembly GCF_047496885.1). NCBI lineage: Eukaryota > Metazoa > Chordata > Chondrichthyes > Carcharhiniformes > Scyliorhinidae > Scyliorhinus > Scyliorhinus torazame. Next base: position 287,759,218 of record NC_092712.1, read on the forward strand.
CCTGAACTGGCCAGCTTATTTATACTAGGAGTTTACTAGTGGTTTCTCCGCCCCCCTCATTGGGGAAGCTCATACTCCCACAGGATTGTGGGATAGTCATTAGTCCCCAGCCAATGGTAAGTAGGCAGGTTATAACATCCCTCCCCCCCCAAAGTCCAAGGAATCCACCGAAGACCCTGGCGAAGGAGGGCGTCGGACTCGTTTGGCCGCAGGCCGGACGCCATTTGCTCGCGGCGCTGGATCAGGCGGCGTGTAACGAGACGGAGACCGGCGCTTCCGTGATGTACGGCGCGGTTGTACATCCACGGCCCGTGGACCCGAGGATTCCCCCTCTGATGCATCCTGTGTCTCCATCTCGGAGTCAGAGTCTGCTGCCTCCGTCATGTCAGCGTCTCTATCTCCATTCGGTCCCGTAACGACCTGCGCAGGCTTCGAGTGAGGCACCAGTGGAAGATTGTGAGGACTACCTTCCCTTGTCTCTGGTCTCTGCGGCTGTTGAAATGAGCTCCGGGGGCCGGGAATCTTTTGAGGGGATGATCTTCTGGACCGAACGTGGTCTACATGTTTTCGCTGGAGACGACCCTGGGCTTGCACTTGGTAAGATATAGGGCCCGTTTGGCGAAAGATTACACCAGGAACCCATTTGGCACCACCAGCAAAATTCCGAACGAATACTGTGTCACCGGGCGCAAACTGCCGAATCGGACGATGCCGAGAAAATCCCTGTCCCTGCCGTTCTTGTGTGCGGCGTACTTTTGCGCCAATGTCCGGGAAAACCATACTAAGGCGGGTGCGAAGTCTCCGGCCCATTAGGAGTTCTGCGGGAGCTACCCCAGTCACTGCATGGGGGGTGGTCCTGTACGTAAACAAAAAGCGAGCCAGTCTCGTGTCCATTGATCCGGAAGACTGCTTCTTTAGGCCTCTTTTGAATGTCTGCACTGCGCGCTCTGCCAACCCATTTGAAGCCGGGTGGTAAGGGGCAGTGCGGATATGGCGGATGCCGTTCATCTTTGTGAACCTAGCAAACTCCTCACTCGTGAATGGAGTGCCATTATCCGTGACCAGAACCTCAGGGAGGCCATGCGTACTAAACGATAAAAGCATCTTTTCAATTGTTGCGCAGGATGTTGTCCCCTGCATCTTATGCACCTCTAGCCATTTGGACTGGGCGTCAATTAGTAGAAGGAACAGGATCCTTGAAAAGGGCCTGCGAAATCTGCATGCAAGCGTGCCCAAGGCCGCCCTGGCCATTCCCAGTGATGTAGGGGCGCGGCCGGCGGAAGCTTCTGATGCTCCTGGCAAATGGAGCAGTTTTGGGCCACCTTCTCAATGTCGGTGTCGAGGCCTGGCCACCAGACATAACTCCGGGCCAACATTTTCATTTTCGTCACGCCTGGATGCCCACTGTGCAAGTCTGATAGTATCAGCTCCTGGCCTTTTTCCGGGACAATCACACGTGTCCCCCACAAGAGGATGCCGTCTTCCACGCTGAATTCTGACAGCTTGGAGGAAAATGCCCGTATGTCTATGCTGCCCACCATACAGGACTATGTGCCGAACCTTTGACAGGACTGGCTCCGTCTGGGTCCACTCACGGGTCTGTGATGCCGTGACAGGCAAGGTGTCCATAAAATTTAGGGTTGCAACCACCTCACCGGTCGTGGGGATCGACATGGGGCCGGTCGATAAAGGCAATCGGCTCAGTGCGTCGGCATTTGCTATCTGCGTACCTGGTTTGTGCTCCAGAGAATACTCGTATGCAGCAAGCAACAAAGCCCAGCGCTGGATCCGTGCAGAAGCAATGGGCGGTATTGGCTTATCCTCTCTGAAAAGTCCCAGCAGGGGCTTATGATCAGTCACGATAGTGAAATGGCGGCCGTACACGTACTGGTGGAAGCGTTTCACCGCAAAAACCAGTGCCAGGCCCTCCTCGATCTGCGCGTACTTTTTCTCCGCTGCAGTCAATATGCGGGAGGCGAAAGCTATCGGTCGCTCGGCCCCGTTCTCCATCTTGTGGGACAGGACGGCCCCAATACCATACGGAGATGCATCACATGTGACGAGCAAAGGCTTTCCAGGATCATAGTGGGTTAGTAACCCAGACGACGACAATTGTTGCTTTACCCTCCGGAAAGCGGTTTCTTGCGGCTGACCCCAAACCCAGGTGTGATTTTTCTTTAGCAGAAAGTGCAAAGGGGCTAGCGTAGTTGCCAGATTGGGGAGGAACTTCCCGTAATAGTTTACGAGACCGAGAAAAGAACGAAGATGCGAAGTGTCAGTCGGGGCGGGGGCATGTTGAATTGCACGCACCTTCTCTGTGACGGGGTGCAGACCTTCGCGGTCCACCCGATAACCTAGGTAGACTACTTCCTTTGCCTGAAATACGCACTTTGTGCGACGTAAACGGACTCCAGCCTCCGAAAGGCGTCTAAGGACAGCCTCCAGATTTTCCAAATGTTCTTGCTTCGACGTCCCTGTAATCAAAACGTCATCTAGGTAGACAGCCACACGTGGTAAACCTCTCAAAATGCCCTTCATAACACGTTGAAAAATTGCGCAGGCAGAGGATACTCCAAAGGGCAACCGTGTATATTCATACAGGCCCCGGTGTGTATTAATCGTTACATATGGTCGGGAGGCAGGGTCCAGCTCCAACTGCAGGTAGGCGTGACTCGTATCTAATTTTGTGAACGAGAGTCCACCTGCAAGTTTCGTGTAGAGATCCTCTATGCGAAGCATTGGATATCGGTCGAGTCGGGAAACTGTATTCACTGTAAGTTTATAGTCGCCACACAAGCGAACTATGGCAGCTGGCTTCATTACAGGTACAATTGGTGCTGCCCAGTCAGCAAAACGGACGGGCCTGATAATACCCAAACTCTCCAAATGAGTGAGCTCCCCTTCTACCTTCTCGAGCAAGGCGTAAGGCACTGGGCACGCCCGGAAATAGCGCGGCGTGGCTCCTGGTTCAACTTGGATACGGGCTACGGCCCCTTTTATTTTCCCCAAACCAGGCTGGAATACATCTGGGTATCGTCCTAGCACCTCATTCAACCCTTCAGAAACTGTTTGGAGGATGTGCTGCCATTGCAACCGCAAATGGCGCAACCAGTCCCGACCCAACAGGCCTGGCCCATGGCCGCGCACCACGATAAGTGGGAAACACCCCTCCTGGCGTCCATAGACAACAGGGGTCATTGTAGTTCCTGCAATGTCCAGTGGTTCCCCCGTGTAGGTGGCCAACCTGGCCTGTGAGTCGGTTAATGTAAGGGTCTGTATACCCTGCTTGATGCGGTCGAATGTCCTCTGGGCGATCACGGAGACCGCTGCGCCAGTATCCAACTCCATCTCAAGAGGGTGGCCATTGACCCGTACTGTCACCTTAATGGGGGCTGCCACACAATGCAGCTGCAGGCAGTCGTCCTCCGTCTCCACGTCCTCAGGAGTAGTCGCCGCAGGTTCATCCACATGGAAGGTACAGCCTCTGGGCTGGTCCCAGTTATGGCCCCTGGGCTGGTCCCAGTTTCGATCAGAACGACGGCGCCTCTGGCGTCCCCAGGACCGCCGTCCGCGACGGGGTCGGCGCCTACAAGTCTGACACGGACATGGCTCCTCATCCATTGGCTCTGGAGAAGGCTCCCTTCGGGGAGGAATGTCCGGTGGCCACTGGCGTCGGTCCGGACGTTGCCTCGCCCAAGGTACCGCAGGAGTGCGGGGGGACGTTTTTGGACGGAAAGGGTTGCGCCCCAAGGCATGCACTTCCATTCCCTGTAGCTCCTGTACTCCTCGCTCTGCGCTCTCTCAGGACAAGACTATTTGAATGGCCTGTTGAAAAGTCAATGTTGGCTCCGCTAACAACTTTCTCTGGGTGGCTGCATTGTTAATACCGCAAACCAAACGGTCGCGTAACATTTCTGACAAGGTCTCACCATAGTCACAGTACTCCGCAATCCTGCGTAGCCTGGATAGAAAATTGGCAAGGGATTCTCCAGGGGTCCTCTCAGCGGTATTAAACCGGTAACGCTGAACTATCGTAGACGGGGTTGGGTTAAAGTGTTGCCCCACTATATTCACAAGTTCATCAAACGTTTTGGTGTCCGGCGCAGCTGGGTACGTAAGGCTCCTAATCACCCCAAACGTATGCGGGCCGCAGGCGGTGAGCAATATGACCACCTGGCGCTCGTTTTCGGTGATGTTGTTTGCCCGGAAATAGTAACGCATCCGTTGTGTGTACTGGTTCCAGCTTTCCAGCGCAGCATCAAAAACATCCAAACGTCCGTACAGAGGAATGGTATAATAGAAAACAACTTCCAACCTGTATCCAACAAAAATCCAGGGAGGTGGCTTCAGCAGTGTAGACAGCTATTCACTTTTACCTTCGTCGCCAGTTTTGTAAGGGCCACGAAGAATCCAGCACGAGTTTTAAGGATACAAAGTAATAACATTTATTTACTATAACATATATACATAACAGTAGCGGAAACTTCCCTTGCTACATACTCCTTCCTCCTGGTTCCTGAACTGGCCAGCTTATTTATACTAGGAGTTTACTAGTGGTTTCTCCGCCCCCCTCATTGGGGAAGCTCATACTCCCACAGGATTGTGGGATAGTCATTAGTCCCCAGCCAATGGTAAGTAGGCAGGTTTATAACAGGGGTTAACTATCTACACCTCAAGGTTTTTGAGGAATTGTATGAGAGGTTGTACAAGTCAGAGCCATCAGGCGGAGACCGTGAGATGCAGGAATTTCTAGATGGGTTGGAGTACCCGAGGTTAGGGGTGGGGGACAGGGCTACATTAGAAGGAGCGATAGTGGAGCAAGAGATAAAGGATGCGATTGGGAGGCTGCAGTCGGGAAAGGTGGCGGGGCCGGATGGGTTTCCGGTGGAATATTATAAAAAATTCAAGGATAACCCCTGATTCTGGAGATGTTTGAAGTGGCGATAGGGAAGGGGGTGTGCCACAAACTTTGGGGCAGGCATCGATTTCCCTGTTGCTAAAAAAAGATAAGGATCCGATGGAGTGTGGGTCGTATAGGCCCATATAGCTTCTGATTGTGGACGCAAAAATATTGGCGAAGGTACTGGCGGGTAGGCTGGAATGGTGCCCCCGAAGGTGATAGGTGAAGATCAGACAGGGTTCGAGAGAGGGAGGCAGCTCTTTTCAAACGTTAGAAGGGTTTTGAACATCGTTATGGCACCGGCAGAGGGGAAGGAAACAGAGGTGGTTGTGGCATTGGACGCTGGGAAGGCGTTTGACCGGGTAGAATGGGGGTACTTGATGGCAGTTCTGGAGCGGTTTGGAATTGGACCAAGATTTGTGAATTGGGTAAAGCTATTATCTCAGGAGCCGAGGGCGAGTGTCCGTACAAACAACATCAGCTCGAGATACTTTTCTCTCCACCGTGGGACTAGGCAGGGATGTCCTATGTCCCCCCCTGCTGTTTGCACTCGCGATTGAGCCATTGGCCATCGCATTAAGAAGTTCGGGGCTATGGAAAGGAATAGTGCGGGGGGGGGGGGCTGGGATAAAGCACAGGGTGTCCTTATATGCCGATGACTTGCTGTTATACGTGTCAGAACCGAGTGTGTCGATAGGGCGAATATTGGAGCTGCCTCGAGTGTTTGGGTCTTTCTCGGGGTATAAACTAAATCTAGACAAGAGTGAGTATTCTGTGGTGTCTCGGCCGGGGGTGGGGTCAGGGGTGGGGGGGCTGCCATTCCGTAGGGCAGGGACTCACTTTAGGTACCTGGGGGTACACGTTGCCCGGGAGTGGGGGGCGGGGGGGCTCCGCAGGCACAGCATTTCTAGTTTGGTGGGGAGAGTGAAAGCTGATCTGGCAAGGTGCGATGGTCTCCCTCTGTCACTGGCGGGTCGGGTACAGGCGGTTAAAATGAACGTGTTGCTGCGATTTCTGTTTATTTTTCAATGCCTGCCGATTTTCCTGCCAAAGGCTTTTTTCAGAGAGATTGAGGGAAGGATTACGTCGTTCATATGGGGAGGGAAGGTGACCAGAGTTAGAAAGGTGCTGCTACAGAGGGGAATGCAGGCAGGGGGTTTGGGTATTCCGAAACCTGATGTATTACTACTGGGTGGTGAATGTGGAGAAGGTGTGGATCTGGGTCAGAGGGGTTGATTCCCAGTGGGTCAGAATGGAGGAGAGTTTGTGCAGGGGGTCGGGATTGAAAGCACTAGCAACAGCGCAGCTCCGGATAGCCCCGGGGAAATACTCAGGGAGTCCGGCAATAATAGCATCATTGAGAATTTAGAGGCAGTTTCACCAACACTTTGGGTTGGGGGCAGGGTCAAGGGAAAGGCCGATTCGGGGGCACCACAGATTTGAGCCAGGGAGGTGGGATGGAAATTTTCAGAAATGGGAGGAGAAGGGGATTAAGACACTAAAAGATTTGTTTCTTAGGGGTCGGTTTTGCAGGACTGAAGGAGCTGGAAGCGAAGTATGGGTTGGAGCAGGGAGAAATGTTTAGATACATGCAGGTTCGAGATTTTGCCGGAAAGGAGATACAGGGCTTCATGGTGGAGCCGGCCTCCACATTGCTGGGGGACAGGGGACTGGAGAAGGGGGTAGTGTCAGCAGTTTACAGAGCTATTTTGGAAGAGGAGAAGGCACAACTGGAAGGGATCAAAGCAAAGTAGCAGGAAGAGTTGGGAGAGGATATGGAGGAGGGGTTCTGGTGTGAGGTGCTCCAGAGAGTGAATGCCTCCACCTCGTGCACGAGGTTGGGGCTGATGTAGCTGAAGGTGGTATACAGAGCACACCTCACGAGAGCAAGGATGAGCCGATTCTTTGAAGAAGTAGAAGATGTGTGTGAATGTTGCGGGGGGGGGGGGGGGGGGGGGGGGGGGGGCACTAATCACATTCATATGTTTTGGTCCTGTCCAAAGCTAGAGGATTACTGGAAGGAGGTTTTTAGGGTAATTTCTAAAGTGGTGCAGGTGAAACTGGACCCGGGCCCCCGGGAAGCTATATTCGGGGTGTCGGACCAGCCAGGATTGAAAACGGGTGCAGAGGCAGATATCGTAGCCTTCGCCTCATTGATCGCCTGAAGGCGGATCCTGTTGGGATGGAGAGCAGCCTCTCCACCCTGTGCCCTGGCGTGGCGGGGGTCCTGTTGGAATTCTTGACTCTTGAGAAGGTTAAGTTTGAACTGAGGGGAAGGACGGAGGGGTTCTACAATTCATGGGCATTATTCATTATGCACTTTCAAGAACTGGATAACATTGAACATTAGTTGCGGGTGGGTGGGTGGGAGGGTTGGGGGGAGGGGAGCGGTGTGTGTTAATGGTGACTATGGGTGATTCCTGATTCCTTTTTGTCATTTGTTTATGGGAACATGAGGGCTAATGTTTGGGGTTTGGTGGGAGGATGGGATCATTGTTGTCGCTATGGGGATTGACATATTTGTTACTGATTATTGTTTATTGTTGGTGGGTGTAAATTTGGGAGAAAATGTGAAAAAGGAGGAGAATAAAAAATATTTTTTTAAAAACTCTATCTACCACCTCACGCTGCCTGGGGAAATCTGGCAGCATAATCAAAGGCCCCTCCCACACGCCCTGCTCACTCTTCCAACTTCTTCCATCGGGCAGGAGAGACAAAAGTCTGAGAACACGCACAAACAGATTCAAAAACAGCTTCTTTCCCGCTGTTACCAGATTCCTAAACAACCCTCTTATGGACTGACCTGATTAATATTACACTCCTGTATGCTTCACCCGATGCCGGTGTCTATGTATTTGCACTGTGGACCTTGTGTTGTTAGACGTTTAGCTGCTGTTGTATAAAGAGTCAAACGTTCTGCTCCTTTTCCACAAACACCTTTATTTCACTTTAACAGACTCTGCACAAAACTCTCTCTTCACATCACCTGACACAAAGGTCACCTGAAGCCTCTTTACATATCAGTGTCAATTATTGGATACTTAACATAAATGAGACAACTAATTGGAATGTCTCTTAACCCATTACTTAACAGTCTCCCCTTCTTTGGAGAAAAAAAATAATTAGTTGAAAACAAAATTACAAGAAACTCAAAAACACACATGCAATTTCCCCCCCTTCTCTTTTTCCCCCCATTTTTTTTGGAAGAAAAAATGTCACAAAAACAGGCACCCTTCATTAACAATATCCAAATGTTTCTGTGAACAAGCCCCTCTTTTTGTAAAACAGTCTGACAATTGATAGCTATTATCGACCCATTTAAATGTTGCTATCTCCCCTCTGTCCAACATCTGCTTCAAACTTGCAATGTCTATCCTTAACCTTTTTTCATTGACATTTTTTGTAGAGTGCACATTTTCCCATAGGGATTTATTGTCAATGTGTCATTCAATAGGTATATTTACACAAATCCCCTAATCCCAAAATTTCTGTCAATATCTGGCCATATCCACAGCTTCTACAAGGCTTAACGACTCAGCAGCCAAAGTGCTTTTGACCACTCTCCTTATTTTCTTTGTTTCCCACACAAGAGGGCAACATTTACCATTGTTCCCCTAAAGGAAAAATATAAAACCTCCTGCGCTTGAAACCCCATCACATAAATTTGCATAGGACGCATCACTATAAACTATGAGTTTCAAGTGCCTAAGGTCACCTAAAACCGGGAACCTCAAAACACAGTCCTGCACTTTTAGTTTGACCAACGCTTTATTTGCTCTTATTATGTCTTCCACTTGGGGATCATTCATTTTTGTACTCAACTCTAGGACATCAAAACTCACGTCCAGTCTAGTCTGTCTACCTAACCAATTCAGTTACCCAATTAAACTTGCTCTTTTTCCATCTTTAAAAACATTGCGTCGTTTTGTGAAACCTGACCACGACTAATTGCTATTGGGCTGATGCTTTCCAAAAAAGATTGCTGACGTAAAGTTGCCCCTAACTTAGTCTGCCCTATTTCCAGTCCACTGTATTTAAATGCACCGCAAGCCTGACTTCCAACCCTGAGTTCTTTCCTCAAACCAGAGATTACAATAGCTTTGAAATCACTAGTCTTCCCCACAACAAATCATCGACATGCATCATAAAGATGCCAGAAAGATTTCCTTTATAGTGCCAGTAAAACATTGCCGGATCTGCTTTCAACTGGCAACAGCCTAACTTTAACAAAACTGACCTTCCCGAAAAATACCAGACTCCAGACTCATCATTTGATCCATATACACATTTGTTCAAGTTCCAGAGTACCCCTTCCACATTAGCTGCCTCTTTAGGAAGACGGAGAAAAATGTCTCTCTGGAGCTGATGCCCCTGCAAAAAGGCAGCTTTTATATCTATAGATTTGCATTCCCGTGCCTTTGCGGCTAATAGAGCCAAGAAGATCTTTAAAATAACCTTTCCTGACGTAGGTGAATCTACCCTTAAATCCTGATCTTCTAAGTTTTCTTCTGTAGCCACCTGGGTTGGCCACTTCCCGACTTTAAAATGGAGATCCGCTAAGAATGCAGGGAAATTCAGTCAAACGCAGGAAAAACAAGCAGGTGCAAAGTTTCCTGTATATCAGAACTTGCAGAAACCCAGACAGCACTGAAACTAACAACCATCTACATATTGATGAGCGATCCCCGCGAACAATTGGAAACAGTTAAGATAACAAGGCCAAGCCAGACTCCTCGGCGCAGCAGGAGCCAAGACAAAGGAAGGCCAACGGACACTTAGGAACCACCCAGTGATCAGGGAACAGCTCCAGTATTGGAGAAATCGATCCAAGTGATCAGAACTTAGTCCAATCACTTGGAACTAGGTACGGAGTCCGCCCAAAAGGGCATGAAGCCCCTGGGGACTATAAAATAGAGTCCCCAAGTTCAATTTGTCCTTCTTGGCAGGGCCTCTCAGCAGCTCGAAACAACCCTTTACCGTGACCTGCCTAGCAGCTGCACCAACCAAGTATGTCTCCAGTCAACGCACGCTACGAGATAGGCGCTCCTAGCTACCAGTCTATACCAGCTTTGAAGCCTGCAGACTCAGAATCGAGCGAAAGGCCATTTGTTCCCCTGACCTGGTGGGCCAGTTCCAAAGCTAAGTATAGGCCTCTTAGTGTTAGAGATAGTCCAGTAAGTAGAGTTTTTTCCATGAGTATTGATTGACTGTGTATAATAAATGTGTTTTGATTTGAAAATTACTTACTGGTGTATTGAGTTATTGATCAGCACTTGAACTTGAACCTCGTGATGATATCATAAAGGTACCTGGCGACTCTCGAGCAAAGGTTATAAAACAGCGCAAATTAAGTAAAGACACAACGAGCAACATTTACTGGCGACATCTGACGGGACCCGACTTAAAAGTGGCCTAACCACTCCGAGAGAACCCAAAATTTGAATTGAGAGTCCAATTGGGAACAGAAACATTCACAAGTGTTCAAGCAGTTCTGATCAATCCTCATAATTCAGAAGCGTGTTAATGCATGCGTAACTAACAGGGCTCTAAGGTAAAACTGATAGATTTTGTTGCGAAAAATTGTCGGGAGTTTGTATTCCGGAAAATGGCGAACGCCGTACCCGTGTTTACAGCACCGCCTTAGTACCCCTCGTTCCAAATTTTAAAAGGGAGCATTCAGATAGGAAAATTGGCAATGAAGGCAATGGAACGCCTCATGAACGCTCAAGAATTCATGGTCGCAGCAACCAGCAGCAGAATAGGTCAGTGTCCCGTTTGGGAAGTTGAGATTAGAGGTACCTCAAAGGGAAGGGATGGCCCCTTTGGAGTGACTTTTGTTCAAATGAGGAAACAGGTCCCGGGAGTATAGGACATACTTGGTGGGAGAACCTGAGCGAAATCCAATAAGAAGAGCTTAGGGAAAGCTTGCAAGCCGATGGCAATCGTGTCCTGTCTGGCACAATTGCGAGGCACAGAGGAGGTCGTTCGGACACTCCGCAAGGAGATAGAAGAGAGACATCGAATGAGCAAGGTTGATGTTAGTGAGATCGAGAGAGAGCATGTAGAATTGAGAAGGAAGTTGGCAGCAAAGGACGGAGAAGTGGATGATGCCAAGTGGGCACACCAGTCTTGTTTAGCGCATCTGAGCAGCTTCCAAACCCAATACGGTAAGGCCTATCAGGACACGCAACGTGCAGTCCTGGTAAGAGAAGAGACAGAGAAACAGGTAGAGGCATTGTAAAGGCAGTGCAGCGATCTAAAAGCAGTGTTAAGAGCACTCCATGCTGCCACCACGGAGCACAGACAAAGCTCAGTGGATCATGCAAAATGCCGGAAACAGATTGCGGAACTGCAGTCTTTGCTTTCAGTGCAAAATGGGTTTCAAAGCACCTTTGGATCCCAATTAGATGAAGAAGACGGCCCTGATTGGCAAGAACTAAACAAAACCGCGCATAGATATGTACAGGGAACATGTGCGCAAGGAAAGCCCCAAAGGAGAAAAGCACCCCAACCCCCCACAGAGCACATAGATCAGGCACCCATGAATCCAGTAACTACCCACCGTACAGTCACATTGGACGGAGACGCGGAATTCCTTTACACCACCCCCTTAACCGTGACCCAATTACGGGACGCGTGCGAAAAGATCACACCGTTCCTCCCCACCTCAGACCCCCACCACTTCTTTGCTAGAGTGAAGCAGCAGGCGACCATGTGCGGCCTGGATGAGCGTGAGCAAGTGAAGCTCACAGTTTTAAGCTTAGACCCTTCTGTTGTAGCAGCCCTTCCCGACCCACAGAATGTAGGAGGAGGCATCCTTGCAGAGGTGCACACGGCGATCCTAGACGCGATCGGTTACAACAGAGGTGACCCAGTAGAAGGCCTGAATAAGTGCAGGCAGAAGAAAACAGAACACCCCACAGCGTTTGCTGGACGCCTGTGGATCCATTTTACAACCTTTTTCGGAAACTTTGACCGCGCCCATTTGTCCCCAGACAACATGGCCAAATGGACCCGCACCCTTATCTCCCATGCCACAGAGGCAGGACAAAAAGCTTGTACTAATTATGACCCCTCGGAAGAAACGCACAACGAAAAGTGGGTTTTAAAAAGAGCCCATACATAGTGTGAGCACCCGTTCAGACCAGACAGACATGAACGGAACTGACTGACGGTGTTCGGGCTCCCCCACCTGGGTCTGCGACACCCTTTGGGATAGGTCCGGCCGACCATTCGTTGCAGCGAAAATACGGGGGCAGCCCCTCGAATTTCTCTGGGACACAGGAGGGTCCCGCACCACAATAAATTCCTCTACCATGTTCCAAAAAGACATGTGGCCCACTACAGCCACAATCACCCTCAGCGGCTTCACAGGCCACTCACAACAGGGACACATCACAGCCCCTGTACCCATTCAAATTGGCAACATTACAACAAAACACCCCATAGTTTTGGTCGATCTGCCCCACACAGCAGAACACATTTTGGGCATCGATTTCATGAACTCCCACAACCTGTAATTTGACCCAGTATATCAATGTGTCTGGCAAATGACAAAGTCAGCAAGAGCCCCCTCAATGCTCACAGTAGGTGAGTATGCTATTAAGATTAGCGCAGTCGGCGATTTTGGTTTGACCCGACCACGATTAGCGCAAACAGGTGAGAGCAGTTCTCCAGAAAAACAGGACCGCATTTGCAAGTCATAAACATGACTGCGGCAGGGTGGCTGGTTCGGTTCAAATAACAGGACCTGACCTGAGACCCCAGAAGCAATATGGATTTCCCCAAGAGGCAGAGGGAGAAATCTCAAAAGTTATTGATAGTTTATTAGAACAAGGCGTACTTAGATCAGTAGCCTCTACTAATAGTGCCCTGATTTGGCCAGTGAGATCATGGCGACTGACCATCGATTACCGGGAACTCAACAAAGTCACCCCCGCAGCAGCCCCCACGGTAGCCACAAGTCCCAAGACCATGCTCAAACAGGGACTCAACTCACGATATTTTATGGTTTTGGACATCAGTAACGGATTCTGGTCCATTCCATTGGCAAAAGCATGCCAGTACAAATTTGCCTTCACTTTTAAAGGTCAGCAGTACACGTGGATTCCACAACTCCCCCTCCATTTTCCACTGACAGCTGGCCAATGGTTCATCAAAATTTTCTTGTCCCGTATGTCTGGTCCAGTATGTAGACGACCTATTACTGCAGACAGACACCAAGGCAGAGCACATTGCGCGTCTGTCCGAACTCCTGGAACTCCTACAGTGAATTGGATGTAAAGTGAACCCCAAGAAGACCCAAATTTCGGAAAACAAAGTGGTATATTTGAGAACAATTATCACGCATGGTAAACGCGAGTTCGAGCATAAATGAATTGACTCGATTGTCAAATTGCTCCTTCCCCAGAATGTTTCCGCCCTCTGGTCGTTTTTAGGACTGGTTGGCTACTGCCGAAACCATATTGACGGTTTCGCCGCCAAAGCAGCACCCCTCTCGGAACTCCTAAAGAAAGGAGCCCCTTGTGAATGGCTTCCACGGCACACAGATGCTGTAGATGCTTTAAAGCGCGCACTCATTGCAGCCCCTGCACTACAGATTCCAGACCCGCTTTCCCCCTATGCTATAGAGATAGCTAGCACAGATCGTACCCTTTCGGCCGTGCTCCTCCAGGAACGGCACGGACAGTTAAGACCCGTGGCTTACGCCTCCAGAATTTTAGATCCTGTGGAGCAGGGATTTTCGACCTGTGAATGGCACCTGCTCGCAGTTTTCTGGGCAGTTCAATACTTTTCGTATATCACCGGACTAAACCCCATCACAATCCTCACGGAACACACCCCAGCCCAACTTTCACTAGACGGACGAGTTAAGGACGGTACAGTAAGCCAGATCAGAGCAGCCAGATGGACCCTTCTTTTGCAGGGACGGGACCTCACTGTTAAAAGGACCAAGACCCACACTTTCCTAGCCGACAACCTTCAGTACCCAGGCACCCCCCACGAATGTGAAATCATCTCACCGCACCACAACACAGGCCCCTTTATCGCGAAAACACCCCCCAAATGATAGGTAGTTCACCCCAGAGCCCCCAGCAGCCAGACACGTGCACACCCTTGAGAATATAGGGCAGCACGGTAGCATTGTGGATAGCACAATTGCTTCACACCTCCAGGGTCCCAGGTTCGATTCCGGCTTGGGTCACTGTCTGTGCGGAGTCTGCACATCCTACCCGTGTGTGCGTGGGTTTCCTCCGGGTGCTCCGGTTTCCTCCCACAGTCCAAAGATGTGCAGGTTAGGTGGATTGGCTTTTATAAATTGCCCTTAGTGTCCAAAATTGCCCTTAGTGTTGGGTGGGGTTACTGGGTTACTTTTCAAGAGCCGGTGCAGACTCGATGGGCCGAATGGCCTCCTTCTGCACTGTAAATTCTATGATAATCTATGATATGTGGATGGTTCTTCCACTATATTAAACAGGAAGCGCATTACAGGATGCGGCATCTATGTTGAGGACGCGCAGGGACACGCCCTAGCAGAAATCTCGTTAAAACTGCCAGGACACTTAGGCGCGCAGGAGGCAGAACTAGCAGCCATTGCATACATTGTAGATCACCCAGATTCCTTCCCCAGCCCAGCAGACATATACTTGGACAGCCTCTATGTCTGTAACAGCCTCACAGAATTCCTACTCCTGTGGAAAGAAAGAGGATTTGTTTCCGCGGACGGAAAACCCCTCCCTTCAGCCCCATTGCTCCGGCACATTTTGGGCAAAGCACAGGACAGGATATTTGGTATTACTAAAGTACAAAGTCACCACCGTTCCTCCCCACCTGGAAATGTAAAAGCCGACGCACTGGCTAAAGCAGGTTCCAGACATGGATATTTTTGGAACCCCACTGAAAGCGCCCCAATGAATGCAGTTCAGGTCTCACAGACAAATATCGAAGATTTAGTGCAGGCCCAGAAGCAAGATAGTAATCTCAGGGAGATTTTAAAAGGAAAATTTCCAGCACCATACGATTGGTTTAAAAATGCACTGACCACACATGACGGTGTGGTCCTAAAAGACACCCTTTATGTGGTTCCTGAACAGGACAGGAATCAGCTTATTTGTTTGTTCCTTGATAGTCATGGGCATCAGGGAATTGACCCCACTACAGTCCACCTCAGGCAGCCCTGTTGGTGGCCGAATTTAAAGGAAGATGTCATGCACTATGTAGAAAATTGCCTTATCTGTGCCCAAAACAATCCGGACAGATATGCGAAGAAAGCTCAGCTGAGCCACACCCGCCCCGTTAATGGCCCCTGGACTAACCTCCAGATTGATTTTATAGGACCATTGCCCCCTTGCAGGAATGGTCACAAGTATGTGTTAGTTGTTATAGACACGTTTACAAAATGGGTAGAAGCATTCCCATCTAGAACAAGCACGGCAAAGACGACAGCTAAGATTTTAACCCACCATATCTTTACGAGATGGGGACTTACCCGCAGCATTGAATCCGACCAAGGTTCCCATTTTACGGGACGTGTCATGAAGAACGTCCTCAGGATATTTGGCATTACCCAAAAATTCCACATCGCATACCACATCCAGTCAAGTGGTATCGTGGAGCGAATGAATCGGACCTGAAAAGCAACCCTCAGGAAAATGGTCCACCAAAACAGCACCACTTGGGATTCAGTCCTCCCTTTTGCACTAATGTTTTTGCGTAACACTGTTTCGACATCCACAGGATACACCCCACACACTCTCATAACCGGACGCCCCATGAAAGGCACAGAATTTTTATTAGGACTTGACTTGACCAGCCCCGAAGTGACGGCCCTCACACACGAGAAGGCAGTAAAATTAGGCACCAGGAAGAAACAGAGCAATGCCTGTTTCGCAAGACAGTGCAAGCGACTGAGTTTGCTGTAGGACAGCAGGTCATGCTCTCCATTTACAACCCCAGCACGTTCCTGTCACCTAAGTATTCAGGTCCGTACTCCGTTGCAGACAAAGTAAGCCCCTCCGTTTATAAGATTAAGTACCTCAACGGAAAGACCGCGTGGTTTCATATTAAGCAGCTCAAGGCTTATGGCTCACCACGCACACCACGTCATGCTCGACGCAGCAGACCACGCCCCGCCCACAACCAACGTATCCCTACCCTCCCCTAACACGTCCACCCCATCCACGGACTCGACCTTGACTCCACCCCCAAACTCTAGGCTCCACCCTGGAACGCCCACAGACAACAACAGCAGCGACAGCGACTGTGACACAGACAGCACGCCTCCCTACTATCCCCATGCAACAGGCCCCACACCCAGCGATTCTGAACACGATTCGAGTGATCCCTTCCTGATCACATTCCTTAACAAACTTCACCAAAGGCCACCGTCCTACGATGACGACCCCGACTTCTTCTCCACAGAATTAGACACAACTATTTGGCACCGTGACAATTCGTACAGGCTCGTCCGAAACGACGAGATGGACCCTAAATCACACCATGCAGTTTTAGCAACGCTCATCCATTCAAGAGTATGGAACCTGGGAGAAGATGATGACATTGAGTCTGACTCCCAAAACGAGAACCCCTTTGCGACCCTATTCGCAACTGATAACTGAGGTGTCCAGATGATGTTTTAAACGGAATCGCTTGGGAGAAACGGTGTCCTTTCTGATGGAACCTGCACCATGTTTGTTGAATGTTTGTTCGATTAGTGTTATCGTTAAGTGTTGTGTGTAAACTCGGAAAGTTTTTCACGGCCCCTCGTCACCACCCCCTTTGACGCCCAATGGCTGTTAGAGGAACTAGTTTGTCCCCAGAAAATTGTTAGAGGAACTAATTTTCCCCAGAAAATTGTTAGAGGAACTAGTTTGTCCCCAGAAAATTGTTAAAGGTACAAGTTTGTCCCAGACAATAGTTCAGAGGAACTAGTCTGTCGACAGAAACCGACTCATAGTTGCTCTGCTAATTCGAGAGGTAGCCACCCACGACGACTACATTCTTACCCGTACTTGCCGGTTGCTCAAGCAGTGGAGGAACGGCATTGGTCCCCGCCCTGCCTGAGGACCCCCCTCTGGTCAGCTACGCTCGGGTAGAGCACATACGGCATTGATCACCGTCCTACCCGGGGATTCCATCCAAATCTTACCTGCCGCGGCCCATACGCACCCCATTTTGGCTCGTTACGTTCAAAATTCTTTTGTTTGGTATTGGCAACCCTTAGGTTGCTTCCCTATGCTATTTACATCCTCAAACACTGGGATGGTAAATCATGCAGGCTGCGAGACGGCTCGCAGTATGGCAGTATTTTCTTAGATGTCTAGTCCAAATATTCGGTTTAAAAAAAAAATGAGGGGGGTCACACATGGTGATCAATTATAAAGGGAAATCGGCACTAAAAGACAGACATGTTAATGTACAAGATATTAAACAAGATAGTAACAGAAACTATGCTTGATCCACAGAATTCCAGAAGCTCCAGGAAGAGAGAAGAGATGAAAAGGAAGAGAAGAGAACAATGAAGACACCATACGTGTTTTTCGTTATCATTATAATTTGTATTCGGTTACCCACAAACGCGAACCCCCTGACCCCCCCCCCCCCGGCCGTCAATGATTCACTTCCCCATAGCACCCAGAGCCCAGTGACAAGTAACAACACACAATCATGGTGTGATAGGTTTATAACGTGGTACTCCCTTTCATAAGTAATTGAATCCCTTTTAGCATTGGCGATATTCTGCAGCATCGTGCAGACTATCCGCATGAGAAAATGGCGAAGGAGAGCCTACCGCTCTCGCACCCTGGTATACAGGATAAGATCCCCTATTTTTGGTTTTCACCAGGCCCCCAAACCCCTTGATCTACAATAAAGGACATACGTTTTGCGTCATTTGTGAATAAAGAAATATGTCTCATTTGCAACTGAAAGATTGTACAACTCTGTGCTTGACCGCCAAGCCAGAGGAAAATGTGGATGCTGCCATTATTTTTGTATTATTAGGAAGTTAGTATGATTGGATGTTTAAGTGAGTGTAGTTTATGGAAGATAGTTAGAGGTACCGTTTTTTAAATATTTGGTACTGCATGTGCCTGTTGTGACATAGCGCCACTTAGAATTGTCAGTTAAAATTTTATTGCATAGTTATGGTCAGTGTAGAGGCCATGGAAGAGTGCTCGCTGGGTCATGGAGTGAAGACGATGCAGTTATGTGATCCTTCACGCTTCCCATTAGGGATCACAAGGACGGCATGTAGCCACCTGGGTTGGCCACTTCCCGACTTTAAAATGGAAATCCGCTAAGAATGGAGGGAAATTCAGTCAAACGCAGGAAAAACAAGCAGGTGCAAAGTTTCCTGTATATCAGAACTTGCAGAAACCCAGACAGCACTGAAACTAACAACCATCTACATATTGATGAGCGATCCCCGCGAACAATTGGAAACAGTTAAGATAACAAGGCCAAGCCAGACTCCTCGGCGCCAGCAGGAGCCAAGATAAAGGAAGGCCAACAGACACTTAGGGACCGTCCAGCGATCAGGAAACAGCTCCAGTATTGGAGAAATCGATCCAAGTGATCAGAACTTAGTCCAATCACTTGGAACCAGGTACGGGATCCGCCCAAAAGGGCGTGAAGCCCCTGGGGACTATAAAATAGAGTCCCCAAGTTCAATTTGTCCTTCTTGGCAGGGCCTCTCAGCAGCTCGAAACAACCCTTGACCGTGACCTGCCTAGCAGCTGCACCAACCAAGTATGTCTCCAGTCAACGCACGCTACGAGATAGGCTCTCCTAGCTACCAGTCTAAACCAGCTTTGAAGCCTGCAGACTCAGAATCGAATGAAAAGCCATTTGTTCCCCTGAGCTGGTGGGCCAGTTCCAAAGCTAAGTATAGCCCACTTAGCGTTAGAGATAGTCTAGTAAGTAGAGTTTTATGCATGAGTAGTGATTGACTGTGTATATTAAATGTGTTTTGATTTGAAACTTATTAACTGGTGTATTGAGTTATTGATCAGCACTTGAACTTGAACCTCGTGTTGGTATCATAAAGATACCTGGTGACTCTCGAGCAAAGGTTATAAAACAGAGCAAATTACGTAAAGACACAACGAGCAACATTTCAAATCCCCTTGCCACAAGCCTAGCCTTTGCCTTATAAGTTCCATCCGAAAGAACCTTTTCCATGCAAATGCATCTGTGGGAAAGAGCTCTTTGTCCCCTATCCGGTACTTCCGTGTATACCCCTAATTCACTCCAACTATGCAGTTCTTGCTGTTTGGCATCTTTGATAACTTTTTCATCGAATTTATTGGAAGCCACCAAAATCTCACTTGCATGTGGGCTTCTACTCCTATTAGTATTTGTAGTCTTACTCATGTTCCGAAATCTTGATAAACTACGTCCCCTCTCCCGCATCGTATCTCATTCTGTACTGCTACTGCTTGATCTTTCCCTTCTGCTGTGGGATGTCCTTTCAACAGTTCTCAACATTTTCCTGCAGACCTGTTCACTATCTGATGTACTATCTGAACTGGCACTGCGTTTCTGTGCCCTCCATTTTTGAACTTCGTGTTCCCAATCCATTGTCTTGACTCCTTCCCCTAAATGCTGTACATTCAACCAATGTTTATACTTTCCAGTGGCCTTCCCTGCTCTACTAATAACAGTTGCATCCTTCCATTGACTAGACCCTTCAGGCACGTATGTCACTTTTACATAGAACATAGAACGATACAGCGCAGTACAGGCCCTTCGGCCCACGATGTTGCACCGAAACAAAAGCCATCTAACCTACACTATGCCATTATCATCCATATGTTTATCCAATAAACTTTTAAATGCCCTCAATGTTGGCGAGTTCACTACTGTTGCAGGTAGGGCATTCCACGGCCTCACTACTCTTTGCGTAAAGAACCTACCTCTGACCTCCGTCCTATATCTATTACCCCTCAGTACCAACTTTTGGCAATTGTCCTTTCGGAAAAATGGCTTGTTCTAGTTCATCAGAAGTGTTGTGTTCCTCTACAGAAACCCTGTCTATATCAGTTAACTGTTCCTCATAGTTCTGTAACACCTGTGTACCAGATGACTCTGGTTCCTCGTCATGTCTGTCTGCTCTGTCTAAATTTGAAAATTTGTAATCTGTACCCGTTATCCTTGATGAATGTATCCTAACAGTTTGATTGCCATGGTGCAAAATAATTGTTTTGCCATCTATGCCTATGATCTTCCCTGGGCCTTTCCATTCATTAAAATTATCTCTCTTATAGTATACTATGTCTCCTTACTGGAAAACGGTATTTGATGGCCGTACATTATATCTTAAAGCTCTGCGAATTCTTTCAGAGATGTCTGCTTCCAAAAAATCTTTTTTCCTGCAATGTAATGCATTTAAATGCTCAGCAAAGGCAGAGCTAATTGTACATAGAACATACAGTGCAGAAGGAGGCCATTCGGCCCATCGAGTCTGCACCGACCCACTTAAACCCTCACTTCCACCCTATCCCCATAACCCAATAATCCCTCCTAACCTTTTTGGATACTAAGGGCAATTTAGCATGGCCAATCCACCTAACCTGCACATCTTTGGACTGTGGGAGGAAACCGGAGCACCCGAAGGAATCCCACGCAGACATGGGGAGAACGTGCAGACTCCACACAGACAGTGACCCAGCGGTGAATCGAACCAGGGACCCTGGCGCTGTGAAGCCACAATGCTATCCACTGTGCTACCGTGCTGCCCTAAATTGTAGTCCCTTCCCACGCTGGCGGCTGGTCATCTAAAATGGACGGAATGTTAGGATTTCTACCAAACACTAATTGATAGGGACTATAGCCCCCAACCATCTGCAATGAATTCTTTGCATGTACCGCCCATGCTGAAGCTGAATTTAGCTTGCAGTTTGGTCTATCCGCCAAAATTTTCCGGAGCATGTCATCGAATACCGCATGGTTTCTTTCACACACACCATTATTAATGGGCTTTCTGCAGCCGTATTCATAACTCTGATCTTCATGTTTTCACACATATCCCTAAACTCATCATTAGCAAATTCTCCCCCATTGTCCGTAAGGAATTTACCAGTGGGCCCATTCCTGTCCCTATTCATTTTTCCATGATTTGATCCAGAATTATTCTCTTTTCTTTACTTTGTACAATCGTTGATTGACTACATCTGGTTGCTGAATCTACAAAATGCAAAATAAATATATTATTGGCTTTATCCCAGATCTTAAGGCCCATGGCCACAATGTCGTTAAAATCTCTGGCCAAAGGTAGGGTTACTATCGGTCGTGCTAGTGTCCTTCTGTACTTCCTACAAACTTCACAGCGATCACTAACCTATTATATCAGTTTAGTATAGTCTTCATCCCTTACCCCTGCATCCTTTAATAAACTTTTCAGCCTCCTAGGAGACGGATGCGCAAATTGCCTGTGCAGTGTTAATACAACAAGCTTTTTATCAGCTAAATTCCCATTTTCAACTGCCATTAACACATCCTTAACAACTGTACTTGAAATGTTATTTGTCAGTAATGGAATACAATAGTGTCCCGACTGTGTAAATTGTAAGTCCACCGTCTTTCCAAAACTGTTGCCTTATCCTTTTCCATATCCAGTTTCATGTGTGCTTTCTTCATCGACGGTCTGCTCAGAAGCAAAGGTATCTCACTTGATACAACATCCGTCCAATGAAATGATTTACTCCGGCAATATTGCAAGGGATCACCACTCTTTTTAGCGACTTCAGAGTATTATCATACCCAAACCTGAAACTTGTGGAACTTTCAAATTCCTTAACCGTGTTATGATTTTCAGCATTCAAGGAGTCCAGGTAACATTTTAACCAGTCAATTCCACACACAGTAGATGTGCAGCCACTGTCCAATACAGCACAATTGAAGGATTCTGCAACCAACACCCTCATTACCAGCGTAAAACTGCTTGTCAATAGGACAATGCCTTCTTTCTGGTTGCTATCTTTTTCCTCTTCTGACTCTTCAGTGTCATGTGTCGCTTCAAACACTCTATTGTAATGTGTTGGACAGTTGAACACAAGAACATAAGAACTAGGAGCTGGAGTAGGCCATCTGGCCCCTCGAGCCTCCTCCGCCATTCAATGAGATCATGGCTGATCTTTTGTGGACTCAGCTCCACTTTTCAGGCCGAACACCATAACCCTTAATCCCTTTATTCTTCAAAAAACTATCTATCTTTATCTTAAAAACATTTAATGAAGGAGTCTCAACTGCTTCACTGGGCAAGGAATTCCATAGATTCACAACCCTTTGGGTGAAGACGCTCCTCCTAAGCTCAGTCTTAAATCTACTTCCCCTTATTTTGAGGTTACGCCCCCGAGTTCTGCTTTCACCCGCCAGTGGAAACAACCTGCCCGCATCTATCCTATCTATTCCGTTCATAATTTTATATGTTTCTATAAGATCCCCCCTCATCCTTCTAAATTCCAACGAGTACAGTCCCAGTCTACTCAACCTCTCCTCGTAATCCAACCCCTTCAGCTCTGGGATTAACCTAGTGAATCTCCTCTGCGCACCCTCCTGCGCCAGTACATCCTTTCTCAGGTAAGGAGACCAAAACTGAACCCAATACTCCAGGTGTGGCCTCACTAACACCTTATACAATTGCAGCATAACCTCCCTAGTCTTAAACTCCATCCCTCCAGCAATGAAGGACAAAACTCCATTTGCCTTCTTAATCACCTGTTGCACCTGTAAACCAACTTTTTGCAACTCATGCACTAGCATACCCAGGTCTCTCTGCACAGCAGCATGTTTTAATATTTTATCATTTAAATAATAATCCCTTTTGCTGTTATTCCTACCAAAATGGATAACCTCACATTTGTCAATGTTGTATTCCATCTGCCAGACCCTAGCCCATTCACTTAACCTATCCAAATCCCTCTGCAGACTTCTGGTATCCTCTGCACTTTTTGCTTTACCACTCACCTTAGTGTCGTCTGCAAACTTGGACACATTGCACTTGCTCCCCAACTCCAAATCATCTATGTAAATTGTGAATAATTGTGGGCCCAACACTGATCCCCAAGGGATACCACTAGCTACTGATTGCCAACCAGAGAAACACCCATTAATCCCCACTCTTTGCTTTCTATTAATTAACCAATCCTCTACCCATGCTACTACTTTACCCTTAATGCCATGCATCTTTATCTTATGCAGCAACCTTTTGTGTGGCACCTTGTCAAAAGCTTTCTGGAAATCCAGATATACCACATCCATTGGCTCCCCGTTATCTACCGCAAAGGTAATGTCCTCAAAAGATTCCACTAAATTCATTAGGCACGACCTGCCCTTTATGAACCAATGCGTCTGCCCAATGGGACAATTTTCATCCAGATCCCTTGCTATTTCTTCCTTGATGATATATTCCAGTATCTTCCCTACTAAGCTAACTGGCCTATAATTACCCGCTTTCTGCCTACCTCTTTTTTAAAACAGTGGTGTCATGTTTGCTAATTTCCAATCCGCCGGGACCACCCCAGAGTCTAGTGAATTTTGGCTAAATTATCACTGGTGCATTTGCAATTTCCCTAGCCATCTCTTTTAGCACTCTGGGATGCATTCCATCAGGGCCAGGAGACTTGTCTACCTTTAGCCCTATTAGCGTGCCCATCACTACCTCCTTAGTGATAACAATCATCTCAACGTCCTCACCTGTCATAGCCTCATTTCCATTAGTCACTGGCATGTTATTTGTCTTCCACTATGAAGACCGACCCAAAAAACCTGTTCAGTTCCTCCGCCATTTCCTCATCTCCCATTATTAAATCTCCCTTCTCATTCTCTAAAGGACCAATATTTACCTTAGCCACTCTTTTTTTGTTTTATATATTTGTAGAAACTTTTACCATCTGTTTTTATATTCTGAGCAAGTTTACTCTCGTAATCTACCTTACTCTTCTTTATAGCTTTTTTAGTAGCTTTCTGTTGCCCCCTAAAGATTTCCCAGTCCTCTAGTCTCCCACTAATCTTTGCCACTTTGTATGCTTTTTCCTTCAATTTGATACTCTCCCTTATTTCCTTAGATATTGGGCAACACGGTAGCATTGTGGATAGCACAATTGCTTCACAGCTCCAGGGTCCCAGGTTCGATTCCGGCTTGGTCACTGTCTGTGTGGAGTCTGCACATCCTCCCTGTGTGTGCGTGGGGTTCCTCTGGGTGCTCCGGTTTCCTCCCACAGTCCAAAAATGTGCAGGTTAGGTGGATTGGCCATGATACATTGCCCTTAGTGTCCAAAATTGCCCTTAGTGTTGGGTGGGGCTACTGGGTTGTGGGGATAGGGTGGAGGTGTTGATCTTGGGTAGGGTGCTCTTTCCAAGAGCCAGTGCAGACTCGATGGGCTGAATGGCCTCCTTGTGCACTGTAAATTCTATGAAAACTATGAAATATCCATGGTCGATTTTCCCTCTTTCTACCGTCCTTCCTTTTTGTTGGTGTAAACCTTTGCTGAGCACTGTGAAAAATCGCTTGGAAGGTTCTCCACTGTTCCTCAACTATTTCACCATAAAGTCTTTGCTCCCAGTCTACCTTAGCTAGCTCTTCTCTCATCCCATTATAATCTCCTTTGTTTAAGCACAAAACACTAGTGCTTGATTTTACATTCTCACCCTCCATCTGTATTTTAAATTCCACCATATTGTGATTGCTCCTTCTGAGAGGACCCCTAACTATGAGATCATTAATCAATCCTGTCTCATTTCACAGGACCAGATCTAGGATCGCTTGTTCCCTCGTAGGTTCCATTACATACTGTTCTCGGAAACTATCGCGGATACATTCTATAAACTCCTCCTCAAGGCTGCCTTGACCGACCTGGTTAAACCAATTGACATGTAGATTAAAATCCCCCATGATAACTGCTGTACTATTTCTAAATGCATCAGTTATTTCTTTGTTTATTACCTGCCCCACCATAATGTTACTATTTGCTGGCCTCTTGACTACTCCTATCAGTGACTTTTTTTGCCTTACTATTCCTGATTTCCACCCAAATGGATTCAACCTTATCCTCCATAGCAGCGATGTCATCTCTTACTATTGCTCGGATATCATCCTTAAATAACAGAGCTACACCACCTCCCTTACCATCCACTCTCTCCTTCTGAATAGTTTGATACCCTTGGATATTTAACTCCCAGTCGTGACCATCCTTTAACCATGTTTCAGTAATGGCCACAAAATCATAATCATTCACGATGATTTGCGCCATCAACTCATTTACCTCATTCCGAATGCTACAAGCATTCAGGTAAAGTACGCTTATGTTGGCTTTTATATCTCTGTTTTGAATCTTAACACCTTGATCAGTAACCTCTCCTAAGTTATTTTTCCTCTTAACTTTTCTCCTAATTTTCCTTGTCGTTGAACCCATATCTTCATGTAACAACCTGCCGCGTCGCTTTCCATTTATGTTTTTACTTCCCGTTTTATTCCTTTTCGTATTACTGGGCCTATTCCCTGAGCTCCCCTCAGTCACTGTACCTTGTACTGTCGCCCTTTTTGATTTTTGACTATGGCTTCTCTGCCTTACACTTTCTCCCTTACTACCTTTTGTTTCTGCCCCTGTTTTACTACCTTCCGACTTCCTGCATTGGTTCCCATCCCCCTGCCACATTAGTTCAAACACTCCCCAACCGCTCTAGCAAATAGCCCCCCTCGGACATCAGTTCCAGTCCTGCCTAGGAGTAACCCGTCCAGTTTGTTCAGGTCCCACCTCCCCCAGAACCGGTCCCAATGCCCCAGGAATCTGAAACCCTCCCCCTGACACCATCCCTTCAGCCATGTATTCATCCTATGTATCCTGTAATTTCTACTCTGACTAGCACATGGCACTGGTAGTAATCCTGAGATCACTACCTTTGAGGTCCAATTTCCAAACTTCCTTCCTAGCTCCCTGTATTTTGCTTTTAGGACCTCGTCCCTTTTTTTACCTATGTCGTTTGTACCGATGTGTACCACAACCACTGGCTGTTCACCCTCCCCTCCAGAATGTCCTCAAAAAATTCCAAAGCATAATGGTATTGAGAGTCACATCGAAAACATCGATTTATCATACCCCGGGCATTTCTGGGGTTCATCTTCCTATTGTAGGTTCTAACTGGGTTTCTGTCTTCATAATCTCTGGGTCCCGATCTCCTTCTATAGTCTTGGAACCTGTTTGTAGCCGTACGATTTCGCCATCCTGTTCGTAGTGTATCTTCCATATTCTGCTTTATTGCAGACTGACCTATTTGGGTCTTCAGAGCCATCGGAATGGAATGTTTCCCCAGAAACCTTTTTAAAGCTTCTGTCATCTGATCGAATAAGGTGTCCTGATCCGCAAACTGAACTCCTGTCAAAACCAAGAGCCTATCCATGTTTCTCCCCCTAGCACAATCAAGTAATTTAAAGGCAAACGCAGACTGTGGAAATTCCAGGTGGTGTTTCTGCAGCCTTTTATATAGTCTGCCAAATTCCATTATATAGTCTTCCATGGAGAAATCCTCTATTTTCCGGAACCTATCAAAATCCGACCATGCTTCATTCGCACTTAACAAGTCATCCTTTTTATAAATCTTATCCATATAACGTAATGGAGTCTCCAGACCTTCTTCTGAGTCTAATTCTTCCAATTCCAGTGCAGAAAACACTTTGCTTCGGATTTTACTGTCATAAGGTAGAGAACGAGCCAATGCCATACCTTGTTTTCTCTTTCCCAGTCCACATAAGTATTGCACTTCTTCATTGGTCATACGATCCCCTTTCAGACAATAAGGGGGGGTAGTCATATCCGGTCATCTTTATCCTAGGCTCAGCCACATATCTTCTTTTTTTTTTCTTCTCACTCACTCCTTGGTTTGGTCTGGAAAAGTTGTATCTTTCAACCCTTCACATTTGCACAGCAACGATCTTCTGCGACCATTTGATAGACGTTTAGCTGCTGTTGTATAAAGAGTCAAAGGTTCTGCTCCTTTTCTACAAACACCTTTTTTTCACTTTAACAGACTCTGCACAAAACTCTATCTCACATCACCTGACGCAAAGGCCACCTGAAACCTCTTTACATATCAGTGTCAATTATTGGATACTTAACATAAATGAGACAACTAATTGGAATGTCTCTTAATCCATTACTTAACATGTGTTGCCCTTTTATGCATTTTCTTTTTGTTTTATTTTATTTTCACGTACTAAATGATCTGCTCGCAGAAAAGTACTTTTCACTGTATCTCGGTACACGTGACAACAAACAAATCCATCCAAATCCATCCAACTCATGCCATGAGGTCTGTCTGTCTGATTTTGGAAACTCTTTTTTTTTTCTCCATGTGGGTCTTAATGGAAAAGGAAAATGAGTTTTTAAACTCCTTAAGAAGAATCGCGGTTGAGATTCTCTGATCCTGAGGCTAACTTGACACCATCGTAAATGCCGTCGCGTTTCATGACGGTGTCAACATGCCCTCAGGAGCAGCAATTCTGACCCCTACAGGGGGCCAGCATGGCACTGGAGCGACCCACGCTGCCCATGCCGGCGTCAAATGGGCGGCACGGGTCTGCGCATGCGCACTGCGACCGGCGCCAATGCGCGCATGCGCAGTGCGACTGGCGTCAATGCACGCATGGGCAGTGGCTTCCTGCACCGCGCCGGCCCCGACGTTACATGGCGTAGGGCTACAGGGCCGGCGTGGAGCAAAAGAGGTCCCCAGCCCGCCGATCGGTAGGCCCCGATCGTGGGTCAGGCCACAGCAGAGGCCCGCCCCAGGGTCGGACCCTTCCCCCCCCCCCCCCCACAAGGCCGCCCCCTGATGCATGCACACCGAGGTCCTGAGAAAGACCATACGTGTACGACGCTGGCCGGACTCGGATTTTTTTGCTCGCCCCATTGCTGGGGGGGGGGGGGGGCACGTAGAGCGGTCCCCGACCGGAGCCGCACTGGCCGCCCCGGTGCCAATTCTCCGCTCTCTGGAGAATCAGCGGTCCGGCGTTGGGGCGGCACCGCGCGATTTGCGCCCGGCCCGGCAATTCTCCAGCCCGGCGTGGGCTGAGAGAATCCCGCCCCGCATCTCTGAGGCTTTCATTGGTGGACTCTAACTTAAGTGCCTGTACCCACTAGTTGAAAGGAAATTGTTGAACACTTTCGAACTCGCTGTAAGTTTATTTGGGCTGTTTTTGGAGAGTTTGTGAATTTTGGCAGAATGCCCCTCATCCAGTTCCCACCCTTGTTCCATAATGGCCAAGGATCACAGCTTTGAATGTATGCAGTGCACAACTGCTTTCGGCATTCATTCCAAATCTGGCTGGATCACATCAAGTTCAATTTTTTAAATTTAGAGGACCCAATTCTTTTTTTCCAATTAAGGGGCAATTTCTCATGGCCAATCCACCTACCCAGCACATCTTTGGGTTGTGGGGGTGAGACTCGCACAGACATGGGGAGAATGTGGAACCTCCACATGGACAGTGACCCAGGACTGGGATCGACGCTGTGAGGCAACAGTGCCAAACATGCGCCACTGTGCTGCCCTTACATAAAACACTCCTCTCCGCTGCCAAAACATCTTATTATGCCAGGATCTTCCTCATCCTAAATTTGCATCTCTCCCTTCTATATAACATCATACCTTCTTGGAGCTCATCCTATCATGAGACCCATCTCCTACTCTCTTGACCCTATTATCATTAAATGGTTGACCACCCTACCACCCTTCAAGGCTGGTATTGTAAATTGTTCCCTCTCCTGAGGTACTGTCCCTTTCCTTCAAACCTGGTGCCATCAGCCCCTCCTCAAAAAAACTCACCCTGTTCTTGCAAACTAGCACCCCATCTCCAACCTCACTTTCCTCTTCAGAGTTATTGGATGTGTTGTCATCTCCAAAATCTGCCCTCTCCTAAATCTGTGCCCATCTTCCCTGCAATTCCATGCCTGATCCTTTCATATTGGTTTTCTGCCTGCCAAAAGCAATGAAACACCCTTAATCAAAGCCATAATTGACATCCTATAGTGGGAAGAGTCCATTGCCCATATCCACCTCTGACTTATGCTCTGGAGTTCCTTTCTTAAACCGTTCAACCTCTATAACTGTCTACATTTAAATTGATCCCTAATATACACTTACTTGATCAAAATTTTCATCACCCTTCCTATTGGCCTGGATTTGCACTGAGTCGGGGTGACAGGCAGGCTGTTCCCAATTCCTGGATTTCCAACCCAAATCCTGAGTTGTGCAACTTTTATGATTGCTTTTAAAGGGGTGGGCTGATTCAGGTTGTGAGCCTGCACTTAGCCCTCCTGACTTGACCAGCTCCATTGCGCAGAGAGGGATATGGGCGGCACGGTGGCACAGTGGTTAGCACTAATGCCTCACAGCTCCAGGGACCCGGGTTCAATTCCGGCCTTGGGTGACTGTGTGGAATTTGCACTCTCTCCCTGTTTCTGTGTGGGTTTCCTCCGGGTGCTCCGGTTTCCTTCCACAGTCCAAAGATGTGCAGGTTAGGTGTATTTATCATGATAAATTGCCCCTTTGTCCAAAACGTTAGGTGGAGTTACTTGGTTACGAGGATAAAGTGGAGGAGTGGGCTTAAGTAGGGTGCTCTTTCCAAAGGCCGGTGTAGACTCGATAGGCTGAATTGCCTCCTTCTGTACTGCATGTTCTATGATTCTATATCCTAACCATAATTTTCATGGAATTAGGCCAGCTTTTTAAAGAATCATGGTTCACTGCATTGTTGCAGTGCAATGAACCATAGACTGCATGAAGGCATGTTTTAAAAGTGAGTTCAAAAATGTCCTCCTTGTGCCTCTAACCCAAACTAAGCTCTGATCCACCCCTCATGGCCCCTCATGCCCTCTATGCCAGCCTATACCACTACCCACTCTCCATGGCCTCACTTGCCCCAATGCCAAACCAAGGGTTTTCCATATCCGTTGAAATATTATATACTGTATAGAACCAATGAAACCTATAGTGACTATAGATGGTGTGCAAAAAATGCTTTTAAAAAGTAATTCATTCATTGCGTTCTATAATGTTAAAAATTTCCTTTCAGTACAGCCCAATAAAGGTGGCAATCATCCAGACCCTTTAAAGCATCAATAATAGAAACTGCAGGCATTTGAAACCTCTCAAACTTGTGTAAATACATTGTGAAGTTGACAGCTGTCAATCAAACAATGTTTCCCCGAGAGCTCAGGGATTGATCAGAGTCATCAATCTCTGGGCCCTGAGCCAAGCATATATAATGAGTCTCCAGCTCCCGCTGCCTGTTTCGGTGATGCTAATCCTGGCAAATTAGTCCTTTGGTTCAGGGTTGATATTTTGTTTGATTGTGCCTCTCTGTGACATGTTGGAATGTTTTTCTATGTTAAATCTATTGTATAATTGTAATGTTTTAATATTGCTACAATGTGTCATTTAACGATACCCAATTGGTTATTTGTGAGTTTGAAGAAGCTGACATTAAAGCTTGAAGTCGTGGTAAAAGTTTTGTCAAACATGTTTTTTTTAGGAAAACATCTTGGAACCCTCTCAACATGGGGCGGTTAGAAGTAACCGCCCTGTTGTTTCTTCTGACTGCGAATGCATATGTTACCAACTCTCAGCGAAGCGGTATGTAAGCAATTGTCTATATATTTTATGGCTTTTTCTTTGTGCTATTTTCTACTTAATGAACAGTGCGTATTTATTTTTTTACAAATGTATTGATTTTAACTCCTTGGGGTTCACAATCCAAGAAAAAGCAGGTGACGATGAGGTAATTTAACATTGCTGAGTATCGCTACATAAACATCTTCAACCAATGAAGTTAACAGGTTTCTACTTCCTTTTCTCTGTGCAAAATCTTTCGAGAGAAGATCAAACTGAAACACCTCTGTTCAGATTAGAGTTTTAGGATCAACTGACTTTTCAGACAGATGTTCATCCTCTCATTAACTACATAATCTGTACCCAAAACAAAAGGCATTATTTTGTCTCTTCTTACAAGATGTCCCTTGACTTGTTTAGCCTGGACCAAACACAATACCCCTCAAGAATTATCTACACCCCAGAGGTCCTTCAATCTTAAACAATATTCCATTTGTTAACTACCTGTAAACAAGTAAATGGTTCTCAAGATCTATTCGCAAATCACTTCACCTGCAAATTAATGATTATCTCAGTTTTACAACACCTGAATCACAGCTCTAGCAGTCATACTGTCTGTATGCTTCTTAACCCAGGTTTCAACAATGTTACTGCAGAAAACATTAAATCTGACAATTTCTTATATTCATCACATCTCCAACAACTTTTGAAAATTGATTGCTATCATTCATTGATATGGAAAGATTAGGTATGCTCAAATATTTAACAATAAAAGACATTGCAAACAAATATATTTCTGTTACATTTTCCTGAAATGGCAGACATAATTTTCCTAATCGATGGATTAAATAGTATACTAGCTGAAACTTGGCAAACGTAATACAAGTTATAGAAAACTTTATCAACAAAAATGATTTTGGCAAAACCAGAGTCCAAATTGGAGTCATACAGCACTGAGTCCCATTTGTAATTTCAACTTGATCAATTTGATGACAAAGCAGAACTACTGAAAGTCACCATTCAATAAGACCGTGATTGATTTCACTGTAGTCTGAGCACAACCTTCCTGTCTGCAACCCACAACCCTTGATTCCCTTGCCAATCAAAAATCCATCTAACCCAGCCTTGCTTAAATTCAATAACCCAGACTCCACTGTTTACTGGGGAAGAAAATTCCACAGACAAATGACCCACTGAGAGAAAATAATTGTCGCCATCTCCATCTTCAAAGGAAGACCTCTTATTTTTGAACTGTGTCCCCTTGTTCCTGTCTTCTAACAAGAGGAAACATCCATGATCTTTTAGATTCCACAGTGACCAAATGAAAATAGCCTAAATATGATCAAGTTCTACCGAAACGTATTGCTTAAACATTTGCTTAGTACTCATAATATTAAATTAACACATATCTCGTGTTTTGTAAAGTGTCACACAATACATTATGTGGAGATGCCGGCGTTGGACTGGGGTGCGCACAGTAAGAAGTCTTACAGCACCAGGTTAAAGTCCAACAGCTTTCTGAGCACTGCTCCTTCCTCAGGTGAATAGAGAAGTAGGTTCCAGAAACATTTATATAGACAAAGTCAGAGATGCAAGACGATACTTTGAATGCGAACATTTGCAGGTACGACTCGGCCAACGTTGTCTACCTCATACGCTGCAGGAAAGGATGTCCGAAGCTTGGTACATTAGCAAGACCATGCAGATGCTGCGACAACGGATGAACGGACATTGCGCTACAATCGCCAGGCAGGAATGTTCCCTTCCAGTCAGGGAACACTTCAGCAGTCGAGGATATTCAGCCTCTGATCTTCGGGTAAGCATTCTCCAAGGCTCCCTTCAGGACACGCGACAACGCAGAATAGCAGAGCAGAAATTTATGGCCAAGTTCTGCACACATCAGTACAGCCTCAACCGGGACCTTGGATTCATGTCGCATTACATTCACCCCCCACCATCTGGCCTGGGCTTGCAAAATCCTACCAACTGCCCTGGATTGAGACAATTCACACCTCTTTAACCTGTGGTTACCCCTCTCTTTGGCTCTGTAAAGGCTTAATCACCTGCCAATGCTCGCATTCAAAGTATCGGGACATCCTTTCCTGCAGCGTATGAGGTAGACAACGTTGGCCGAGTTGTACCTGCAAATGTTCGCATTCAAAGTATCGTCTTGCATCTTTGACTTTGTCTATATGAATGTTTCTGGAACCTACCTCTCCATTCACCTGAGGAAGGAGCAGTGCTCCGAAAGCTAGTGATTTGAAACAAACCTGTTGGACTTTAACCTGGTGTTGTAAGACTTCACACAATACTTTGATTATGCTTCCCTGAACTAGTTGATGGTCTTTAATCATCTACTGAAAGGTCAATGATCTGGGACACTTGAACTTGTATCCAAGGTCACCATTGCAGAGTCAGAGCAGCCTTCTCGAAGGTCAACCCACGAAAAGCCACTGGCCCAGATGGGGTACCCGGACGAGCACTCAGGTCTTGCGTGGATCAGCTGGCACGGGTATTCACAGACATCTTCAACTTCTCTTTACAACAATCTGAGGTCCCTATCTGCTTCAAGAAGATGACCATTATTGATGTACCAAAGAAAAGCCAAGCAGCGTGCCTTAATGACTATCGTCCAGTGGCTCTGACATCCATCATTATGAAGTGCTTCGAAAAGTTAGTCACGGCACGAATCAACTCCAGCCTCCCGGATTGCCTTGAACCACTACAGTTCACCTACCGCTGCAACAGGTCCACAGCAGACGCCATCTCCCTGGCCCTGCACTCAACACTGGAACACCTAGATAACACAGACTCCTATGTCAGACTCCTATTTATTGACTACAGCTCAGCCTTCAACACTATTATTCCGACAAAACTCACCTCCAAACTCTGTGGCCAGGGCCTCGGCTCCTCCCTCTGTGACTGGATCCTGAACTTCCTAACTCACAGACCACAATCAGTAAGGATAGGCAACAACACTTCCTCCATGATCATCCTCAACGTGCCCCACAAGGCTGTGTCCTCAGCCCCCTACTATACTGCTTATACACCTATGACTGTGGCTAAATTCCCTTCCAACTCGATTTTCAAATTTGCTGATGACACCACAGTGGTGGGTTGGATTTCAAACAATGACGAGACAGAGTACAGGAATGAGATAGAAAATCTGGTGAACTGGTGCGACGACAATAATCTCTCCCTCAATGTCAACAAAACAAAGGAGATTGTCATCGACTTCAGGAAGCCTAGAGGAGAACATGCCCCTGTCTACATCAATGGGAACGAAGTAGAAAGGGTCGAGAGCTTCAAGTTTTTAGGTGTCCAGATTACCAACAACCTGTCCTGGTCTCCCCATGCTGACAATATAGTTAAGAAAGCCCACCAACGACTCTACTTTCTCAGAAGACTAAGGACACTTGGCATGTCAGCTATGACTCTCACCAACGTTTACAGATGCACCATAGAAAGCATTCTTTCTGGTTGTATCACAGCTCGGTATGATTCCTGCTCTGCCCAAGACCGCAGGAAACTACAAAAGGTCGTGAATGTAGCCCAGTCCATCACGCAAAACAGCCTCCCATCCATTGACTCTATCTATAATTCCCGCTGCCTCAGAAAGGCAACCAGCATAATTAAGGACCCCACGCACCCTGCACATACTCTCTTCCACCTTCGTCCGTCAGGAAAAATACAAATGTTTGAGGTCACGTACTAACCGACTCAGGAACAGCTTCTTCCCCGCTGCCATCAGACTTTTGAATGGACCTACCTCGTATTAAGTTGATTTTTTCTCTACATCCCAGTTATGACTGTACCATTACATTCTGTAGTATCTCCTTCCTTCCCTATGTACGGTATGCGTTGTCTGTATAGCATGCAAGAAACAACACTTTTCACTGTATACTAATGTGACAATAATAAAGCAAATCAAATCAAATGATGTCTGACTTTTTGAGTATTTTCAACATGTTCTATTCTTAATGTATATATTTCAACAAAATTGTTTATGGTGTTCCACACGTCATTATCAATCAGCATAATGAATCTTGTATTAAAACAGGTATAATGTTCAAAGGTTTATTGATTGAAAGTAACAACTTTGAAAAAGTATTCTCC
The DNA here is from genome assembly GCF_047496885.1 of Scyliorhinus torazame. Taxonomy (NCBI): domain Eukaryota; kingdom Metazoa; phylum Chordata; class Chondrichthyes; order Carcharhiniformes; family Scyliorhinidae; genus Scyliorhinus; species Scyliorhinus torazame. The sequence continues at coordinate 287,793,839 of NC_092712.1, forward strand.
TAATTTATATTCTTTCGTGGAGTGTGGCATTGCGATCAAGGCCAGCATTGTTGCCCATTCCTAATTATCCTTGAGAAGGTGGTGGTGAGTCAGCTACTTGAACCGTTGTGGCCCATTTGGTACAATTTTTCTACAGAAATTTGGGAGCTTTCTAGTCTATTTCAGTGGGCAGTTTATTCACAAGCACATTGCTGTAGATCTGAAGACGCAAGTCAGACTAACTTGGTAAGTTACCCTCCCGAAATGGCCAACAAAGTTTTTATGTCTATCAATGGTATTTTCATGTTCACCATTTCTGAGATGAATAGAGATTCCAAATGTATTAATTCATTGAATTTGAATTCCATCAACTGCCGTGATGCCCATGTGCCGAGAGCAGTAAGCCTGGGCCACTAGATTACTTACCCAATGATAATGCCAGTATGCCACGATCTCCCATTAAATTTGCATTGTACATTATATGACAGTATAGGAAAATTAATATAATGTTTGCTATTCAACAGTGATGTAGGAAGATGAGGTATGCTCAAATAATTTGAATATTTAATAACAAATGATGACATTGCAAACAGATGTATTTTTGTTTTATTTTCCTGCAGCCTGCGGTAATCCAGAAGTGGCGGACGTCATTTTCCTAATTGATGGATCAAGTAGTATACGCTCTCAAGACTTTGAAAAAGTAAAAGAAGCGACAGCAACCTTTATCAACAAAAATGAGTTTGGTAAAACCAGAATGCAAATTGGTGTCATACAGTTCAGCACTAAGCCACGTTTGGAATTCCAACTTGATCAATATGATGACAAAGCAGTATTACTGAAAGCTGTTCATCAGATTCGGCAGTTACATGGGGGTACAAATATCGGCCAAGCACTGAACTTTACAATCGACTACTTTGATAGCTCAAAAGGGGGACGGCCTGGAATACAACAATACCTCATACTGATTACAGATGGAGAGTCAGGCGATCATGTGTCTGAAGCTGCCAGAGCCATCAGAGATAGAGGGGTTAATGTTTTTGCCATCGGTATTGGCGCTGCTAATCATGCTGAGCTTGTGACGATTTCAGGGTCTCAAGACCAAACTTTTCACGTGGACAACTTTGGTGCTCTAAAGGACGTGGATAAATGCATTTCATTTGTAGTACGCAGTCCTAATGGTGAGTTTAAAAAGTTTCAAAATTACTTTATAAACTAGCAGATTGACCGATGGTTTGCAATACCTTTGAAGCCAGTGCTAGAATTGGGAGCCTTGCCCACTGGCAATGGATTTGGGAATATTATGAATGCTTTGCTGTTCAGTTTTCCAGTATGCATTGCTAGGTATATAAGAACATAAGAACTAGGAACAGGAGTAGGCCATCTGGCCCCTCGAGCCTGCTCCGCCATTTAATGAGATCATGGCTGATCTTTGTGGACTCAGCTCCACTCTCCGGCCCGTACACCATATCCCTGAATCCCTTTATTCTTTAGAAAGGTATCTATCTTTTTTTAAAAAACGTTTAAAGAAGGAGCCTGAACTGCTTCACTGGGCAAGGAATTCCAGAGATTCACAACCCTTTGGGTGAAGAAGTTCCTCCTAAACTCGGTCTTAAATCTACTTCCCCTTATTTTGAGGCTATGCCCCCTAGTTCTGCTTTCCCCGACCAGTGGAAACAACCTGCCCACATCTTTCCTATTTATTCCCTTCATAATTTTATATGTTTCAATAAGATCCCCCCGCATCCTTCTAAACTCCAACTCAACCAGGTAGCAAATTTACCATCAGGGCAGACGTAGAACATTAGGAACAACTGTGTTGTCTCCTCAAGATGGTGATAATTGTTGAGTTCCTTTTAATGCTAGAAGCCTGGCATACTTCAGCCAAGCAGCCACATTGAAAAGAAGAATTTTGGAAACCGTAATAACTTAACAGGCTCCTCCAACAGATGATGTCCAACAATTTTGGTGGTTGATTTGTCAGTTCCAATGAACTTGACAGTTTATCCTCTTTTTTCCCCATGCACATTTATTCCTACTTTTAACAATTCCACCAAGCAGCTGGGCTTGAAGTAGGCAGGGTGAACTAACTGAATAGTTGTGAGCAAACTGATGCTTCACTCTCTCACACACACACCACTCGCGCAAACACACACACGCAGAACACCGCTTGCTCGCCCACACACAGAACGCCACATGCACACACACACACACACAGAACACAACTCACACACAGAACACAACTCACACACAGAACACAACTCACACACAGAACACAACTCACATACACAGATTACTTTTTAAACTCGCAAATTGATTCCATGGTTGGAGAAAACTTTGAAGCCAGTGCTAGAATTGGGAGCCTTGCCCACTGGCACTGGATTTGGGAATATCATGGATGCTTTGCTGTTCAATTTTCCAGTATGCGTTGCTCGGTAGCAAGTTTACCATCAGGGCAGACGTAGAAGATTAGGAACAACTGTGTGGTCTCCTCAAGATGGTGATAATTGTTGAGTTCCTTTTAATGCCAGAAGCCTGGCATACTTCAGCCAAGCAGCCACATTGAAAGGAAGAATTTTGAAAACCTTAATAACAACAGACTCCTCCAACAGATGATGTCTAATGGTTTTGGTGGTTGATTTGGCAGTTCCAATGAACAGTTTATCCTCTTTTTTTTCTGCACATTTATTCCGACATACTATTCCTTTTTAAAAATAAATTTAGAGTACCCAATTCATTTTTTTCAATTAACGGGCAGTTTATCGTGGCCAATCCACCTACCCTGCACATCTTTGGGTTGTGGGGGTGAAATCCACACAAACACGGGGAGAATGTGCAAACACCACACGGACAGTGACCCAGAGCCGGGATCGAACTTGGGACCTCAGCGCTGTGAGGCAGCAATGATAACCACTGCGCCACCGTGCTGCCCACATACAGACTATTCCTAACAATTCTAACAGGCACCTGGGCTTGAAGTAGGCACTGTGAACTAACTGAGTGGTTGTGAGCTAACTGATGCTTCACTCTCTCACCCACACATACACACACACAGATAACTTGTGCAAAAATACACACACAGAACGCCACTCGTGCGCTCACACACACAGAATGCCACTCGCGCGTGATTTGTTATGTTCTCGGTGTAACATAAGCGGCTTCCTTGTGGTGCACTTGACAAAGGAAGGTTCAGACATGGAGATAACTTCAACACGTTTATTAAACTATTTACACTTCTATTACTCGGGTTCGACACTACTGCTAATCCTGCAGAGAAATGGGTGACCACCAGAAAGGGCAGGCAGTCAGTGCAGGAATCCCCTGTGGTTGTCCCCCTCTCGAACAGATATACCCCTTTGGATACTGTCGGGGGGGATAGCCTATCAGGGGAAAACAGCAGCAGCCAGAGCAGTGGCACCACGGCTGGCTCTGATGTTCAGGAGGGAGGGTCAAAGCGCAGAAGAGTAATAGTAATAGGGGACTCTATAGTCAGGGGCACAGATAGGCGCTTCTGTGGACGTGAAAGAGACTCCAGGATGGTATGTTGCCTCCCTGGTGCCAGGGTCCAGGATGTCTCCGAACGGGTAGAGGGAATCCTGAAGGGGGAGGGCAAACAGGCAGAGGTCGTTGTACATATTGGTACTAACGACATAGGCAGGAAGGGGCATGAGGTCCTGCAGCAGGAGTTCAGGGAGCTAGGCAGAAAGTTAAAAGACAGGACCTCGAGGGTTGTAATCTCGGGATTACTCCCTGTGCCACGTGCCAGTGAGGCTAGAAATAGGAAGATAGAGCAGACAAACACGTGGCTAAACAGCTGGTGTAGGAGGGAGGGTTTCCGTTATCTGGACCACTGGGAGCTCTTCCGGGGCAGGTGTGACCTGTATAAGATGGACGGGTTGCATCTAAACAGGAGAGGCATAAATATACTGGCCGCGAGGTTTGCTAGTGTCAGACGGGAGGGTTTAAACTAGTATGGCAGGGGGGTGGACACGGGAGCAATAGGTCAGAAGGTGAGAGCATTGAGTGAGAACTAGGGAATAGGGACAGTGTGGCTCTGAGGCAGAGCAGACGGGGAGAAGTTGCTGAACACAGCGGGTCTGGTGGCCTGAAGTGCATATGTTTTAATGCAAGGAGCATTACGGGTAAGGCAGATGAACTTAGAGCTTGGATTACTACTTGGAACTATGATGTTGTTGCCATTACAGAGACCTGGTTGAGGGAAGGGCAGGATTGGCAGCTAAACGTTCCAGGATTTAGATGTTTCAGGCGGGATAGGGGGGGATGTAAAAGGGGAGGCGGAGTTGCGCTACTTGTTCGGGAGAATATCACAGCTATACTGCGAGAGGACACCTCCGAGGGCAGTGAGGCTATATGGGTAGAAATCAGGAATAAGAAGGGTGCAGTCACAATGTTGGGGGTATACTACAGGCCTCCCAACAGCCAGCGGGAGATGGAGGAGCAGATAGGTAGACAGATTTTGGAAAAGAGTAAAAACAACAGGGTTGTGGTGATGGGAGACTTCAACTTCCCCAATATTGACTGGGACTCACTTAGTGCCAGGGGCTTAGACGGGGCGGAGTTTGTAAGGAGCATCCAGGAGGGCTTCTTAAAACAATATGTAAACAGTCCAACTAGGGAAGGGGCGGTACTGGACCTGGTATTGGGGAATGAGCCCGGCCAGGTGGTAGATGTTTCAGTAGGGGAGCATTTCAGTAACAGTGACCACAATTCAGTAAGTTTTAAAGTACTGGTGGACAAGGATAAGAGTGGTCCGAGGATGAATGTGCTAAATTGGGGGAAGGCTAATTATAACAATATTAGGCGGGAACTGAAGAACATAGATTGGGGGCGGATGTTTGAGGGCAAATCAACATCTGACATGTGGGAGGCTTTCAAGTGTCAGTTGAAAGGAATACAGGACAGGCATGTTCCTGTGAGGAAGAAAGATAAATACGGCAATTTTCGGGAACCTTGGATGACGAGTGATATTGTAGGCCTCGTCAAAAAGAAAAAGGAGGCATTTGTCAGGGCTAAAAGGCTGGGAACAGACGAAGCCTGTGTGGCATATAAGGAAAGTAGGAAGGAACTTAAGCAAGGAGTCAGGAGGGCTAGAAGGGGTCATGAAAAGTCATTGGCAAATAGGGTTAAGGAAAATCCCAAGGCTTTTTACACGTACATAAAAAGCAAGAGGGTAGCCAGGGAAAGGGTTGGCCCACTGAAGGATAGGCAAGGGAATCTATGTGTGGAGCCAGAGGAAATGGGCGAGGTACTAAATGAATACTTTGCATCAGTATTCACCAAAGAGAAGGAATTGGTAGATGTTGAGTCTGGAGAAGGGGGTGTAGATAGCCTGGGTCACATTGTGATCCAAAAAGACGAGGTGTTGGGTGTCTTAAAAAATATTAAGGTAGATAAGTCCCCAGGGCCGGATGGGATCTACCCCAGAATACTGAAGGAGGCTGGAGAGGAAATTGCTGAGGCCTTGACAGAAATCTTTGGATCCTCGCTGTCTTCAGGGGATGTCCCGGAGGACTGGAGAATAGCCAATGTTGTTCCTCTGTTTAAGAAGGGTAGCAAGGATAATCCCGGGAACTACAGGCCGGTGAGCCTTACTTCAGTGGTAGGGAAATTACTGGAGAGAATTCTTCGAGACAGGATCTACTCCCATTTGGAAGCAAATGGACGTATTAGTGAGAGGCAGCACGGTTTTGTGAAGGGGAGGTCGTGTCTCACTAACTTGATAGAGTTTTTCGAGGAGGTCACTAAGATGATTTATGCAGGTAGGGCAGTAGATGTTGTCTATATGGACTTCAGTAAGGCCTTTGACAAGGTCCCTCATGGTAGACTAGTACAAAAGGTGAAGTCACACGGGATCAGGGGTGAACTGGCAAGGTGGATACAGAACTGGCTAGGCCATAGAAGGCAGAGGGTAGCAATGGAGGGATGCTTTTCTCATTGGAGGGCTGTGACCAGTGGTGTTCCACAGGGATCAGTGCTGGGACCTTTGCTCTTTGTAGTATATATAAATGATTTGGAGGAAAATGTAACTGGTCTGATTAGTAAGTTTGCAGACGACACAAAGGTTGGTGGAATTGCGGATAGCGATGAGGACTGTCTGAGGATACAGCAGGATTTAGATTGTCTGGAGACTTGGGCGGAGAGATGGCAGATGGAGTTTAATCCGGACAAATGTGAGGTAATGCATTTTGGAAGGGCTAATGCAGGTAGGGAATATACAGTGAATGGTAGAACCCTCAAGAGTATTGAAAGTCAAAGAGATCTAGGAGTACAGGTCCACAGGTCATTGAAAGGGGCAACACAGGTGGAGAAGGTAGTCAAGAAGGCATACGGCATGCTTGCCTTCATTGGCCGGGGCATTGAGTATAAGAATTGGCAAGTCATGTTGCAGCTGTATAGAACCTTAGTTAGGCCACACTTGGAGTATAGTGTTCAATTCTGGTCGCCACACTACCAGAAGGATGTGGAGGCTTTAGAGAGGGTGCAGAAGAGATTTACCAGAATGTTGCCTGGTATGGAGGGCATAAGCTATGAGGAGCGATTGAATAAACTCGGTTTGTTCTCACTGGAACGAAGGAGGTTGAGGGGCGACCTGATAGAGGTATACAAAATTATGAGGGGCATAGACAGAGTGGATAGTCAGAGGTTTTTCCCCAGGGTAGAGGGGTCAATTACTAGGGGGCATAGGTTTAAGGTGAGAGGGGCAATGTTTAGAGTAGATGTACGAGGCAAGTTTTTTACGCAGAGGGTAGTGGGTGCCTGGAACTCACTACCGGAGGAGGTAGTGGAAGCAGGGACGATAGGGACATTTAAGGGGCATCTTGACAAATATATGAATAGGATGGGAATAGAAGGATACGGACCCAGGAAGTGTAGAAGATTGTAGTTTAGTCGGGCAGTATGGTCGGCACGGGCTTGGAGGGCCGAAGGGCCTGTTCCTGTGCTGTACATTTCTTTGTTCTTTGTTCTTTGTACTATAGCTACCCATACTGACTAACCAGTTGCTGCAATCCACGTGGTGGGTGTAATATTGAATCAACTCTGTGTCTCTACTCACTGACTGACTCCACTGGAAAGAGGCAGATCATGTGTGTGGTGTCCTTTATATATGGGTTGGTGTAATACCCCCGTGTGGTTGTGTCACCTCTGTGTGTATCGTGAATGTCCATTGGTCATGTCCTATCTAACTGATCTATTGGTTGAGTGTGTGTGAGTGATGTCACTTGTGCTCCCTCTAGTGTCTAGCTAGCTTACATGCATTTACATTGATGCATATCACCACAGCGCGCTCACACACAGAACACCACTCGCGTGCGCACACACACAGACCACCACTCGCGCGCACACACACAACACTCGTGCGCTCACACACAGAACACCACTCGCGCGCACACACAAACACAAGTAACACACACACAGAACACAACACAACTAATACACACAGAACACAACTCACACACACAAAACACAACTCACACACACAAAACACAACTCACACACACACAAAACACAACTCGCGCACACAACACAACTCACATACACACAGAACACCACTCGCGTGCATAGAACACAACTCACACACACATAGAACACAACTCAGACACACACAACACAACTCACACACACAGAACACAACTCACACACACAGAACACAACTCACACACACACAGAACACAACTCGCACACAACTCACACACACAGAACACAACTCACACACACAGAACAGCACTTGCGCGCACATATACAGAACAGCACTCGGGCGCGTGCACACACACCACTCGTGCGCACACACACAGAACACTACTCACACGCACACACAGAACACCACTCGCGCGCAAACACAGAAAACAACTCACACACACATAGAACACAACTCGCACAACACACTCAAGCACAGTCAAAAATATATACAACACACACACACAAAGAACACACATAACCAACCTGCGTCCACTCTGACCCAGCTGTCAACAACAACAGCCTGTATTTACAATAACACCTGCTATACAGGAAATTGCCAATGCCTTGGTATTGCCAATTTTACATTCCTGAAAGTCTCATCTCAACATGGCCCCTGCCCCCTTTAACCCATTACTGGTCACTCATCAGTCTTATTCTCTCTGTCTTGTGGCCAATTTCAAAGTGAACAGACTATTTCCACCCATCGGGTGGATGATTCTCGGTTATCTAATGGCTGACGGCCCAAAACGCCTCATTTTTTACTTTCAAGCAACATAAGCAAGTTTTTTAAAATGTCAACAACTCCAATGATTGTCTGGAGATTAGTCCTTAATCCCATGAGGCTCCAGGGAGGATCGGCAACCCCTATCCAAGGCGCATCACAATTAAAAACCAGAGAGTCCGGCTTCAAAGGGAGCTAGATTTCACAGGAGGGGGTCAGGGGGAGGAAGAGAAAACAGCTTGGTCAGAGAGGGAGAAGGTTATAGCCAGAAAATGCCAGAGTATGGGGCCTGGAAGACTGAGGGTACAGAGTTGTGGACATATAGAATTAATATGTCTCTGGGGAGACTGAACGCATAAATGAGGGAGATCGGGCAAGATGAGATGTGCAGATTAGGTGGATTGGCCCTTTTGTGTCCAAAGATGTGCAGGTTAGATAGGGTTTGGGGGATAGGGTGGGGGAATGGGCCTAGGTAGGGTGCTCTTTCAGAGGTTGTTGCAGACTCAATGGGCTGAATGGCCTCTTTCTGCACTGCAGGAATTCTATGGATTAGATTCTATGAATTAGAGCGTGAGGAGGCACATGTTAAGCAGGAATCTCAGCATAGACCAGTTGGGCCAAATGGCCAATTTCTGTGCTGCATATTCTGTACAATGCAAAAACTACAAGATAATCCAGCCATGTATCTGAGTTTCCGAGTAACTGGCTATCGTATAAGATGGTGTCTTTGTTGATATATGGTTAACTGAGCGGCTGGTGCAATGACCAAGACAGCTGGTTATACTCGACTGGAAATCGAAGTGCAGAGGAGGTAGGGTGGCCATTCACCCAGTTTAGTACCAGAGAGTCCAGATTACAGCACACCTGGCCCTGTTCTAGTACTGGACGCCTTGTGTCCGAGGTTCTGATACTCCTGTGAAAGTCAGTCACATTTGACTCCCATTATGCTGAATGGTACTTGCAGCATGGTGCAATCTACATCCAAATAGTCATCCACAATTAAAAACAAAACAACAACGCACAATGGCTTTTTCAAGAACTAATTAAAATGAACCATTTGAAGTGTGAAAGTCATTATTGGAATGGAAGGGGCACTGGGAATCAGCAGAAAGTTCATGGGACTATAGTTACCCATCACCCTCCACTCAAGCAGCTCTCACATCTGGCAGGTGTTATGAGAGCAGAGGTTGAAACTCAGGCAAAGCACCGGGTCGGCAAGCCATTCACCGGCTGCCTGGGGCTACCTCAAGATGAAGCAGTGAGAAACAGAGGGGATAGGCCGTAGCGGGCAGGTGAGGCAGGCTGTAACAGTGTCGGTGGGAAAGACGCTGGTGGGTTCAGAGGGGAGGGGAAGTCAGCTCAAGGGTCTGTGCCGATGATTTTTAGTAGACAAACCGCTTGAAGATCATTCAGAAGCTGGGGCCAGATTCATTCCCGAGATCCCATTTACCTCACTTGAGCTTTCCTCACTTAAATGAACATGACAAAGGTAGGAATTAATTCACAAAGGACTACAGGCATCTCTGAAATAGAGACAATTTGCTCTATAGCTTGAGGGGCAGCATTCCACATAAAGCTTGGGGCATGAGCTGCAGCGGGATCTGAACCCCTACTGTTGGCATTCATATGCTCCACCCTTTCGAATTCTAGCCAAGTGAGCTAACTGAACCACTCCACTCTGCAACAGTATTCAAGTAACCCAGCAAAATTTGACGCCTACACAACTGAAACATATTTTTGCATGCATGTGTAGGGGTTGGCGGGCTATTTGAGAGGACGGGGGCGGGGTGTGCGTTGGCCGCATTTGATATTTGTGGCCTCCCAGTGGTCCTAGGAGGAAGTCTAACCAAAAAGTAACGGCTACCAAACTTGGGTTCAAGAATCAGGAAGTTGGAGCTGCGGGAGGAAGGAAAATTAAAATGAGGGAGATAAGAAACTCCACAGTTCTGAGGCTGAAATGCTCAACTTATTTAAAAAGGTACCTGGATCTATATTTGAAATGCTGGAACCTGCAAGGCTCTAAATTTATTTAAACAAAAGGAGTGACTACATCTCAAAAGTGCTCAACGCCAATGAAGTCACTACTCTATATAAATGCAAGTTCTTCCTTTATCTTTGGAGTGAGATTTGCTTGGCTTCTTTTCTCTTTGTCCAGTTGCCAAAGGTCACACAGGCTACACAGACAGGCCAGGTACAACACGCATCGGATACAGGAGAACGTTTCTCCCGACCTCAGGAATGTCCCTGTGCCTGCAGTGAAGTGACACTGCTTTGCACAGAATAGCAGCAACAGCAGTTCTGGGCGGCACGGTGGCACAGTGGTTAACACTGCTGCCTCACAGCTCCAGGGTCCCAGGTTCAATTCCGGCCTCGGGTTACTGTCTGTGTGGAGTTTGCACTTTCTCCTGTGTCTGCGTGGGCTTCTTCCGGGTGCTCCGGTTTCCTTCTCCTGTCCAAAGAAGTGCAGGTTAGGTGGATTGGCCATGCTAAATTGCCCTTAGTGTCCAAAAGGTTAGGTGGGGGTGCTGGGTTACAGGAATAGGGTGGAGGTGTAGGCTTAAGTAGGGCACTCTTTCCAAGGGCCAGTGTAGACTCGATGGACCGAATGACCTCCTTCTGCACTTTAAATTCTATGATTCTATAATTCTCCAGAGGTTTCTCTTTGCGTGAGGTTGTTTCCCTCACACCCAGGTGATGTCACTGAAAGAAGTTGAGAACTAAGGAAGTGGGCAGGGAACAGCACAGGGATTGGGAATTGAAAGATGTTGAGGAAAATATGAAGGAAAACAGAGCAGCAACGCTGGAAGGTGAGGAGGTCTGAAAGAAAAGAAAAAGATTGGTGAAAGGGTTTGGGAGAGTAGATTCAATAGGCAGATGAGAGAGAGAGAAAGAGAGAGGATTGGGAGGTTACAGGAAGAGAATTGGGAGAGGGGGAGGGAGAGAAAATATGGGTTGCAGAACTTTACTCTGTGGGTATGGTCCTTCCCCACCCCAATGAAAAGTCAGAGGCAAATCTGCCTCCAAATGGCCAGCTCACACGTCAACCATTTAACAACTGGTGTGCCTTTAATTGGCTCAAGCCAGAACTTCTGCCCCCATCCAAGAGGATATCTGCGTCTTGGAGCTGCCAGCCAATCAAACAGTTAACAGTGCTCTTATTCCGCAACACCAGAACTGGGACTACAGTGAGTCCCAAAGTAGAGGAGTAGCACGGAGCCGGACATTAGTGTAAGTTCAGCATCGTGCCAGCACCAGACTCAGCCTCCAGTGGAGGGCTTAAAGGACCAGGATTGACACGGAAAGGGGTAGATGAAACCTGGAGGCGAGAAGAGGAAATGAAACTACTTAGTCCTTTGATGTGGTGGGGAGTAGACGATCATTGTAAGACTGTTCATTAACATTGTGGTTTGCATCAAAGAAGTGTACTTGAGATGCATTCAAACATGAAGGGAAAAATAAATAAATAATCCATCACGCAGCAACAGCTGAACTTGGAAACTGTCAATCACATTCCAGTGAGGTCTTCCCGGTGAAGCTGAATGGGTGCTCAGCATTTCAAAGGCTTTCAGTGGATGTGAGATTTTTCAAGTGCTGGGGGCTTTCTAGGAAGCATCTGACACTCTTATTGCTGCTGTTTGAACGTTTTTTGTCTAAGGGAGCAGATGTTAGGAAAGGGAAAGTGTTTCTTCATTGATTCTTTACTGGACTCCCGGACTGCTCTTCGCCAGCCCACTCTGAAACCAAGTGGCAGGTGACACCCAATCAAAGTTCTGTGGATTTCTCCTCAATTGCCCCGAGATAATTCTTACACTGTGAGCCAACTGGCCTCAACGGACTCTGACTTCCACACAAGTGTTCCACAAACTTCATTCTTGAAAAGACATGCCTTAATATCTTCATCCAAACAATCTTTTTCCCTCAACTGTTTTTTCCAGCAAAAAGCAATTTACAGGATTGCAGAATCTTCTTTTGAGGATGTTCTGTTTTGAATTGCCATGTGCTTTCAATCTTCCACACGATCTCTAAGGACACAGCCACAACAATAGCTCAGTACAGGCTGCATTAAGATATCAGCAACCTTAATTCAGATATCTGGCTTCTCGCTAGCCAACTCGATCAGGTCTGTACTTTTCAGATTTCCACTGATGACGTTGGGCTGAGCAGTCGCACGTCAGATGGCTCTCCTCCCGCGGATCCGTAAAACAATCACTTTTTAACAAAAACTTGCCAAATGTTAAGAGGGCGGAGGACGAGAGAGAGAAGAAAATGACGGGAAAAAGCCAGTCCAGGGGCCGCACGGAGACCAGGAGTGCAAGGGGTCTGGAACAGAGGCAGTCGGACGAGCTGACCAGCACACGAGGTGGCGGAGCGCAAGTTTCGCAGGAACAAAAAGGGCAGACCAGCCAAGCACAAAACCCTCCCTCACAGGGAGGGAACTGGACGGCATCCCTCTCAGAGGCACTGAAGGAGCACCGGCAGGAAATTAAAACAGATATGCAGGCTGCAGTGAAAGATGCGGTGGTCGAAACCCTGGTGCAAATACAGATTGCTCTGAGCAGTGCCGAAAAGAAACTGGAGGCCCAAGAAGACATCATCAATGACGTTTAAAGAGCCGCAACCGACCAGAGTGATCGGATAGTGGCACTGGAAAAGGAGGTGGCGAGACTGGTTGTGACGCAGTGCAACCTGAGGGAAAACGTCGAGGACCAAGAAAATCGGTCAAGGAGGCAGAACCTGTGGATCGTGGGCCTGCCAGAAGGAACCAAAGGCAGGGGCCCCACCAATTATGTGACCCAGATGCTGGGCAACCTGGTGGGAAGGGAGACCTTCCCTAACCCACCAGAAATAATGTGGAGATGCTGGTGTTGGACAGTAAGAAGTCTTACAACACCAGGTTAAAGTCCAACATGTTTGTTTCAAACACTAGCTTTCGGAGCACTACTCCTTCCTCAGGTGAATGTAGAAATAGACAGGGCCCTCTTGTCGCTGCGACCGAACCAAAAAGCCAGGGAGCAACCAAGGGCCATTATTGCCAAACTTCTCCGGGTACCAGGACCGGGAAAGAATCCTGCACTGGGCCAGGCAGTCCAAGAACTGCAGTTGGGAAGGACATAGACTCTGAATTTACCAGGACATTGGGCTGACCTGGCCAAGTGCAGGGCGGAATTCAACAGGACGAAAGCATCGCTGTACAAGAGCGGCGTACGCTTTTGCATGTTGTACCCAGCCAAGCTCTGGGTCACATATCAGGACAAAGAACACTTTTTTATGGCCCCTGCTGAAACAGACAAGTTTGTTGCAGAGTGCGGACTGGAGCAACGACAACAGGGGAAGCGGTAAAGGGCCCCAGCAAAGGAAAAGAACGACAGTGCGGCAGCAAGCCAACAAGGGGGGGGGGGAAAGAGAAAACATCTCCCCCCACCCCTCCAACGCATCCCGATCGACGAACAGCAAGCCCCCACCTGAGAGACTGCTGCACTCTGGAGACTGTGGCCCATTCGTGCAAACGAGGGCAGCAGCAGAGGAAAATTAGAGTAACAAACGGGACAATGGAGGGTATGATGGGGAAAGAACAGGTTGAAACCATGATGTACGATCAATTGCACAAAGTCTAAAGTTGGGTACAACTGTGGCTTTATTACCGTCAGATGCGTGGCCTCCTGCTGCAGCTGGCGAAATTGCAGGGCACTGGAGGTCATGCATATTTATACAGTTCTCCTTGGGCGAAGCCAGCCGGCAGGAGCCACCGGCGAACTTGTAGTGCAGGTCCTACCTTACATCTCCTATTACAGTGGTTCACCACAACCACAGAAAGCGGGTAGGAGGAAAACGGGACAGAATCTCCCGTGAGGAGGGTCACCACACTAGCAGGAAAGCTAGCGCTGGGAGCATGCAGGAGATAGAGGCCACGGCGCACCCCCAACAGGGGGTACAGTGCCTGGCAGGGGAGGGGGTGTGAGTGGGTGGGACAAGCAGCCGGGACTGGGAAGCAAAGAGGAAAAAGGGACGGGGGAAGGGGGACAGAGTGGGGGGGGGGCATGGATAGGGGGGGAAAGGGGATGGGAATGGGGGGAAGGGAAGGGAATGGAGGGGGTCATAGGGAAAGAGAAAATGATAGGAGCAAAGCTAAACTGACAGTATGGCTATATAGTGCCGCAACCAGAGACCCGGAGCAAAGAAGCACAGCAAACAACCACTTAGTACGGTTGCTGGGTGAAGGCAAGGCCCGGGGTGCAGGGGCATATCCAATTATTATTAATGGCGGATGCTAAGTTGGCGGCCATGTTGGGTGTCCCCTGGACAAAGGGAAGCCCCGGAGCGCAGGGACACGACTGCATGGGGAAAGTAGTGACTGTGGCCACCTGCGGGTAACGAAGGGCTGGGTGGGACAGGCCTACCTGTCATGTTAGGTACACTGGTATAACACTGGCTGCAACTGGATGCAGCATAGACCAAAAGATACTCCAGACCTTGAAGTTAGTTTAATCAGATTTATTGAACTAATAGCACAGTTAGCACAGTTCTCTGTGAGTCTTAAGTGTGGTTACTCTGTCTGACTGAACCAGACTAGCTCTTAGCCATGTGGTAGAGGTGTGAGATTGTAACTACACCCTTGACTGACTCTCTAGATGTTCATCAGTGGAAGGAGGTGGAGTGTGAGTGCCTCGTGTCTTTTATAGTCAGATCCCACCCCTGGGTGTCCTGCCTGCTTATTAGTCATGTCCTGTACTCTGTGTTCATTAGCTGCTTGTCTGTGCCTGCCTGTATATCATTATGTGTGTGTCTGCATGTCATGACATCTCCCCTTTTTTATGTTTGGATGACATATGTGAACGTATTTACAAAAATAGGACAATATTAACATATTTACATGCAGTGGATATGAACATATGTACATGTGAAAACAGCTGTCTAAAGCGAGAAAACAGAACATAGCAAACAGAACAAATGTTCATAAGCCGAGTCTTTGTGCCTTGTGTCTGATCCTAGCCGACCGCCAGAGAGGTTGTGGTGGGGACGACAGCGCCTTGATGGGTGGGATTGAAGCCTGACTGGTGGCCTCGTGAGTCGAGGTATCAGGAGGTGGCAAAACAACTGAAGGAAATGGAGATGAATGTGGTTGCGGGCAGGCAACTTTGCGCAGTGCCCGTCTGTTTCGTCGCACAACAGAACCATCAGCCAGACGCACAACATACTAGCGGGGGGCAGCCTGTCGAACAACGACAGCTGGAGCTGACCAGCCTCCATCAGGGATTTTGACCCGAACAGTGTCTGACGGGGATAACATGGACAAATCAGTGGCATGAGCATCATGTTTTTGCCGGTCTCGGAGTTGCTGCACCTTCTGCAGCACCGGGAGGTGATCCAGGTTGGGCAAGTGTATGGCTGGAAGTGTCGTTCGCAAGTCTCTGTTCATCAGGAGTTGAGCCGGCGACATGCCAGTGGACAGTAGGGCCGCCCTGTACGCAAGAAGCGCAAGGTGAATGTCAGAAGCAGAATCCGCGGCCTTGCAGATGAGCTGCTTCACTATGTGTACCCCTTTCTCAACTTTTCCGTTTGACTGCGGATAGTGTGGACTGGAAGTGACGTATTTGAACTGATACGACGGCAAACAGAGACCATTCATGGCTGCTGAAGCACAGGCCATTGTCACTCATGACAGTGAGTGAGATACCATGCCTGGAGAATGTCTCCTTACAGGCCTTGATGACGGTCCGAGATGTGAGGTCTGAGAGCTTCACAACTTCAGGGTGATTGAAAAAATAATCAATGATTAACACGTAATCACGACCATTTGCATGAAAGAGGTCGATGCCAACCTTGGACCACGGAGAGGTTTCGATTTCATGCTGCTGAAGTGTCTCCTTCCTCTGCGCTGGCTGGAAGCGTTGACAGGTCGCACAGTTGAAGACCATGTTTGCGATGTCTTGGCTAATCCCGGGCCAGTAGACAGCCTGCCTGGCTCTGCATCTGCACTTTTCCACACCCAGGTGGCCCTCATGGATTTGACGGACCACCAAGCTCTGGAGACTGTGTGGAATTACAATCCGGTCCAGTTTGAGGAGGATACCGTCAACCACCGTCAGGTCGTCCTTTACATTGAAAAATTGAGGGCATTGCCCTTTTTGCCAGCCATTGGCTAGGTGTTGTATAACACGCTGCAAGAGGGGGTCTTTGGCTGTCTCCTCACGGATACGAATCACCTTCTCATCAGATGCTAGCACACAGCTGCACCTGTGACTCAACCTATGACTCAATTTGCCGGATGACGCTCAGTGGTTCATTAGGCACGGTGATGGAGCGGGACAGTGTATCGGCAATGATGAGCTCCTTGCCAGGCGTGTAGACGAGGTCAAAGTCGTACCTTCTGAATTTGAGGAGGATGCGCTGCAACCGAGGCGGCATGTCATTAAGGTCCTTGTGGATAATGTGGACCAGGGGCCTGTGATCCGTCTCAAACAAAGAACAAAGAAAAGTACAGCACAGGAACAGGCCCTTCGGCCCTCCAAGCCCGTGCCGACCATGCTGCCCGACTAAACTACAATATACACTTCCTGGGTCCGCATCCCTCTATTCCCATCCTATTCATGTATTTGTCAAGGTGCCCCTTAAATGTCACTATCGTCCCTGCTTCCACCACCTCCTCCGGTTGCGAGTTCCAGGCACCCACTTCCCTCTGCGTAAAAAACTTGCCTCGTACATCTACTCTAAACCTTGCCCCTCGCACCTTAAACCTATGCCCCCTAGTAATTGACCCCTCTACCCTGGGGAAAAGCCTCTGGCTATCCACTCTGTCTATGCCCCTCATAATTTTGTAGATCTCTATCAGGTCGCCCCTCAATCTCCTTCGTTCCAGTGAGAACAAACCGAGTTTATTCAACCGCTCCTCATAGCTAATGCCCTCCATACCAGGCAACATTCTGGTAAATCTCTTCTGCACCCTCTCTAGAGCCTCCACATCCTTCTGGTAGTGTGGCGACCAGAATTGAACACTATACTCCCAAGTGCGGCCTAACTAAGGTTCTATACAGCTGCAACATGACTTGCCAATTCTTATACTCAATGCCCCGGCCAATGAAGGCAAGCATGCCGTATGCCTTCTCCACCTGTGTTGCCCCTTTCAGTGACCTGTGGACCTGTACACCTAGATCTCTCTGACTTTCAGTACTCTTGAGGGTTCTACCATTCACTGTATATTCCTGACCTGCATTAGACCTTCCAAAATGCATTACCTCACATTTGTCCGGATTAAACTCCATCTGCCATCTCTCCGCCCAAGTCTCCAAACAATCTAAATCCTGCTGTATCCTCTGACAGTCCTCATGACTATCCGCAATTCCACCAACCTTTGTGTCGTCTGCAAACTTACTAATCAGACCAGTTACATTTTCCTCCAAATCATTCATATATACTACAAACAGCAAAGGTCCCAGCAAAGGAACACCACTAGTGACAGCCCTCCAATTAGAAAAGGATCCTTCCATTGCTACTCTCTGCCTTCTATGACCTAGCCAGTTCTGTATCCACCTTGCCAGCTCACCCCTGATCCCATGTGACTTCACCTTTTGTACCTGTCTACCATGAGGGACCTTGTCAAAGGCCTTACTGAAGTCCATATCGACAACATCCACTGCCCTACCTGCATCAATCATCTTTGTGACCTCTTCGAAAAACTCTATCAAGTTAGTGAGACACGACCTCCCCTTCACAAAACCGTGCTGCCTCTCACTAATACGTCCATTTGCTTCCAAATGGGAGTAGATCCTGTCTCGAAGAATTCTCTCCAGTAATTTCCCTACCACTGACGTAAGGCTCACTGGCCTGTAGTTCCCTGGATTATCCTTGTTACCCTTCTTAAACAAAGGAACAACATTGGCTATTCTCCAGTCCTCCGGGACATCACCTGAAGACAGTGAGGATCCAAAGATTTCTGTCAAGGCCTCAGCAATTTCCTCTCTAGCCTCCTTCAGTATTCTGGGGGTAGATCTCATCAGGCCCTGGGGACTTATCTACCTTAATATTTTTCAAGAAGCCCAACACCTCGTCTTTTTGGATCTCAATATGACCCAGGCTATCTACACACCCTTCTCCAGACTCAACATCCATCAATTCCTTCTCTTTGGTGAATACTGATGCAAAGTATTCATTTAATACCTCGCCCATTTCCTCTGGCTCCACACATAGATTCCGTTGCCTATCCTTCAGTGGGTCAACCCTTTCCCTGGCTACCCTCTTGCTTTTTATGTATGTGTAAAAAGCCTTGGGATTTTCCTTAACCCTATTTGCCAATGACTTTTCATGATCCCTTCTAGCCCTCCTGACTCCTTGCTTAAGTTCCTTCCTACTTTCCTTATATTCCGCACGGGCTTTGTCTGTTCCCAACCTTTTAGCCCTGACAAATGCCTCCTTTTTCGTTTTGACGAGGCCTACAATATCTCTCGTTATCCAAGGTTCCCGAAAATTGACGTATTTATCCTTCTTCCTCACAGGAACTTGCCGGCCTGAATTCCTTTCAACTGACACTTGAAAGCCTCCCACATGTCAGATGTTGATTTACCCTCAAACATCCTCCCCCAATATAGGTTCTTCAGTTCCAGCCTAATATTGGTATAATTAGCCTTCCCCCAATTTAGCACATTCACCCTAGGACCACTCTTATCCTTGTCCACCAGCACTTTAAAACTTACTGAATTGTGGTCACTGTTCCCGAAATGCTCCCCTACTGAAACTTCTACCACCTGG
The DNA here is from genome assembly GCF_047496885.1 of Scyliorhinus torazame. Taxonomy (NCBI): domain Eukaryota; kingdom Metazoa; phylum Chordata; class Chondrichthyes; order Carcharhiniformes; family Scyliorhinidae; genus Scyliorhinus; species Scyliorhinus torazame. The sequence continues at coordinate 287,812,758 of NC_092712.1, forward strand.
CCAGGCTCATTCCCCAATACCAGGTCCAGTATAGCCCCTTCCCTCGTTGGACTGTCTACATATTGTTTTAAGAAACCATCCTGGATGCTCCTTACAAACTCTGCCCCGTCTAAGCCCCTGGCACTAAGTGAGTCCCAGTCAATATTGGGGAAGTTGAAGCCTCCCATCACCACAACCCTGTTGTTTTTACTCTTTTCCAAAATCTGTCTACCTATCTGCTCCTCTATCTCCTGCTGGCTGTTGGGAGGCCTGTAGTAAACCCCCAACATTGTGACTGCACCCTTCTTATTCCTGATCTCTACCCATATAGCCTCACTGCCCTCTGAGGTGTCCTCCCGTAGTACAGCTGTGATATTCTCCCTAACCAGTAGCGCAACTCCGCCACCCCTTTTACATCCCCCTCTATCCCGCCTGAAACATCTAAATCCTGGAACGTTTTGCTGCCAATCCTGCCCTTCCCTCAACCAGGTCTCTGTAATGGCAACAACATCATAGTTCCAAGTACTACTCCAAGCTCTAAGTTCATCTGCCTTACCCGTAATACTTCTTGCATTAAAGCATATGCACTTCAGGCCACCAGACCCGCTGTGTTCAGCAACTTATCCCTGTCTGCTCTGACTCAGAGCCATCCTGGCCCTATTCCCTAGTTCTCCCTCAAAGCTCTCACCTTCTGACCTATTGCTCCCGTACCCACCCCCCTGCCATACTAGTTTAAACCCTCCCGTGTGACACTAGCAAACCTCGCGGCCAGGATATTTCTGCCTCTCCAGTTTAGATGCAACCCATCCTTCTTATACAGGTCACACCTGCCCCGGAAGAGCTCCCAGTGGTCCAGATAACGGAAACCCTCCCTCCTACACCAGCTGTTTAGCCACGTGTTTAGCTGCTCTATCTTCCTATTTCTAGCTTCACTGGCACGTGGCACAGGGAGTAATCCCGAGATTACAACCCTAGAGGTCCTGTCTTTTAACTTTCTGCCTAGCTCCCTGAGCTCCTGCTGCAGGACCTCATGCCCCTTCCTGCCTATGTCGTTAGTACCAATATGTACAACAACCTCTGCCTGTTTGCCCTCCCCCTTCAGGATGCCCGCTACCCTTTCGGAGACATCCTGGACCCTGGCACCAGGGAGGCAACATACCATCCTGGAGTCTCTTTCACATCCACAGAAGCGCCTATCTGTGCCCCTGACTATAGAGTCCCCTCTGACTATTGCTCTTCTGCACTTTGACCCTCCCTTCTGAACATCAGAGCCAGCTGTGGTGCCACTGCTCTGGCTGCTGCTGTTTTCCCCTGATAGGCTATCCCCCCCCGACAGTATCCAAAGGGGTATACCTGTTCGAGAGGGGGACAACCACAGGGGATTCCTGCACTGACTGCCTGCCCTTTCTGGTGGTCACCCATTTCTCTGCCTACACGTTGGGTGTGACCACATACTGCTATCTATGACGCTTTCCGCCACCTGCATGCTCCTAAGTGCATCCAACTGCTGCTCCAACTGAACCATGCGGTCTGTGAGGAGATCCAGTTGGGTGCACTTTCTGCAGATGAAGCCATCCGGGAAGCCTCCCGGACCTGCCACATCTCACAGTCTGAGCACTGCACCCCTCTAATTGACATTGCGTCAATTAATTAGTAAATTAAATTTAAAAGTTAAAAAAAAAGTTACTGTTAACTATATGTTTCCTAGCACTAGATATCTACTATAAATGTGAAAGCTAAATACAGTACTCTCTGATCTCTGGCTTAGATACCCTAAATTATAATTAAGTAATTATGTTTAATTAGTTTACCAATGCTTAATTTAAAAAATTTAGTGGAGATTCCCAACCGCCAATCAGGTCACAGCTTTTCTGTGTCACTTCAATCCCCCCCCGCCCCCCCCGCCGCCCCCCCGCCACCCCCCCCCCACCGCACCCCCCCCCCCCCCCACCGCCCGCCCCCCCTGCCCCCCCCGAAGGGTTTCGTAGGGCCGTGGTGTGTGAGGCCATGTTTGGGATGAACTTGCCCAGAAAATTGACCATGCCCAGGAAGCGCAATACTGCCTTCTTGTCTTCCGGGACATTCATGGCTGCGATGGCCTTGACCTTGCCTGTGTCGGGCACACGCCCTGCTGAGAGATCTGGTCTCCTAGGAACTTGAGTGTCGACATGCCAAAGCAACATTTGGCCCTGTTCAGCTTCAGGCCATTGGCGTGGACATGGCGGAATACCTGCTGGAGACAGTTAACGTGCTCCTCAGGGGTCGTGGACCATATGATGACGTTGTCCATGTACACACAAACCTCTTTGATGCCCTCCATCATCTGCTCCATGATGCAATGAAATATCTCCAATGCCGAGACGATGCCGAATGGCGTACGTTTATAGCAGTACCTGCCAAACGGTGTGTTGAAGGTGCACAGCCTTCTGCTGGACTCATCCAGCTGGATTTGCCAGAATCCATGTGACGCATCTAACTTCGTGAAAAACCTAGCATGTGCCATCTCACTGGTGATTTCCTCCCGCTTCGGGATGGGGTAGTGTTCACACATTATACTCTGGTTGAGATCCTTGGGATCAATGCAGATGCGCAGGTCTCCAGAGGGTTTTTTGACACACACCATCGAGCTGACCCAGTCAGTCGGTTCGGTTACCGTGGAAATGATCCCCTGCTGCTGCAGCTCCTTGAGCTTTTCCTTCGGGTGCTCTTTCAGCGGAGCTGGGACCCACTGGCTTGGCATCAGGTCTTCAGGCAGTAGAATCTTGTAGCGATATGGCAAAGTGCTCATCCCGTCAAACACGTCTGGATACTGAGCTAGAATGTCGTCAATGCCAGCTTGAAGATCCACGTTGGAGGATGTAATTGAATAAACCCGCTGCACCAGGTTTAGCTCTTTGCAGGCATGCACGCCCAGTAGGGATGCCCTGTCCGGCTTGACAATTTCAAACCTTAGCCGTGCATGGGTGCTCCGGTTGGAGACGAGTAGATGGCAGGACCCCAGTGCCGCGATGGCACTACCATTATCGTCCAGGAGCTGGCAGGCTGCCGGAAGGACCTTGGGGGGCTTCTTGATGCATTTGAAGTCTGCCTGTGAGAGGAGGTTGGCAGAAGCACCTGTGTCCAGCTTGAACTGGATGGAGCAGCGGTTGACCTGCATCACCGCACGCCATTCGTCCGCAGAATCCACAGTGAGGATGGATTGAATGCAAGATGAGTTAGGTGTGGCATGTTCACATGCGGTAACGATGCCCACTCGGTAGGCGGACTCCAGTCACTCGTCCTCTGGATCCGTTGTCCTGCCAGCATCAGAATCCTGTAATCGTCGTTGCACATTTTGGACGCGCTGTCATCGGAATTGGGAGCGCTGGCCTCTGACTGGTGGTGCAGACCTGCACAAGGCTGCATAGTGGCCAGGCTTCCTGCAGTTTAAACATCGCCTGCCTCTTGCAGGGCAGTGTCCCTTTAAGTGGGAGTTGTCGCAGTTCGGGCAAGTCATGACGTCGGCATCGTGACGCGGTGTACGTCGTCGCACGTGCGCAGTGCAGTTGGCAGACGTCTGCACCTGCGCAGTGTGGCTGTCGGCCCTTCATTATCCCGTTCGCAACGCGCATGCGTGGGGCTCTGGGAAGAGCGCGCGAAACGGCCGCTTTCTTCAATGCTGAGGCGCTGCATCCGGGAGATGGCCTGCACGCTCTTTGCCTCGTGGGAGGCAAGTTTCTCATTTTCAGCCGCTTTGTATTGGGAAGACCGATTTTTTGCGTGCTCATGCACTGAACATGTTTCAATCGCGACTGGCAGGGTCATATGCTTGATTTTTAAGAGCTGCTCTCTCAGAGGATCAGAGTGAACTCCAAACACGATTTGGTCTCTGATCATGGAGTCAGCAATATCACCAAAGTTGCAGGACAGCGCTAGCAGGCGGAGGTTAGTTAAGAAGGCATTGAAAGATTCATCTTTACCTTGAAGACGTTGTTTGAATATGTAGCGCTCGAAGATTTCATTGGTGTCCACTTCACAGTGACTATCGAACTTGTCCAGGATGGTCTGAAACTTTGTCTTGTCCTGGCCTTCGGTGAAGTTAAACGAGTTGAAGAATTGGATGGCTTGATCACCCACTGTTGAGAGGAGAAGCGCGATCTTTCTTGCATCAGATGCACCCTCGAGGTCTGAGGCTTCGATGTACAGCAGTAACGTTTGCTTGAATGTCCGCCAGTTGGCACTGAGATTGCCGGAGGTCCTGAGCTGGTGAGGAGCCTGAATCTTCTCCATGGTGACGGGATACATTTGCTGGTCGTCATGGAATGGACTGAGGTAAGCCACCTTAAATTAGTAGTCTCCTGGTATCATGTGTTAGGTACACTGGTATAACACTGGCTGCAACTGGATGCAGCTTAGATCAAAAGATACTCCAGACATTGAAGTTAGTTCAATCAGATTTATTGAACTAATAGCACAGTTAGCACAGTTCTCTGTGAGTTTGACTCTCTGCTAACATAAGTGTGGTTACTCTGTCTGACTGACCAGACTAGCTCTTAGCTACGTGGTGGAGGTGTGAGATTATAGCTACACCCTTGACTGACTCTCTAGATGTTCATCAGTGGAAAGAGGCGGAGTGTGAGTGCCTCGTGTCTTTTATGGTCAGATCCCACTCCTGAGTGTCCTGCCTGCTTATTGGTCATGTACTGTTCTCTGTGTTCATTAGCTGCTTGTCTGTGCCTGCCTGTATATCATTATGTGTGTGTCTGCATATCATGACACTACCATTCCTGCTACAGGACGAGGGCCAGGTGGGGGTAGCTATTCTGATTAATAAGAGGACGATGTTCAAGGCAACGAAGATGGTAACAGACCCAGGGGGACGGTATGTCATTGTCATCGGGTCCCTGGACAGGGCACCGGTCGTACTAGTTAATGTGTACACTCTCAACTGGGACGACACAAAATTCATTAAAAAGAACATGGCGGAAATCCCCGACATAGCGACGCACCGACTGATCATGGGGGGGGACTTTTAACTGTGTACAAGACCCACAGACAGACCGATCGAACCCCAAAACGGGGAAGACCTCGAACATGGCGAAGGAGTTTGGTCGCTTTATGGAACAGATGAGGGTGGTGGACCCTTGGAGGTTCACCTACCTAGGGGTGAAGGAGTTCTCCTTCTCCCCAGTACACAACGTATACTCGAGGATTGACTTCTTTGTGGTCGGGAAATCGGTGCTTCCAGGGTTGGTCAAGGCAGAAAACTCCGCAATCGTAATCTCTGACCACGCTCCACATTATATGGATGTGAGGTTGGAGACGAGCACTGCCCAACGCCCCACATGGAGGTTTGACACTGCCCTACTGGCCGACAAGGCTTTCAGCGAGAAGGTATCACACGCCACAGCTGAGTATATCAAAAACAACCAACACGGGGAGGTCTCACTCTCTATGTTCTGGGAGATGCTAAAGGCCTTGATTAGAGGGGAACTATCGCCTTTAAAGTGCGAAGAGACAGAGAGGAGGGAGGGGCTAGTTAGTAGCTGGTCAACTCCACACTGGAGGTAGACCCTAAATACTCCGAAGGCCCCAACCGTAGAGCTCCTGGTGGAGAGGAAAAAGCTACAAATGGACTTTGACCTGCTCTCCACGTGGAAAGCAGTGCACCAACTCCGCCAGGCACGGGAGACCCTATACAAACACGGAGACAAAGCCAGCAGCCTGCTGGCGCATCAGCTGAGAAAGTAGGCAGCCACTAGGGAGATCGCGCAAATTAGGGATAACAGAAGCACGCTAGAAACAGACCCAGACAAGATTAACAAAACCTTTGGTGCCTTTTACCGGGAACTGTACACCTCAGAGCCCCGAGCAGGGGACTCGGGGATGAGACAGTTCCTCATTGGACTGGACATGCCAGACGTGGGGGAGGACAGGAAATGGGGTCTGGAATCGCCGCTAGAACTGGGAGAGATCATGGAGAGTATTAGCTCCATGCAGGCGGGGAAGGCGCCGGGACCAGACGGGTTCCCGGCGGACTTCTACAAAAGATGCGCGACAGCACTGGCCCCACACCTGCGGGAGATGTTCACAGACTCGCTGGCGAGGGGCACACTGCCACCCACGCTAGCACAAGCCTCAAACTCGCTAATACCCAAGAAAGACAAAGACCCGACTGAGTGCGGTTCATATAGACCCATCTCACTACCAAACGTAGAGGCCAAAATATTGGCCAAGATGCTAGCCCAAAAGCTGGAGAACTGCGAACCAGATGTGGTCACAGAGGATCAAACAGGCTTTGTAAAGGTAGACAACTAACATCGAACATCAGGCGCCTGCTGAACGTGATCATAACCCCATCCGGGGAGAGAACACCTGAGGTGATCGTCTACCTGGATGCAGAAAAGGCCTTTGACAGAGTCGAGTGGAAGTACGTCAAAGAAGTACTGGAGCAATTTGGGCTTGGAACATGATTCACCTCATGGGTGAAGCTCTTCAATGCGCTCCTATAGCGAACGTATGGACAAACAACACCAGCTCCCAGTACTTCCAGCTGCACTGGGGCACGAGGCAGGGATGCCCATTGTCCCCGCTGCTGTTCACCCTCGCGATCAAATCATTAGCAATCGCACTCA